>NC_141108.1:23744888-24222388 GCF_041138505.1 Cibotium barometz
AGATGAAGTGGGAGTGTATTAGTATGGACTTTGTCACCGGATTACCTTCAATGCAATCAGGTTACAACTTCATTTTTGTGGTAGTTGACCAAAAAGAAAAATGTCTCTGGCAACATCCACTGTAGTGTATGTTTCTTTCACTGGAATCAAGAAGATTTTTGTAGACATTTTTCTTTCACTGTATGTTTCTTTCACTGGAAAAATCTTCTGGTAGTTGACCTATAAATCTTTTTTGGTTTTTATTTGAGTATGACCAAAAAGAAGTTCCTTATCCTTTGGAAAGTACAAGAAGCTCTCTCCTAGATACTGTGGACCGTATGTTGTTATAAAGAAAGTGGGTGATCTAGACTATAAACTTCTTCTACCTCCTCATCTCAAGGTACATAATGTATTCCATGTCAGTTTGCTTAAAAAATATGTACCCAGCCCGAGTCACATGCTTGATGATGAACAATTGATCTCTCCCACTCAAGGCGAGATGGTACTCTAACTTGAGGAAATCCTTGATGTTCGGGGAGAAGATTCTCATGAGCAGAGTCCTCAGCAGAGAATTTTCAGTAAAGTGGAAGTTCTTCCCTCTAGAAGACGCCACCTGGGAGAAAGAAGAAGAGTTGGCAAAAGATTACCCCCACTTTGCGAGATGAGGACAACTTGCGTTTTTCAAGTGGGAGAGGATGTAAGATTCCTCCTCAGCCTGAATAATGAATAAGCTTCTCATTCCCTATTTCTGAATACAAGAAAATATTTTTTTTCCTTGTTTTTGCTTAGAGAGATAAAAAATTCTAGAGAGAGATAATTTAATATTGAGATATTTTTGGATAAATAAATTTTTCTAATATCAAAAATATGCTTCCCTCAAACAGAAGTTCAAAATAAAGTCTCCAAGCTGCATTAGGAATCAATTAAAAATGATTTAAAAGACCTTGGCCTAAGGGTCAAGATTTTTTGAAATTTTTGAATTATGGTCCAATTAAGGTTCTTATGGGCCAATAAGATTAATCCAAGTGTTGAGATGAGATAAATCCAATGAATAAAAGAAAATACCCAAAAATGAGTAAATGCTCACATAAGATGAAGAGTTGACTGAGTACAAGGTTTATTAGTTAAAAACTATGAGGTATTACTAAAAAAATGAGATATTTTGGAATAATGATACATTTTGACACCTTGGTAAGGAGAGGGGAGACTTTGAGGTAGGCGCCTATTTCACACATGTGGATGAGTTTTTAATTCAAAAATATTAAGATATTTTTCTCTCTCCTCTCTCCTAAATCAAACTAGATCAAAATGGGAGCTAAACTAATCCAAATCTTGTCCAAATTCAGTCAAACTGAACCTGGAAAATTCTAGAACTTAGGTGGACTCAGTTAGTGACCTCCCTCACCGATAAATAGACCCTCATTCTTTTTATTCTCATGTGTGAGCTAGACCATGCCATTATTACATTAAAATAAGCATATTTCCTTTAAAAATCCTCTATATTTTGGAGAGATTGGAGCTTCTCTCTCTCTTCAACCATCCTTGGAGCTTTCCTCTCAACATACTAACCAATTGATTGGTTGGGGGCTTCTTCTAAGATAGAGAAGAAAGAAAATCAAGAGGTAAGATGTAATTTCATGGTTTTTTTCTCTAATATTCTCAATGTTTTCACTTCTCAACCCCTCTCAAGCTTGAGAAGTTTCAAATGGATTGTTTTTCAATGCAAATTAAGCTTTCTAAAGAATTCTAATGATTAATCACAAAAAGTTCATCTTTATGCTTAATTTAGGATATTTTTTATGTATATCTCTCTCTCCCCAAAAGAATGGTCATTCCTATGACTATTCTTATTCAAATGATGCTTCTCATGACAAAATCTCAATTCAAAGATCAAACTCTATGCTAGAGGTTAGAAAATGGTTTTTTTATGCTTTTATACTAATAAAATTATGATTAATTTCATAAATTGAATTTAGGTCCAAATGATAGTTACTCTATCATAATCGTATTACTAAGTCTTATTCTTTTAGAAAATATTAAAAATTCTAATAGCGGAGCTATGGCAAAATTTTTAGAAAATTAATACATAAATCATTTTTATGCATAATGTGAAAAGAGGACTTCCTACCATATTCTAGGATTAGTCATCCTATGCTAAAAGAATAATTTTCATCACATCCATGGAAAATTAATTTTTAATGTTTATGCATAAATAATTAATTAGAGAAAAAGAGAAATTCTTAGTAATTTTATTTTTATGTAAAAAGAGGAATTCCCATGATAATGGAGATCCATGTATTTCAATGAAGAAAGAGAAAATTTGGTATATTAAAACAATGAATATTTTTATTTAAAATTAAAGAGAAGTTTTAGATAAATTATTTTATGCATGAATAAATTTAAATGATGAAAGAGGAATTCCCATCATATTTGGAATTCAATCATTTAAATGAAAAAAGTGGAATTCTTGTCATATTTAAATTAGTGGATATTTTTATTTAATTTTAAGAGAAATTTTAGTTAAATTTATTTTTATGTATGAGAAAACTTAAATGATAAAAGAGGAATTTCCATCATATTTGGAATTCAATCATTTAAATGGTAAAAGTGGAATTCTTGGTATATTTAGAATAATTCATATTTTTATTTAATTTAAAGAGAACTTTTAGATAAATTTATTTTATAATAAAAGAGGAATTCCCATGACAATTGGAATCCAATCATTCAATGAGGAAAAGAGGAATTTTAAGCTTATTCAAAAAAATTAGTTAAAAGAAGAATTTTTATGGTATTTAAGTAGAGAAAGAATTGAATTAATTTTAGGTAACAAAAGAGAAATTTTCATGAAAATTTTACCTAGAGAATTAGGGTTGATAAATTAAGTGGTCTTTAGATAGTTTATGTGGTTAAATCACCAAATTGGTATTTACCCAAAATTAGATTAAATGGAAGAAGAGTATTTTCATTAAAATCCAATATTCTCTAATAAAACCATTTCTTAATCTACTATGAAAAAGAAGGAATGAAATTCACAAAGTTGGAATTTCCTTACGATTAGAAATTCAGTAATGTTTATTTATAGAAAATCCTTGTTAGAACTAAACCAAATGATTTTGGATAGACCACGAGAGGGACGATCAGTAAATCTACTTGTCCATCTCTCGATCGAAATCAAGCAAAAACCACGTGAGTGACCGATTCCAGTTATTAATACAAAGAATAGACCACCGTTGACTTAACTAGCCTTCCCTTAACCGAAATCACCAAAGAATCTAGCTGGACAGTCAGTCAAATGATGGGTAGATGACCCTGATGAGAGATCAAGGATTCTCATTATGAAATTGGGGATTAAGGAAAAAGGGTTTTGTGGAACCAATCTTAAACTGGAAATTTTACTTGCATAGAACCTCTGTTTTTCATTTAAAGGATTGTTTTACGCCAGAATGCTGGAGGAAGCATTTGGCATGTGTTTTGCTAAGAGGAAGTTCGTTGTGTAATAGCTGGCGACGGGGAGTCATCGAGGGACATCGCTCGCGGCAAAGCCTGCCGAGGTCTCGACCAGCCTCGGTACGGTTAAAATGGTGCGCTTCCGGTATGATGGGCGAGGACCGACAAAGCGGTCCCTGAGTGAAGTGCTAGGACACCTAAGTATGATCCTAGAGGGTTCTGACCAGGTGATGCACAGGCTCGGCGGTTGCTAGGCCCTTGAGAAGTCTCAAATGGATTGTTTTTCAATGCAAATTAAGCTTTTTAAAGAATTCTAATGATTAATCACACAAAAAGTTTATCTTTATGCTTAATTTAGGATATTTTTTAATGTATATCTCTCTCTCCCCAAAAGAATGGCCATTCCTATGACCAATTCTTATTCAAATGATGCTTCTCATCGATAAAATCTCAATTCAAAGATCAAACTCTATGCTAGTTAAGCTAGAGGTTAGAAAATGGCTTTTTTATGCTTTTATACTAATAAAATTATGATTGATTTCATAAATTGGATTTAGGTCCAAATGATAGCTACTCTATCATAATCGTATTACTAAGTCTTATTCTTTATGAAAATACTAATAGCAGCGGAGCTATGGCAAAATTTTTAGAAAATTAATACATAAATCATTTTTATACATAATGTAAAAAGAGGACTTTCTATTTTATTCTAGGATTAGTCATCCTATGCTAAAAGAATAGTTTTCATCACATCCATGAAAAATTAATTTTTAATATTTATGCATAAATAATTAATTAGAGAAAAAGAGAAATTTTTAGTAATTTTATTTTTATGCAAAAAGAGAAATTCTCACGATAATGGAGATCCATGTATTTCAATGAAGAAAGAGAAAATTTGTCATATTAAAATAATGAATATTTTTATTTAAAATTAAAGAGAAATTTTAAATAAAATATTTTATGCATGAATAAATTTAAATGATGAAAGAGGAATTCCCATCATATTTGGAATTCAATCATTTAAATGGAAAAAGTGAAATTCTTATCATATTTAAATTAATGGATATTTTTATTTAATTTTAAGAGAAATTTTAGTTAAATTTATTTTTATGCATGAGAAAACTTTGATGATAAAAGAGGAATTACCATCATATTTGGAATTCAATCATTTAAATGGTAAAAGTGAAATTCTTGTATATTTGGAATAATGCATATTTTTATTTAATTTAAAGAGAAATTTTAGATAAATTCATTTTATGATAAAAGAGGAATTCCCATGACAATTGGAATCCAATCATTAAATGAGAAAAAGAGAAATTTTAAGCTTATTCAAAAAAATGGATATTGGTATTTGGTTAAAAGAAGAATTTTTATGGTATTTAAGTAGAGAAAGAATTGAATGAATTTTTGGTGACAAAAGAGGAATTTTTACCAAAATTCCTAGAGAATTAGGGTTGATAAATTAAGTGGAAGAAAGAGTATCTTTAGATATTTTATGTGGTTAAATCACCAAATTGGTATTTACCCAAAATTAGATTAAATGGAAGAAGAGTATTTTCATTAAAATCCAATATTCTCTAATAAAACCATTTCTTAATCTACTATGAAAAAGAAGGAATGAAATTCACAAAGTTAGAATTTCCTTACGATTAGAAATTCAGTAGATATTTATCTGAAGAAAATCCTTGTTATAACTAAACCGAATGATTTTGGATAGACCACGAGAGGGACGGTTAGTAAATCTACTTGTCCATCTCTCGATCGGAATCAAGCAAAAAATCTCGTGTGACCGATTCTTGTTATTAATACAAAGAATAGACTACTGTTGACTTAACTAGTCTTCCCTTGACCGAAATCACCAAGAATCTAGTTGGACAATTAGTCAAATGATGGGTAGATTACCCTGATGAGAGATCAAGGATTCTCATTATGAAATTGGGGATTAAGGAAAAAGGGTTTTGTGGAACCAATTTTAAACTGGGAATTTTACTTGCATAGAACCTCTGTTTTTCATTTAAAGGATTGTTTTATGCTAGAATGCTAGAGGAAGCATTTGGCATGTGGTTTGCTAAGAGGAGGTTCATTGGCAACAGCTCTGGTGTGGCAGGGAGTTGTCGAGGGAGACAAAGCCTGCCGAGGTCTGGACCAGCCTCGGTACGGTTAAAATGGTGCGCTTTCGGTACGATGGGGGAGGAACGATGAAGGGGTCCCTGAGTGAACTGCTAGGACACCTAAGTAGGATCCTAGAGGGTTCTGACCAGGTGATGAATGGGCTCGCGGTTGCTAGGACACACATGCGTGCGTTGAGGAAGATTCGGATGGACTAAGAAGAGTGACTTTTGTGAATCAAATTTTGGATATTGGATCTCGTTGGTTGGCAACCTGGTCTTCAACGGAGAGTCCAGATGACATATTTTGTAATACAATGGATTCAAAATTTTGGAGGATTATGATCAGTAATACTATGATTTTTCATTGAAGGATTGTTTTTTTAAAGATAGCTGAATCCGTGATAAATGGTAATTTCATATTGGGTGTGTATGTGGTATGCCTACCTTAATTTTTGCATGAAACGCCGGCTAGGGAGCCTGGGAACTCTTTTCCTCGGTACTACTTGGGCAAAACATAACCAAATCTTATAAAGGAATCCCACCAATACAGTGGTCGGTTGGCTAACCCATGGGCCGGTTGGGGTTAGGCTGCATCAGAGGATTCCCGCGATACCATTAAGTTATGATTAGTTACGTTAGTTAGATTAAGTCCTAAGAAAACCCTTGTTATGTGTGGAAGGGAATCAACTGGTTGTGCCTCGTTAAAGGAGGAAAAAAGCGGTGATTCTATGGACCAAGTGCAAGTCTCTTCTTCGATCTGACCATATGACTTCAGGTTTGGTCGGATCAGTTTGAATAGTTAAGACTTTGACCCGTTAGATTAATTCTCCTATTCGATGATTTTCCTTGGAGGACTCGCCCGTGGCTTTCGGGCGAGGGAAGTTTTTTCGGGTTCGGAACCGCCGGACTAGTCTCTTGTCCGAACATCTGTGGGGCGGGGCCCGAGTGTGGATCCCTGCCTCGTGCGAGAGGCTAACGCTGCTTCCGCTGCCAGCGCCCTCGGAGGGGGTTGGGGGTCTCACACGCCTCTAGGCCGACTGGTCGCCCCCCATGAGTTCAAAAGTGATGGGGCGAGCAGTGGTGGCGGGTGGTCGATGGTATCCGCCACGCTCCCTGGGTGGATGCTCTCATCGTTATTTGCTTCAGCTGCTGGAGCTCCTGCCAAACGTCATTGGGATCTTCTCTTCTCTGAAACTCCTTTGTAAGGGCTTCTCTCAGGTTTTCCACCATCATCATTCGAGATGAGCTACCAATCATTCTTTCTGCTTCAAACCCTCGAAGCCATGTACCTGCTGTGCCCTTCAAAAAGATCTGGAAGAGCCGTAAAATTTGATCCGGATTATCCACATGGTTGGTAATACATGCTACCTCTATTTGCTCCAAGAAATCCTCTACATCCTCATTCTTATCACCGTGAAATTCAGGATAAGCAAACGCCATGGTTGCAACCTGTAAACTGAAGGGACCTGAAGAAAGATCCTCAGTGGGGGCACCAAAAAACTGTCGGGAGGCTGGGAAAAGAAGAAATGCCTCTACAGCTACCTACCCAACAGCCTTGGAAGACACAACAAACACAAGGGGCACCACCAGCACGATGCTGGAAACAAAAATCACTCTTCAACCTATGGGAATGGCCAGGTCATCGAGGTCGGAGCTCGGCGGCTCAACGTATCCTCTCCTGCAGCCGAAACCATAGACAATGGGGCACCACAATCCCCAACACAACACAGTTTTATCTTCACACTTCACCCTTCCCAAACCACCCATACAAAAAACACTCTTTCATCACATCAAACATACGGACAAGTCTTTATTCGTCCTCTCTCTTGGTCCCATGCTCACAAGCTTTGCATACCCACCACAGCCCTTTTTCAAGGCAACACACTCACATATAAGGCTCTCTCTCTGCATGCATCCACCGGCAAAGACTACCACACCACCTCAAAAGCGGCAGCTCCTCTCTTTGGCGGCTTCCCTGTCCAACTGAAACCGATCAGTCACCACAGCAGCCCACCAAAACCAAGGCAACTCCTTCCTCTCTGGTCCCTGCACGATTCCCAGCATGCGGTCTCTTTACACAGGGCCGCCCCTCACTGTCTTCTCTCTTTACACAGGGCCGCCCCTCACTGTCTTCTCTCTCTATGTCCAGGGCTTCTTCCACGCCAACCTCTAACGCCAGCCACCGTCGGCCCACTGTCAGCTCCAAAGGCGGCTCCGGATCAGCCTTGCACTCTACACACAGAAACTCCTGGCTAGCTCTCCCCTCCAAGTCCTTTTTGGCTCCAGGCGGCGGCCACAACTTGCTCTCCAAAGAGGTCTCTCCCTCTGCAGTATCACTGGCCACGCCTTCTAGCTACCCCCTCAGTAGACGGCCCCATCACCACAAGAGCCGCCAGCTACTGCTGCATCACCAGCTACCACCGTCGTTGAAGCGGCCCTTTCTCTATGTCCAGCACCACACTCTGCTGAAGACGACCCTCTTCTTTGTAGAGCCGCCCACGTCTGTCTCCTCGTTGCTATGCAGGCCTACTATCACCAGCCCCCCGTCTCACTACCTTTCCTGCGATTGGTGTGCTAAAAGAGTCCC
Source organism: Cibotium barometz (assembly GCF_041138505.1). Taxonomy (NCBI): domain Eukaryota; kingdom Viridiplantae; phylum Streptophyta; class Polypodiopsida; order Cyatheales; family Cibotiaceae; genus Cibotium; species Cibotium barometz. The sequence goes on from NC_141108.1 coordinate 23,753,013, forward strand.
TCTGTTTGTCCTCACTAGGAGCTGTGCAACCCAGTCGTCGCCGTCAGCAGCCACCACAGCAAGTCCTCACGTCTGCTGCGGCTCTCCTCTCTCACACCTGCGGGCTGCTGCCACCTTCTCTGCGCCTGCAGATCACCCCTCGTGGCACAAGGCGGCTGCTACACTCCCCGGCGTCTCCTTGCAGAACCTCAGCTAGGCCCGTTCTTCGCCACAACAGCTTCACCCACGCTGGCCCTGTCTGCTGCGCTGCGGCTGTCTCTCACAAGGCAAGTCTCTCCTTTTCAAAAACGGCCACCTTCAGCTATTCGCCAACCTTCCAAAGGCGGTGCTGGCAGCTGTGCTGGCTGTAAGGCAAACAGCCATGTGGCCTTTGCTTTACTGGCCACGTCCATATCATTATTTTTTTATTTTACTTAAAAGATGGCCACCAATTATATTTCTTTTCACACCAATGCTCAATGCTACCTTGGCCACATCAATTGTTGCTCCCCACGCTTTCACATCTTCAAATGCGACCTTCCGAATGCCCATTCCATTTTAAGGGATGCATACATATTCAAAGCTGTCAAACAGCTGACATCATCTCAGTAACCCACATTCCAGACAAGCCTGTACATGCTCACAGCAAAACCGTCCACCCTGTACATCTGCCAAGGCATCCCCGGGCAAAACTCTCCACACGCCACGCATTCCATATGTACACAGACCCAAAACACCTTTCAGAAAAATGCCTAACACCATGTTGAGAAACATGGACCAAGGCTAGGCTTAAGCTAAGGTGGATTAAAGCAAATGCTAACATGATTAGAACATGAACAAGAGTAAAGAGTAACTAAAAAGAGGTGGACAAGAAATGCGACTTACTTGATATTGCTTGTTGAGATGAGTTGATTGTGATATTGCTTGTTGAGATGAGTTGATTGTGATATTGCTTGAGTACACACACACACACACACACTCTCTCTCTCCCTCTCTCTCTCCCTCTCTCTCTCTCTCTCATAAGACAAGAAAGAGCTCTCATAGCACAAAGGGGGATCGTGTCCTTAAATTATGAGAAAGTGCCTTATATATAATTGGCCCTTCTTCATAATTGGGCGCCCAAAACTTACTAACTAAGGCCTTGGGTGGCCAATATCTCATAATGTACAACTTTTATAGTGCCTTTTCATGAACTTATCTCAAATGGAGGAGCATATTTGTTAATCCAAAATGGGATTAACATCCCCCTCTACCTGATGTAGGTTTTGTCCTTAGAACCTATTACCTAGGCCAAAAGACCTGGTCTCACCAAACTCATGCCTATAAAAGTTACACTGTTTGGTTTGGTGGTGAGCACTAGTACTGTTGGCTGTACTTTGGAATGGTCAAGTACTCTTTACGCCAGTCGGGTTGTATACCAAAATCTTTAATTCGAGGATTGGTATCATTTGTGACAATGGATGTATAACCGCCTCTTGTATGTACAGGATTGCTTTTCGCCACCTGTGCGAAAATAGTAACTGATCATAAATGTAACAATTCTGATCTTGAGCAGGTCTTTAAGTGAGGGTTGGCCAGCTTTGTATGTTTTGCTACATTAGCTCAAGGTTCCTTCTCCTACCCCACTAGCAATAACTCTTCTAATTCGAGCATTGGTTCTTGGAGAGGATATGGTACATATGGTTGCCGTGTAGAGATGAGACTGTTTAATAGGCATCTAGCATGTTTCTTTTGTTTGGTTCAAAAGGTGTGATTTGCATCAACACCTTAAACATCAGCTTTGGCTTTAGTAATGGGTTGTATGTCCTGAGAAGCCCTTCATATTCTGCACACAATAAGGACTCAAGAATATTGCTATCAGTAAATGGCTCAATGTCATCTCTTGGTTGAATGGGACGTTTACTTGCCATAGAAGAGAAAACTGGATAGGTAGTAGGAATGGATGAGCCTTGTGTTTCTTCTTGGCCCTCTCCTGATGTAGGGGGTGGGTGGTCTCTTGATCTAGGGGGTGGTTGGGTGGGTTTGTTAATTTTCATGAACTCTTGGAGTTCAGTGAGATCTTTTGTTTGGTTCAAAAGGTGTGATTTGCATCAACACCTTAAACATCAGCTTTGGCTTTAGTAATGGGTTGTATGTCCTGAGAAGCCCTTCATATTCTGCACACAATAAGGACTCAAGAATATTGCTATCAGTAAATGGCTCAATGTCATCTCTTGGTTGAATGGGACGTTTACTTGCCATAGAAGAGAAAACTGGATAGGTAGTAGGAATGGATGAGCCTTGTGTTTCTTCTTGGCCCTCTCCTGATGTAGGGGGTGGGTGGTCTCTTGATCTAGGGGGTGGTTGGGTGGGTTTGTTAATTTTCATGAACTCTTGGAGTTCAGTGAGATCTTTTGTGGTAATATTAGGATATTCAATATGTATTTTATCAAAGTTATATACCACATTAGTCATCATTGCCTCTAAATGTTTATGTATATTGCGATAGAGCTTTATAATACCAAACGGATGATAGAGGGTAGACTCTGAGAGATTTAAATGTTGCTGTGTATTATAAACCTCTAACCACCCACCATGACTAATGATCCACCGATAACTACGTGCAACCACTTCGTAGTCGGCCGGTGTGGTGGGTATATCATTTGGCATAAACAGGTCAAGTTTGTTGACACTGTTATCTAAGATGTCTGATTGTTGTAACACCTGACACCAACCACACGGAGGTTAAGCATGATTAGATGTAAGGAATAGAAAAATATATTAGCTAGTTTTGTTAGTACTAAGTCACCCCTAAAGATACCCATAATGATAGTTGGATCAACATCTCTTTCTGTATTTTGGTGAATTAGTGTTAAATCTCCTAAACTGAGGTCGTCAATTAGGTTTATCTCATATTGAAAAAGGGAGAGGGTTAGTGTAGATAAAAACAAGGTTAAGGTTCGAGGAGGGGCCTGAGGAGTTATTGGCAACAAACCTATCTCTAAGGCTCGTTCAATGAGTAGTCTTAATTCATCTGTAGAGGCTCCGTTCTTTCAGTCCTTTCCTTCATTGCCAGCTGGTGTTCCAATTCTTGTATTTGCGAGTAGATCAGAGATTTCAGCCTTACATACCATTTGTGCAGCATCCAACTCTTCATATCTTCTTGTAGTTGCTTCTTGTGCCCTTCTTGCTGAGGCTTCCAATGCATTAGTAGCTGAGGCTTCCAGTGCATTAGCAGCTTCAATTCTCTTTAGTTGCTCTTCGGCTAATAACTGGCTGCTTCTTAGCTCTGTTGATTGACTTAATCAAGCACTTGTTTGTGGCTATCCATCATCTTATCTATTTCCAAGGATTTTGTAGTGATTACTTCATTTAAGGCTTTGATTTTTGTGGCATGTGCTTTGTTTAATTACTCCCTTTCAGCTTGAAGATTGACCACTTTCTATTTAGATGTCGTGAGAGACAGATTCAGTGAGGGTGGTGATTTACTTGGTTAATCCTTCTTCTTTGACATGGAACAGTGTGCTTGAGCCTCCTTGAGTTGTTGTGTATGTTCTTCTTCTTTTTCTTGAGCATTAGCCACCTCCTTTTGAAGCTGCTCTTTAGCTTGTTCGACTTGTGCTATCAGCTCTGTGTTCTCTTTGATTTTTTGCACTATGGTTCTGCTGAGCACTTGGTTGTTTCCTTCCAATACCTGGTATTTGGCCTCTTGTTCTTCTGCAGCCTTCAAACCTTTGAGAATAACATCTCTGTGTGTAGCATCGGTTACAACCATTTGTTCCTTGAGTAATTGTACTTGGTCTGTCGCTTCTTACACTTGCTTCCATAAGGTTGCATTTCCTTGAGTAATTGTACTTGGTCTGTCACTTCTTACACTTGCTTCCATAAGGTTGCATTTCTGTCATGTAGCAAATGAGTGGTGAGTAAACGTCATTACCAAAACCATTGTTCTTGCTCCCAAATGGAAGCACTTGTAGAGGCTGGCCCTTCTAATTCTTGAAATGGAAATTGTAGCAAGCTGTCGAGACCTTCCATTGTTTCCTGGTAGGAAGTGGTTATAATCGATGTTATGCAAAAATGAATCCGCAATGACGTGGCCTTCATCGTCCAGTCTTTGTCTCTTGCTTGAGCTCTCAGATTTGTCTCAGCACATTTCTTTTTCTCAGTTTCTTGACCTTCTTCTAGAACCTCTGTTTGTAGGATGCAGCCTCTTCATTCCTTTTATCCACGGCGTCCTGTGGCACCACTTCTACTGGAACCTTTCCTACACCAACCTCCATGGAAGTTTGTAGATCGGAGAGAACATAATCGCGGAGTGGGGAGAGGTTCTTGAATGCCATGTGTGCTAGGCTTGGAGGGGGTGTTTGTAGAGGCAATTCCGAAGAGCAGTGCTAGTTGGTACCTTAGACACGCTTATTCCCCTTGCCTCTTATTGCTTCAGCACACCTGCTGATATGATGGAATGTCCTATGCTAATTCTACCTCCAAATGTTAGGATTCCTTAGCAACTGCTGGTATTATCCCCCTCATCTTTCTGTTTTTCTTTTTGTGTTGCCCCTTCTTCATCTCTTGCATGATCTCCTTTGTCTCCTTTAATAATGCTTGGCCTTCCTGTAGCTCTTCAAGTGTGATGCTTTGTGGCTCAAGCAGCACTGCAACTTGTTGGACTTGTTCTTTCGACATGTTTTCGGGAATTGAAAGGTCAGCTACATAACTAAGTACCTTGGTTAGCAAGTAGGGGTTGCACACCTTTGATTGGTATGACTTCAAGTAGTTCTCCATCTCTCTATAGATATACCAAGCCCAGTCTTCTTCTTTCTCTTCCTGCACTTTGGCTATTTAGTTGAGAGGAACCCTGTTATATCTGTCGACGACTGGATTGACCTGCATAATCATAAACATTGCTTGGCATGTTTTCTCAGTTACTTCATCACGTATATTCTCATATTCTACCCCATTTGAGTTGTAAGAATTCCCTTTAAGCATTGCTTCCATGGGCATCTTCTCAATATTGTGAATATGCATTTTTATCGGTGGTGGCAGCTACAGAGCCTCATGTATCAATTTTCTGTTCACTTGGTTGAATGGGCTATTGCTTCCAGACCCACTTTTGTCCTTTTTTATTACTTGATTTAGCTGGGAATTGGTCCTGCTGGTGGTTCTTTCTAGTTCTTGCAGTATTGGGCCTTGGGTGGAGCTTGGGTACCCATATTGCTGTTATGTCTTGATAATAACCTTGTGCAACTAGTAAATCCTTTTGAACCCATTGCTTTTGAATAACTTGAGGATTGCGGTTCCAATCGGAATACTGCTTTCCTTCTTGGGTTTTTTCATGCTTGTGGTCTGACCTTTTTGCTTTAATCCACAGGAGACCTTGTTTGTGTCATAGTATCCTTGTGCTTGAAGTTGGGTTTTGGGAACCCACTGCTGACGTACTCGATACTTTTGTTGTTGTTTCTGTGGTTTTGTTGTATGGTGGTGAGGTTATGACATGGATCTTTTCGGGTATGACCTTTGGTTTCTCTAGCGTTGATGGCTCCATATCACTTGTCATTGCTTGTTTTTGTTTATTTAAGGGGCTCCATAATGCCATAGTAATGGTATCCTTGTCGTCATTCAATTGTGCTGCTCTTTCTTCCCATTGGATATGACAATTACTGGTGCAGCTTCCAGGATCACCCAAGAAAATCCTTGAATTCCTTGAGGAGAGATATTAGCTCTTCTTGCTTAGATGCAGTTAAGTCCTTAGCAATACAGATAGGTTTGGGTTCCTCCCTCGGTTCCTCCCCTAGCTTAGCAATATCAATTTCCTTAACTTCGGCTGGACCGTCGTACGACATGGATAGACCATCTTCCTTTACTCAGGAAAAATTCATGAAAAATTTAGTCTCTGTAGAAAATTTCCTTAGAAGATATCTTTAAGACTGCCTTTAGAATTCAAACTGGTCACATTATGAATTTTTAGTTATGCCATTCGGTTTGACTAATGCTCGGGCTACTTTCAACAGAATGATGAATAGAATATTCTTGAAATATCAAAATTTTGTTGTAGTGTTTTTGATTATATCTTAGTTTTTAGTAATAATTGTCAAGAACACGAACACCATTTAGAAAAGTGTTCTCACTTCTTCTTCAAGAGAATCATCTCTATGTCAATTCTGAAAAGAGCAAATTCTTTCAAGACAAAATTGAATATCTAGGACACATTGTTTCTGTTGATGATATTTGAGTAGACCCCAAAAAGATCGAAAGAATTGCTAATTGGCCTAGACCACGTGATATTCACGAACTCCGATCTTTCCTTGGATTATGTAGTTACTATAGGAAGTTTATTAGAAATTTTGCCTACATTGCACATCCTTTGACCAAACTTCTTAAGAAAGCTAGATATTTTGATTAGACTAGTAGACAGGATCATTCCTTCTCTGAACTTAAGAAAGCATCGACCCATGCACTAGTTCTTACACTACCATATTTTCAACGACCATTCTTTGTTGTAGTTAATGATGCAAGTAGACAAGGCTTTGATGCTATTCTTATGCAAGATGGACATCCCATTGCTTATGGAAGTCGTAAGCTCAAACCAGCGGAAAGAAATTATAGTACATATGACAAAGAATTTACTATTGTTATTCATGCTTTAAGACTTAGGAAAAACTATTTAATAGGATCTAAATTCTTAATCAAGACAGACCAGCAAAGCATTCATCATTTATTGACCTAGCCATTGATCTCTGATCGACATATCAAATGGGCTTCATTTATCCAAAGTTTTCAACCCATGATTCAATATCAAGCAGGCAAAGAAAATGTAGTGGCAGCAGATGCTTTAAGTAGATGTCCTAGTGTTCACAACATTTTTGTTATTCAAAGTGAACCATTGAGTCATATGAGAGAATCCTATGATAAGGATCCAAATTTTGTTAAAGTTTGGACTAAACTGAGAGATAATAATTAGAACCCTATTGGCAATCGTTCATGCCATGATGGTTATATTTTCTTCCAAAAGAGGTTGTGTATCACACAACTTTTCAGATAATTTATATTGGAGGAAATGCATTAACCACCATATATGGGTCATCCAGGTATTTCAACTACTCTACAGTTAGTCTCTAGAGAAATGTTTTAGCCTTATCTTAAACAAGATGTAGCAAAATTTATGGCTGAATGTTCTATTGTCACAAAATTAAAAGCTACAAAGGTAAGACCAAGGACTTCTTACTCCGTTTCCAATCCCTAATAATACTTGGTAGCAGGATAAGTCTTTTACAAAGTCTAAACCTTCTTTCCCTTCTAGTACTTTTGATAAATCCAGGATACACAAGGGTAAAGATGTAATTAAAGGAGATGCTCGGAAAGACAATGATAACAAACCCACCAAAGAATCGAGTCTTCAAATATTACAGATGTCACAAGGAAGGACACCTGGCATAAGACTATCCTTAGAAGAAGAAGAATTCTACATCGGTGGCTCGACTCAACGTTATTGAAGAAGATGATAATGATTCTTGGTAACTCTAATCCCAATTATTCGGATGAAGATAAGTTTTCAATTTATGCTTTATTGGAAATTCAAGGTAAAATCAAAAGGAAAATCAATTTCTATATTGCGCGATGATTGGATTTCATTTCTGAAAAAACATTGAAAGCACTTAACCTAGATGTCTAGTTACAAAGTAAAAGCTGCATTTTAAGGTACTAAGTATAACTGCACAAAAGAGGTTAAGGATTTAGAAATGGGTTCACTAAAAGAAAAGAGAACATTCCTAGTCACTCCTTTACAAGGTGTGGATGTCATCTTAGGTATGCCATGGAGACATGAGCATAATCCCCAGATTGACTATAAAACTCATACCATGTGGTTAATAAAAGATGACAAAGAAATTTGTCTCCAATGTATTACCAAGGGTGACCTAGCTCCATTTTTGACTCATACCCAAGCAAAGAGACCTGTACAGAAAAAGGAGAAGACATGTTTAATTTTTGTCAACTAGCTTACTACTCAGGATGACTCCAAATCAAATGTGTCTCATGACTCTTTCATCTCTAAGTTCTCTAATTGCTTCATGGATGAATTACCTCTGGCATCCAGAAAACCATAGGATTGAAATAATTCTTGGTAGCTCACCGCCATGTAAAGTTCCTTATCAAGTATCCAAAGGCAAGTTGAAGAACTACTAGAGAAAGAATTTATTAGACCCAACAATTCTCCATTTGGTGCTCTAATTCTTCTCGTTTTAAAAAGAAGAATGGAACATATCAATTATGTATGGATTATCGTGCACTAAACAAGATTACTATCAAGAGTGGATGACTTGCTAGATAAGCTTAAGGGAGCTCAAGTCTTTAGCAAGATTAACCTAAAGTCCGGTTATCATTAGATTCGAATGGACGAAGAAGATATCTTCAAGATTGCCTTTAGAACCCAAACTGGTCATTATGAATTTTTAGTTATGCCATTCGGTTTGACTAATGCTCGTGCTACTTTCAACAGAATGATGAATAGAATATTCTTGAAATATCAAAATTTTGTTGTAGTGTTTTTTGATGATATCTTAGTTTTTAGTAAGAATTGTCAAGAACAAGAACACCATTTAGAAAAGTGTTCTCACTTCTTCAAGAGAATCATCTCTATGTCAATTATGAAAAGAGAAAATTCTTTCAAGATAAAATTGAATATCTAGGACACATTGTTCTGTTGATGGTATTCGAGTAGACCCCAAAAAGACTGTAAGCATTGCTAATTGGCCTAGACCACATGATATTCATGAACTCTGATCTTTCCTTGGATTATGTAGTTACTATAGGAAGTTCGTTAGAAATTTTGCATACATTGCACATCCTTTGACCAAACTTAAGCAAGATATTTTGATTAGACTAGTAGACATAATCATTCCTTCCTAAACTTAAGAAAGCATTGACCCATACACTAGTTCTTACACTACCATATTTTCAACGACCATTCTTTGTTGTAGTTACTGATGCAAATGGACAAGGCTTTGGTGCTGTTCTTATGTAAAGAGAATGTGGGGGAGAGGGAGAGCTTCAAATCCTAGCAAGCAAACACACACACATAAGAGAGAGCAAGACAAAAGAGAGAGATGGATAGCTGAATTTTCTTATATCTTCTTCTTCTCTACTCAACCAACATAACATAAAGATAAGAGTACACACTATATGGGTTAGTACTCAACTACTACAACATACAAGGGTTGGTCCATAATGTGAACCCGACTAAATGAGCAGGCGCTATAACTATGCTAGTCTCTAGTAATCCAAAATGGCTGTCACATAGCCTATCATCCCACTGGCCGCATATCACCCATAATCTCACCAACCATGATGACAGTGGTGTAGATACGGAAGCTATCACCCAGACGGGTCATCAATGTCCGCCATAGCACTAGTTGAGCTCGATATCTCAATACTCCCCCTCGAGCTCGATATCTCAACACTCCCCCTCGAGCTCAACTCCACACACTACACTCCAAGTAAGCTCCTAAACCTGTGGAGCTTCTCTGTGCCCAATGCCTTCGTGAAGATGTCAGCTACTTGATCCTCTGGTGCTGACATATACCAGATCTACATCTCTTGCTAGAACCTTCTCCCTCACAAAGTGATAATGCACCTCAATGTGCTTCATTCTAGCATGATATACTGGGTTACTGCCAACTATATGCTGCTCATGTTGTCACAATATATGACAACTACCCTATCCACACAGGCTATCCCATGTCACCAAAAGTAGATTTTGAAACTAAGCTACCTCACAAGTTGCCATAGCAGCACCCCTGTACTCTGCCTTTGTACTCGTTGGATGCTTCTTATTACTACTCTAACTCACATCAACACTCCCAAATGAGAACATAAAACCATGGTAGATCTCCTGTCTGCAATACTACCAGCCTAATCAGCATTTGTGTACCCGTGCAACTGTATCTCTGTACCAGCCTCATAGAAAAGTCCATAATCAACTGTGGACTTGATGTACGTGAGGATTCATCTAGCTGCATCCAAGTGTGGCTTCCTAGGGGCCTGCATAAACTGACTCACAAGTCCAACAACATAGCTCAATTCTGGTAGATCAAAATACCCACTATGCACATGTATGTAGTGGGGTCCTCCAAAAGCTCACCTATATCTGCGGAAAGCTTTGTGTTCTGCTCCAATGGCATTGAAATAGGCTTACAGCTTGTCATACCATCCTTGGACAACATGTCCAAGCCATATTGCCTCTGCAAAGCAAAATGCCATGAGGTGATCTCACCACCTCTATGCCCAAGAAATACCGCAACTCACCCAAATCCTTCATCTCAAACTTTTGCTTCAAAAGCATCCTGACATCATGTATGTCTGCATCACTATCACCAGTGATAATCAAGTCATCCACATAGATAACTAATATTATGATCCCTCTATCTGTCTTTTTCACATATAGTGAAAAATCTACATTGGATATCTAAAATCCAATGGTAACAAGATACTCCCCGATCTTGTTTGACCATGCTCTGGGTGCTTGCTTCAAGCCATACAAGGCTTTGCGTAACCTGCACACAAAATTTGGATGTGCATCACTCTCATAACCTAGTGGCTACATCATGTACACTTCTTCTTGCAAATAACCATACAAGAAAGTATTCTTTACATCCATTTGATGTAAAGACCAACCCTTTGCTCTGCAGCTATAACAATGACAGCTCTCACGGTTGCCATTCTTGCAATCGGGTTGAATGTCTCCTCATAGTCTATGCCATAAGTTTGCGCATAGCCCTTGGCAACCAATCTTGCCTTGTACTTGCTCATTGAACCATCAGCATTGTGCTTGACTTTATGCACCCACTTACATCCAATTGCAAGCCTTCTTTTTCTTAGGCAAAGGCAGTAACTCCCATGTTGCATTTTTATCCAATGCTGCTATCTCCTCATCCATGGCATCTTCCCATTTCTTATTTCTAATTGCTTGCTCAAAGCAAGTGGGCTCAACCTCTTGTATTGCTTTTACCATGTAAGCATAATGATGGGCTGTATATCCATCATATTTCAACTTGTCAATAGGGTATCTAACCCTCGTAGACTTGCGTACACCTGGATCACTGCCAGGCATACTCAAAATAGCCCTGGTTCTCCTTACACCAAGAGTAACCACAAACGGAATGCCAAGCTCCTCTCATCAAGGCTCTGCTTAGAGAGTTACCATCCACATATGAGTGACCTGTTGACAAATCAGGGACAAAAGGTTAATCTACCTTTTCCTTCCCTTTCGGTGATACATGTGTACCTGCATCATTTCTCAACCTGCCTGACCATGGGCTAACATTGGATCCACTGCTCAAGGACTCCCCACATCCACTCAGCACTCTGTGATTGCTGCTCTACATGTGGTGCAACATCAGCACTTCTTACATTTGCATCTTTTGTTGTCTTCACTATCGGTGCATACCAGCTACTCATCTCATCGAAGACAACATCTCTGCTTACTCGCATCTCACGAGTGGTAGGGTTATAGCATCTATAACCTTTTTGCTCCATAGCATAACCAATGATGAAGATGCATTTCTCTCCCTTTGGTGGATCCAACTTTGTTCTCACTTCATCAAGAATGTGACATATGCAATACACCTAAACACTTTCAAGTGAGGCACATCCGGTCTTATGCTTGTGAACTTATGTTCAAGAGTCATACCATTGAACAGCTGCAATGGGTGTTTTGTTCATAATGTACACAGTAGTTGCTACTGCTTCTGCCCAAAAGTAATGTGGCATATTCTTTTCAGCCATTAAGGCACGTGCCACTTTTGTAATGTGCATGTTTTTCCTTTCTGCAACACCATTCTGTTGCGAAGTGTACCTGCATGTAAACTCTTGATTCCCTGCTTTCTTAGGAAATCGCTGAACTCATTGGAGAAATATTCTCCCCCACCATCTGATCTTAGGCAATTTATTTACATGTCTTTTTCCTTCTCGACCAAGGCTTTAAATCTCTGAAAGTGAGCAAACACCTCACTTTTCTCCATGAAATAAACCCACACTTTCCTAGTGGGTCATCAAACAATGAATGTAACATAGTACATGCAGAGCAGCCTGCAATTGTTGCAGTCTTGGTCGGTCCCCATACATCTGAATGTATGACATCCAATGGCCTTGCACTAATATGCTTTTTATGTGGGAAAGCATGTTTGGCTTGCTTACCAAGTTGGCATGCCTCACATACCTTATGCGTACCATCAACCTTAAACTTTGGCAAACCTGCAACAATATTTTGGGCATGCATAGACTTTAGTCGTACATTCACATGACCAATGTGCTTGTGCCATATGTCAATATCTGCAACGACACTTGTTCTATGCGCAAACATGGTTGCCTTTATCTTAGGCACGTTCACATCCAAAGTACACATCCTGCCATTTATGTTACCCTTTGCAACCAAGCGACACTTATTTTTGAAGTCTTCCACAAAACATCCTTGAGGATTAACCCTCACTTGCAGACCTTGCCCAACCATCTGTCCAATAGAAACCAGGTTCTTTGTAATATTTGGACCATGAAGTACATCAGCCAAGTACTTCATTTTGCCATCTTGCATAGACAATGGCACTTTACTAACATGCACAATGGGATGCGCAGTATCATCACTTGTTTCTACATAACCTGGTTTTTCCATTTTTTGCATATCTCTAAACCACTTAGCATGACTGGTCATGTGGTTAGAGGTGCCAGAATCCACATACCATATATCTTGAGATCCTGACACATCCCCTGTTATTGAACTAAGCATGTGCTACATCACAAATAGCTGCTCACTTCTGTCATCACCTCCATATTTGCTAGATGATGCATAGTTGCCTTGCTGCAACTTCCCACTTTTAATGTTGTTCTGCTTTTTGTAGCAATCCTTTGCCATGTGTCCTAGTTTGCCACAGTAATAGCACTCTATGCTATTTGCATTTTGATTTCTTTGCCAACAACCACCTCGGCCTCTTTGGCTCTCCCTGCCTCTAGACTGGCCTCTTCCACATGTGTATGATTGCTACTGTGAATCATTGGACTGTTGTTGTCCAGAATTTTGATGTCTCAACCACGGCCTCTACTTGAATTAGAGTAGAAGGCCTGTTTTGATGTGTTCTTTCTTTGTGAAGAAGAATCCTCACCTAAAGCCTTTTCTTCTATGATCAGCATAGATATCAAGTCCGAAAGTTGGGAATATTCTCCCTAACTGCAATGGAGGTCTTGAATGGCTTGTACTCTTTACCAAGCCCATTCACACAGACACTCATCAAATCATCATCCTCCACTGATACACTGATAGATATCCAAGTGATTCAATAATGCCCTTGATCTTTAAGGTATATTCATTGATGGACATGCTTTTCTTTTCCACAGTATGCAACTCTTTGCCTTTGTGTTAGTCTGAAACATCTGAACCAGATTCTGCCATGCAACTGTTGGCGTGTTTGCATCGTGTATGTGTTCTATCATAGTGTCTATGATACTAATTGAATGCCAGTACATTACTTTTCTTGCACCCTGATTCCAATCCTTGAATTCCTTTATATCTGTAGGAGTGGCATTCTCCTCAGTAGATAACTCTGGAGGCTCCTCATTGTTTCCTTCTACATAATCCCAAAATCCTTTACTCATTAGGAAATTGGTCATTCTAAACTTCTAGGCATGGAAGTTATTCTTATCCAGCTTCTCACTAGCAATCTGATTAATTCCATCAGACATGTTTTCCTGTAGCAATCAAATAACCTGCAAACAGACAACTTCTGTATGTAACCTGTAATACAGCAATATCTCCTATGCTGTAGGTACTTTAGCACAGCCTATGTGGTGGTGTCACCAAATGTGACCAGAGTACATGTACATACACCTAGTATCAACAATACATGTAAGATTCCTCCCCCAACCCCTTTTTGATGTCTAGTATATTCCCTTGTAATCAATTCCTTTTCTGAAATATAAGAGATCTTGTTTGTGACTGTTTTAACCTAGAAAGAGAAAATATTCTAGAGAGAGAATATTCAGATTTTGAATATTTTTGGATAGAAAAATATCTCTTATAATTCAGATGAGTTTCCCTGAAACAGAAATTTAAAAAGAATTTTCCAATGTGCAATTGGAATTAATTGGAAATAGGTATAAAGAACCTTAGCCTAAGGGTCTAGATTTTCAGAAATTTTTGGATTATGGTCCAATTAAGGTTCCTATGGACCAATAGCATCAATCCATGTGTAGGGAGGAGATAAATCCAATTTGAAAAAGAAGATACCCAAAAATGAGTAAATACTCACATAAGATGAAGAGTTGAAAATGTACAAGGTTTATTAGTAAAAAATTATGAGCAATATTAAAAGTATGACATATGTAAGGAAGAGGAGTTCTTTAAAGGAGGTGCATATTTCACATAAGATGAAGAGTTGAAAATGTACAAGGTTTATTAGTAAAAAACTATGAGCAATATTAAAAATATGACATATGTAAGGAAGGGGAGTTCTTTAAAGGAGGTGCATATTTCACATGCTTGAATGAGTTTTAAACTTATAAAAATTGAGATATTTCATCTCTCCTCTCTCCTCATTCAAGTCTAGTTCCAAAAAGTTAGCTTAACTGACCTAAAAATGGTCAAATATTGACCAAACTGATTTAGAAAATTCTAGAATCAGTTTGTTTGGTTAGGAGCTCAATTTTTCCTATAAATAGAAGCCTCACCCTTGTTGAAAAATATATAGTGTTTATGCATCGTTACTCTACTCCACCTAAGCCAAGAACTGTGAATTCATTTAATAATTCACTAGTTTTTGGAGCTTCCCTCTTTCTTCAATCCCCATTAGTGGCTCCATCAACATACTTAACCAATTGATTGGTTGGGGGCCTCTACCGTGAACAAAGAATCAAGCAAGTTGTAAGGTAATTAGTGAATATTGATCTTTCTATAATTTCTCAATGTTTCTCTCTTCTCAACCCCTCTCAAGCTTGAGAAGTTTAATTGGTATGGTTTTTTTTAAAATGCTATTGAAGTTTGAATAGTAGTGAAGAGTTACATAATTTAATAAATGCTATTGAAGTTAATTTTCATTTATGTTTAAATTCTAATGATTCTTATGTAAATTCTCTCTCTCACTCAAGAAATGGTTATACTCATGACCCGTTCTCAATCCAAATCAAGCTTTTCCTTAACCCAAGATTAAGCTATGCTTGAGGCCAAATTAATGGCTTTTTTCTATGCTTTTAGTTTATGTATATTGATGATTCAATCCATTATGGATTAATAATCCAATTAGAGATCATTTTAATTATTTCCTTAATGATAAGTATTATCCCTTAGAAAAATTGAGATTTATCAGTCATAGCAGCGGAGCTATGGCAAAATTTTTATAAAAATTATGCATAAAATAATCTCATTCAAAGCATAAAAAGAGGACTTCCTACCATATTCTAGGAATTATCATCCTAGATTAATTGAAAGAATTTCATTACAATCATGGAGAAATTGAATTTTATTATTATGCATAAAGGATAAGTTTTTATATCAAAAGTGTTATTTTTACCATTTTTATTTCATGCATAGAAGTATGCATAATGGATAAATTTTTATATCAAAAGTGTTATTTTTACCATTTTTATTTCATGCATAGAAGTATGCATAATGGATAAATTTTTATATCAAAAGTGTTATTTTTACCATTTTTATTTCATGCATAGAAGTATGCATAAAGGAAAAATTTTTATATCAAAAGTGTTACTTTTATCATTTTTAATTTTCATGCATAAAAGTATGCATAAAAGAAAATTTTTATATCAAAAGTGTTACTTTTATCATTTTTAATTTTCATGCATAGAAGTATGCATAAAGGAAAATTTTTATATCAAAAGTGTTACTTTTATCATTTTTAATTTTCATGCATAGAAGTATGCATAAAGGAAAAAATTTTATATCAAAAGTGTTACTTTTATCATATTGGATTTCATGCATATAGGTATGCATAAAAGATATTCTTTTTATACTAAAAGTATGATTTTCCTCATAAATGGATTTTATGCTTAACTTAGATGCATAAGAGAAATTCTTTTATTCTAAAAGTATAATTCCCTACCAAATTGAAATCATGCATAAGAAGATGCATAAAAGATTGATTTTTAATTTCGAAAGTGTTAGTCTCCTTAAATGGAATTTATGTATAAATAAATGTGTAGAGAAATCTTATATCAAATAAAAGAATTCTCTTTTTAAAAAAAAAAAGATATGAAATGTGATAAGATGTGATAAGAGGTGTATGAGATGTGATAAGAATTGATAAGAAGCGTATGGAAAGTGATAGGATGTGATAAGAGGTGTGATAAGTGATAGGATGTGAATAAGAGGTGATAAGATGCTTATGAAATAAGTTAGGATGTGATAAGATGAATTAAGATGTGTATGGGGGGATGAGGTAAGAAGTGTATGTGATAGGATAAGATGTATATGGGTTGTGATAGGGCGAGAATGGATGTGATGTAAAAGATTAGATGTGAAGGTATATGGGGTTATATAAATGGGAATGTGAAAATGGATGTATGTATGTGGATGTGTGGATATGGAGATGGGAGTGTGGATGTATGAACATGAAAATGGATATATGCATGAAGATGTATATGCATAGATGTAAATGTGGATGTAGATGTGGATGTATAGATGTGAATGGATGTGGATGTATAGATGTGAATGGAAATGTGGATGTGGATGTATGTGAATGTGGATGTAGATGTGGATGTATAGATGTGAATGTGGAATGTGGATGTGGATGTATGTATGTATGTGGATGTAGATGTGGATGTATAGATGTGAATGGGAATGGGGATGTGGATGTATGTGAATGTGAATGTAGATGTGGATGTATGTGAATGTGAATGTAGATGTGAATGTGGAATGTGGATGTATAGATGTGGATGTATGGGAATGTGGATGTGGATGTATGTGAATGTGAATGTAGATGTGGATGTATAGATGTGAATGTGGAATGTGGATGTGGATGTATGTATGTATGTGGATGTAGATGTGGATGTATGGATGTGTATGTATGAATGTGGATATGGGATGTGGATGTATAAATGAGGATGTGAAAATGGAGGTAAGCATGTAGATGTGGATGCATGGATGTGAATGTGGATGTGGATGTGGATGTGGATATGGATGTGTATGTATGAATGTGGATATGGGATGTGGATGTATAAATGAGGATGTGAAAATGGAGATAAGCATGTAGATGTGGATGTATGGATGTGAATGTGGATGTGGATGTGGATGTATGGATGTGGATATGGATGTGAATATATGATATGTGATGTGAAGGAATCTGAAGTGAAGAGATGGAAAAGGAGGTGATTGGATGAGTACACATATACATGGAATGTGGAATAAGTAATGTGGATTAATGAGGGATAATGTGGAAAAATGAGAGTTAATATAGAAACTGTATTTGTAAACTGTTTGTAAATGCTATTTGTAAATGGCTGTTTTATGTCAAGAATGCTGGGGAAGCATTTTGACCGTCTTGTGATTAAGGTCGTGGAGACCTAACTGATAAAGTTGCAACTGCTGACGGAGAGTCAATGGAGGACGTCTCGCGTAGCAAGGTCGACCGAGGTCTTGACCAGCCTCGGTTCGATTAAAATGGTGAGCTTCCGGTACGGTGGATGAGGGACCAAGGAAGCGGCCTATGAGTGAAGCGCTAGGTCACCTGCGAAGGATCCTAGAGGGTGCTGACCATACGGTGCTCGGGCTCTGGGTCGCCTAGGATACCCACGCGTGCGTCGAGGAAGATATTAGAACAAGGAGTAAGAGTTGTTTTGTGAAACCGGGCATGGATCTGGTTGACTGACCTTGCTGGTCCTCAACGGATGAGTCCATGGCTCTTTTATATGGATCTGTTGGTTGATCTTGCTGATCTTCAACGAGAGTCCATCTTGATAAGTGATTATATTGCCGAGTATTATGGGCTAGGAACTATGGAAACGGCCTCTGAGTGGACAGGTGGTGAGCGTTCTAGTTGCCAATGATGCCATAGATACTCTGATGAAGGAATGATGGGAAATTTGAGGATCAACCGGATAAATTGGAAGACTGTGATCAGTGGTACTATGGTTTCATTAAAGGATTGTTTTAAAGTTAGCTGATGATAAGAAAAAGGCAATTTCATATTGGGTGTGTAAGTGGTGTGCCTAATTTTATGTTGCATGAACTTCCGGCTAGGGGGCCTTGGAACTCTCTTCCTTGGTACTCGGGACAAAACTTAACCAAATTCCAAATTGGATCCCATCACTACAGTGGTTGGGCGGTTGGCTAACCCATGGGATCGGATGGGGTTAGGCTGGACTGATGGATCCGTAAACCGAGACTCAATTTCTGTTATTACGATAGATGAAGTAAGTCCCGGATAGTAATTGTTCTATGGATAGGAATCAACGGCTGTGCCTCTTGATGGGGAAAAAAGCGTTGATCCCAATGATCCAAGTACAAGTTTCTTCCTTGATCCGACCGAGTATCTTTATAGGTGCAGTTGGATCAGCGTGATCAGTAATGATCTTGACTACGTTAGAGTAAAAAATTATCCTTGTGGAATCGCCCATGCTTTCTGGGTAAGGGAAGTTTTTTCCGGGTTCGGTTTTGGAAAAACCGACGGATTAGTCTCTTGTCCGGATATCCGTGGACGAGGCCCCGAATGTGGGACCCCTGTCCCGTGCGAGAAGTGCTACTTCCGCTGCTAGTACCCGAATCCGTTGCTCGGTGGGAACAGGGGGATCTCACAGTTGGTATCAGAGCCTTTGGTTAATAAAGGTCAACTGAGAAGACAAATATATCAAAAATTTATCAAGAAACACAAAAAGGTTATAATTGTGTGAGTTAATTCATACAATTTGATATTCAAACTGAAAGTCGTAATTTAGTAATTGGGTCTTCAAATGGAAGTTTCGCAATTATATAGAACCCTGACTTGCTTGAGGCCTAGACATGATAGTATTTACCTTATAATTCCAAGGGCCGTGACTACGCGTATATACCGAGAGTATACTGCAGCTCTTTACTAACAGTATATACGAGTAAATCTAAGACTTGAAATTATAAGCGTTAATGCTATCCAGATGATGATTTCGAATGTGATTGATATGATTTTTAATTCTGTTTGAGAATTGATGAATTGATTTGGATTCTGATTGAAAAAAAAATGTTGATTTTTAAAAAATTAGTTGAAATATAATGAAACCACAATGAGGGGGAATGGGACGAGTCCCTGTGATGATATTCATAACTAGAATGATGATAACGAATTCAGCAAATCACTATGAGATTAGTGGGTTGAGCTGTCAGATTGCTACTGTTAATACTTGACCGGTAGATCAAGTTAAGGGATGTCAAATTGAGAACTTACTTGACTGAAATTTCCGTGTGGAGGAATGTTCCGAAGGAAACTTTTCGGTCTAATGGACCATTATCATGTTAAAGATATGAATGATATAATCTGAATGAATTGTTATTTAATGATGAGTTCTATATAAGGGATATTTATCCCAGTGTTCTGTTGGGTTGACCAGAATATAAGCAACCCCAGAATAAAAATTGGATCTTAAGAATAAGAGCTGTCCTCTACCTTGCGAGATGAGGACATCTCGCACTTTTTAAGTGGGGTAGGATGTAAGATTCCTCCCCAGCCTTCGAGGTATATAGGAGTAAGAATCTCCCTTTCGGATCTTATAATTATTCCCTCTCTAAAATAAAAGAAAGTTTCTGTTTAAAAAAAGGAATACCCTTTTCCTAAAATACTTCTCAGGAGTCACGCCTATTTTAAGGATTCAGAACAATGAGTTCAGAAGTGAAAATCGGTGTTTTTGATACCAAGGTTTTGGTTTTCATTCGAGTACGGCCCAAAAGAAGTTCTTTATCTATTGGGGAGTTTAAGAAGTTATCCCCCAGATATTGTGAGCCTTATATCTGAATTCAATGAAAGTAGGTGACTTAGCCTACAAGCTTCTTTTATCTCTTCATCTCAAAATTCTTAATGCCTTCTATAGAAAAATGTGTCAAACCCAAATCATGGAAAGACGGTAAAACTTCAGTGGCAAGTTACCGTTGGCTTCTAAGTTACGCTAGCTCCTTCCTTTATATAAGTCGTAACTTTTACTTGTCGCTCACAGTAATCTTACTTCCATCGATCTCCTTTCTTTCTTAATCTCCTTCATGGCTTGGCAACAAGAACTAGTTTTATCCATAATGATTCCTCACCTTCATGACGCAAGTGAATCTGTGAAGAAGGATTTTATAGAGCAGTATGAGCGCTCACTTTTCCCTCACTTGGGAACTTCTGTAGCGCAAACCAAATGGCGGACCTATCAAAACATAACTAGGGTAACACCCTGGGGTCAGCAGCACTTTCGTAACAATGTCCGCTTGGCCATGGTTATTGAAGCTTTGGGTTTGGGTCCCCGATACTACTGCGTCATGAGATCAAGGCATCCTGGGTTTTCTGAGCGGGTCTTCTTACTGGCGTGTTTTCTTCCTCATGAGAAGATATGCCTTTACCCCGTTTTTGGCTTGCCTCTCAGAGGTCCTTTTGTTAGAACACCTCATACCACTGAGATAGGCGCAGCAATAACCCACAGAATCATTCCCATAGATGAGTTACCTTATACTTGTGCAGCTTGTGAGGACTGCTTTTGTGACCATATGATGGACGGGCTTATGGAAGTGTAAAGAGTTCCTCTATCTTTACTGTATAAGTTCCGAGAATGAATAAAGTTTAAATCTTGTTCGTATTTTGAATCTTGCTCTCTTTAAGACTTATCTTGGTGGTTAATCTTGATTAAAATTTTTCTCTAAGTCTCATATTCGTGAATCTTGCGAAATTATCACAAGTTGCGAGATGAGGACATCTCGCGTTTTTTAAGTGGGGTAGAATGTAAGATTCCTCCCCCAACCCCTTTTTGATGTCTAGTATATTCCCCTGTAATCAATTCCTTTTCTGAAATATAAGAGATCTTGTTTGTGACTGTTTTAACCTAGAAAGAGAAAATATTCTAGAGAGAGAATATTCAGATTTTGAATATTTTTGGATAGAAAAATATCTCTTATAATTCAGATGAGTTTCCCTGAAACAGAAATTTAAAAAGAATTTTCCAATGTGCAATTGGAATTAATTGGAAATAGGTATAAAGAACCTTAGCCTAAGGGTCTAGATTTTCAGAAATTTTTGGATTATGGTCCAATTAAGGTTCCTATGGACCAATAGCATCAATCCATGTGTAGGGAGGAGATAAATCCAATTTGAAAAAGAAGATACCCAAAAATGAGTAAATACTCACATAAGATGAAGAGTTGAAAATGTACAAGGTTTATTAGTAAAAAATTATGAGCAATATTAAAAGTATGACATATGTAAGGAAGAGGAGTTCTTTAAAGGAGGTGCATATTTCACATAAGATGAAGAGTTGAAAATGTACAAGGTTTATTAGTAAAAAACTATGAGCAATATTAAAAATATGACATATGTAAGGAAGGGGAGTTCTTTAAAGGAGGTGCATATTTCACATGCTTGAATGAGTTTTAAACTCATAAAAATTGAGATATTTCATCTCTCCTCTCTCCTCATTCAAGTCTAGTTTCAAAAAGTTAGCTTAACTGACCTAAAAATGGTCAAATATTGACCAAACTGATTTAGAAAATTCTAGAATCAGTTTGTTTGGTTAGGAGCTCAATTTTTCCTATAAATAGAAGCCTCACCCTTGTTGAAAAATATATAGTGTTTATGCATCGTTACTCTACTCCACCTAAGCTAAGAACTGTGAATTCATTTAATAATTCACTAGTTTTTGGAGCTTCCCTCTTTCTTCAATCCCCATTAGTGGCTCCATCAACATACTTAACCAATTGATTGGTTGGGGGCCTCTACCGTGAACAAAGAATCAAGCAAGTTGTAAGGTAATTAGTGAATATTGATCTTTCTATAATTTCTCAATGTTTCTCTCTTCTCAACCCCTCTCAAGCTTGAGAAGTTTAATTGGTATGGTTTTTTTTTAAATGCTATTGAAGTTTGAATAGTAGTGAAGAGTTACATAATTTAATAAATGCTATTGAAGTTAATTTTCATTTATGTTTAAATTCTAATGATTCTTATGTAAATTCTCTCTCTCACTCAAGAAATGGTTATACTCATGACCCGTTCTCAATCCAAATCAAGCTTTTCCTTAACCCAAGATTAAGCTATGCTTGAGGCCAAATTAATGGCTTTTTTCTATGCTTTTAGTTTATGTATATTGATGATTCAATCCATTATGGATTAATAATCCAATTAGAGATCATTTTAATTATTTCCTTAATGATAAGTATTATCCCTTAGAAAAATTGAGATTTATCAGTCATAGCAGCGGAGCTATGGCAAAATTTTTATAAAAATTATGCATAAAATAATCTCATTCAAAGCATAAAAAGAGGACTTCCTACCATATTCTAGGAATTATCACCCTAGATTAATTGAAAGAATTTCATTACAATCATGGAGAAATTGAATTTTATTATTATGCATAAAGGATAAGTTTTTATATCAAAAGTGTTATTTTTACCATTTTTATTTCATGCATAGAAGTATGCATAATGGATAAATTTTTATATCAAAAGTGTTATTTTTACCATTTTTATTTCATGCATAGAAGTATGCATAATGGATAAATTTTTATATCAAAAGTGTTATTTTTACCATTTTTATTTCATGCATAGAAGTATGCATAAAGGAAAAATTTTTATATCAAAAGTGTTACTTTTATCATTTTTAATTTTCATACATAAAAGTATGCATAAAAGAAAATTTTTATATCAAAAGTGTTACTTTTATCATTTTTAATTTTCATGCATAGAAGTATGCATAAAGGAAAATTTTTATATCAAAAGTGTTACTTTTATCATTTTTAATTTTCATGCATAGAAGTATGCATAAAGGAAAAAATTTTATATCAAAAGTGTTACTTTTATCATATTGGATTTCATGCATATAGGTATGCATAAAAGATATTCTTTTTATACTAAAAGTATGATTTTCCTCATAAATGGATTTTATGCTTAACTTAGATGCATAAGAGAAATTCTTTTATTCTAAAAGTATAATTCCCTACCAAATTGAAATCATGCATAAGAAGATGCATAAAAGATTGATTTTTAATTTCGAAAGTGTTAGTCTCCTTAAATGGAATTTATGTATAAATAAATGTGTAGAGAAATCTTATATCAAATAAAAGAATTCTCTTTTTTAAAAAAAAAAAGATATGAAATGTGATAAGATGTGATAAGAGGTGTATGAGATGTGATAAGAATTGATAAGAAGCGTATGGAAAGTGATAGGATGTGATAAGAGGTGTGATAAGTGATAGGATGTGAATAAGAGGTGATAAGATGCTTATGAAATAAGTTAGGATGTGATAAGATGAATTAAGATGTGTATGGGGGGATGAGGTAAGAAGTGTATGTGATAGGATAAGATGTATATGGGTTGTGATAGGGCGAGAATGGATGTGATGTAAAAGATTAGATGTGAAGGTATATGGGGTTATATAAATGGGAATGTGAAAATGGATGTATGTATGTGGATGTGTGGATATGGAGATGGGAGTGTGGATGTATGAACATGAAAATGGATATATGCATGAAGATGTATATGCATAGATGTAAATGTGGATGTAGATGTGGATGTATAGATGTGAATGGATGTGGATGTATAGATGTGAATGGAAATGTGGATGTGGATGTATGTGAATGTGGATGTAGATGTGGATGTATAGATGTGAATGTGGAATGTGGATGTGGATGTATGTATGTATGTGGATGTAGATGTGGATGTATAGATGTGAATGGGAATGGGGATGTGGATGTATGTGAATGTGAATGTAGATGTGGATGTATGTGAATGTGAATGTAGATGTGAATGTGGAATGTGGATGTATAGATGTGGATGTATGGGAATGTGGATGTGGATGTATGTGAATGTGAATGTAGATGTGGATGTATAGATGTGAATGTGGAATGTGGATGTGGATGTATGTATGTATGTGGATGTAGATGTGGATGTATGGATGTGTATGTATGAATGTGGATATGGGATGTGGATGTATAAATGAGGATGTGAAAATGGAGGTAAGCATGTAGATGTGGATGCATGGATGTGAATGTGGATGTGGATGTGGATGTGGATATGGATGTGTATGTATGAATGTGGATATGGGATGTGGATGTATAAATGAGGATGTGAAAATGGAGATAAGCATGTAGATGTGGATGTATGGATGTGAATGTGGATGTGGATGTGGATGTATGGATGTGGATATGGATGTGAATATATGATATGTGATGTGAAGGAATCTGAAGTGAAGAGATGGAAAAGGAGGTGATTGGATGAGTACACATATACATGGAATGTGGAATAAGTAATGTGGATTAATGAGGGATAATGTGGAAAAATGAGAGTTAATATAGAAACTGTATTTGTAAACTGTTTGTAAATGCTATTTGTAAATGGCTGTTTTATGTCAAGAATGCTGGGGAAGCATTTTGACCGTCTTGTGATTAAGGTCGTGGAGACCTAACTGATAAAGTTGCAACTGCTGACGGAGAGTCAATGGAGGACGTCTCGCGTAGCAAGGTCGACCGAGGTCTTGACCAGCCTCGGTTCGATTAAAATGGTGAGCTTCCGGTACGGTGGATGAGGGACCAAGGAAGCGGCCTATGAGTGAAGCGCTAGGTCACCTGCGAAGGATCCTAGAGGGTGCTGACCATACGGTGCTCGGGCTCTGGGTCGCCTAGGATACCCACGCGTGCGTCGAGGAAGATATTAGAACAAGGAGTAAGAGTTGTTTTGTGAAACCGGGCATGGATCTGGTTGACTGACCTTGCTGGTCCTCAACGGATGAGTCCATGGCTCTTTTATATGGATCTGTTGGTTGATCTTGCTGATCTTCAACGAGAGTCCATCTTGATAAGTGATTATATTGCCGAGTATTATGGGCTAGGAACTATGGAAACGGCCTCTGAGTGGACAGGTGGTGAGCGTTCTAGTTGCCAATGATGCCATAGATACTCTGATGAAGGAATGATGGGAAATTTGAGGATCAACCGGATAAATTGGAAGACTGTGATCAGTGGTACTATGGTTTCATTAAAGGATTGTTTTAAAGTTAGCTGATGATAAGAAAAAGGCAATTTCATATTGGGTGTGTAAGTGGTGTGCCTAATTTTATGTTGCATGAACTTCCGGCTAGGGGGCCTTGGAACTCTCTTCCTTGGTACTCGGGACAAAACTTAACCAAATTCCAAATTGGATCCCATCACTACAGTGGTTGGGCGGTTGGCTAACCCATGGGATCGGATGGGGTTAGGCTGGACTGATGGATCCGTAAACCGAGACTCAATTTCTGTTATTACGATAGATGAAGTAAGTCCCGGATAGTAATTGTTCTATGGATAGGAATCAACGGCTGTGCCTCTTGATGGGGAAAAAAGCGTTGATCCCAATGATCCAAGTACAAGTTTCTTCCTTGATCCGACCGAGTATCTTTATAGGTGCAGTTGGATCAGCGTGATCAGTAATGATCTTGACTACGTTAGAGTAAAAAATTATCCTTGTGGAATCGCCCATGCTTTCCGGGTAAGGGAAGTTTTTTCCGGGTTCGGTTTTGGAAAAACCGACGGATTAGTCTCTTGTCCGGATATCCGTGGACGAGGCCCCGAATGTGGGACCCCTGTCCCGTGCGAGAAGTGCTACTTCCGCTGCTAGTACCCGAATCCGTTG
Organism: Cibotium barometz; assembly: GCF_041138505.1. Classification (NCBI taxonomy): domain Eukaryota; kingdom Viridiplantae; phylum Streptophyta; class Polypodiopsida; order Cyatheales; family Cibotiaceae; genus Cibotium; species Cibotium barometz. The sequence continues at coordinate 23,778,773 of NC_141108.1, forward strand.
CTCGGTGGGAACAGGGGGATCTCACAGTTGGTATCAGAGCCTTTGGTTAATAAAGGTCAACTGAGAAGACAAATATATCAAAAATTTATCAAGAAACACAAAAAGGTTATAATTGTGTGAGTTAATTCATACAATTTGATATTCAAACTGAAAGTCGTAATTTAGTAATTGGGTCTTCAAATGGAAGTTTCGCAATCATATAGAACCCTGACTTGCTTGAGGCCTAGACATGATAGTATTTACCTTATAATTCCAAGGGCCGTGACTACGCGTATATACCGAGAGTATACTGCAGCTCTTTACTAACAGTATATACGAGTAAATCTAAGACTTGAAATTATAAGCGTTAATGCTATCCAGATGATGATTTCGAATGTGATTGATATGATTTTTAATTCTGTTTGAGAATTGATGAATTGATTTGGATTCTGATTGAAAAAAAAATGTTGATTTTTAAAAAATTAGTTGAAATATAATGAAACCACAATGAGGGGGAATGGGACGAGTCCCTGTGATGATATTCATAACTAGAATGATGATAACGAATTCAGCAAATCACTATGAGATTAGTGGGTTGTGCTGTCAGATTGCTACTGTTAATACTTGACCGGTAGATCAAGTTAAGGGATGTCAAATTGAGAACTTACTTGACTGAAATTTCCGTGTGGAGGAATGTTCCGAAGGAAACTTTTCGGTCTAATGGACCATTATCATGTTAAAGATATGAATGATATAATCTGAATGAATTGTTATTTAATGATGAGTTCTATATAAGGGATATTTATCCCAGTGTTCTGTTGGGTTGACCAGAATATAAGCAACCCCAGAATAAAAATTGGATCTTAAGAATAAGAGCTGTCCTCTACCTTGCGAGATGAGGACATCTCGCACTTTTTAAGTGGGGTAGGATGTAAGATTCCTCCCCAGCCTTCGAGGTATATAGGAGTAAGAATCTCCCTTTCGGATCTTATAATTATTCCCTCTCTAAAATAAAAGAAAGTTTCTGTTTAAAAAAAGGAATACCCTTTTCCTAAAATACTTCTCAGGAGTCACGCCTATTTTAAGGATTCAGAACAATGAGTTCAGAAGTGAAAATCGGTGTTTTTGATACCAAGGTTTTGGTTTTCATTCGAGTACGGCCCAAAAGAAGTTCTTTATCTATTGGGGAGTTTAAGAAGTTATCCCCCAGATATTGTGAGCCTTATATCTGAATTCAATGAAAGTAGGTGACTTAGCCTACAAGCTTCTTTTATCTCTTCATCTCAAAATTCTTAATGCCTTCTATAGAAAAATGTGTCAAACCCAAATCATGGAAAGACGGTAAAACTTCAGTGGCAAGTTACCGTTGGCTTCTAAGTTACGCTAGCTCCTTCCTTTATATAAGTCGTAACTTTTACTTGTCGCTCACAGTAATCTTACTTCCATCGATCTCCTTTCTTTCTTAATCTCCTTCATGGCTTGGCAACAAGAACTAGTTTTATCCATAATGATTCCTCACCTTCATGACGCAAGTGAATCTGTGAAGAAGGATTTTATAGAGCAGTATGAGCGCTCACTTTTCCCTCACTTGGGAACTTCTGTAGCGCAAACCAAATGGCGGACCTATCAAAACATAACTAGGGTAACACCCTGGGGTCAGCAGCACTTTCGTAACAATGTCCGCTTGGCCATGGTTATTGAAGCTTTGGGTTTGGGTCCCCGATACTACTGCGTCATGAGATCAAGGCATCCTGGGTTTTCTGAGCGGGTCTTCTTACTGGCGTGTTTTCTTCCTCATGAGAAGATATGCCTTTACCCCGTTTTTGGCTTGCCTCTCAGAGGTCCTTTTGTTAGAACACCTCATACCACTGAGATAGGCGCAGCAATAACCCACAGAATCATTCCCATAGATGAGTTACCTTATACTTGTGCAGCTTGTGAGGACTGCTTTTGTGACCATATGATGGACGGGCTTATGGAAGTGTAAAGAGTTCCTCTATCTTTACTGTATAAGTTCCGAGAATGAATAAAGTTTAAATCTTGTTCGTATTTTGAATCTTGCTCTCTTTAAGACTTATCTTGGTGGTTAATCTTGATTAAAATTTTTCTCTAAGTCTCATATTCGTGAATCTTGCGAAATTATCACAAGTTGCGAGATGAGGACATCTCGCGTTTTTTAAGTGGGGTAGAATGTAAGATTCCTCCCCCAACCCCTTTTTGATGTCTAGTATATTCCCCTGTAATCAATTCCTTTTCTGAAATATAAGAGATCTTGTTTGTGACTGTTTTAACCTAGAAAGAGAAAATATTCTAGAGAGAGAATATTCAGATTTTGAATATTTTTGGATAGAAAAATATCTCTTATAATTCAGATGAGTTTCCCTGAAACAGAAATTTAAAAAGAATTTTCCAATGTGCAATTGGAATTAATTGGAAATAGGTATAAAGAACCTTAGCCTAAGGGTCTAGATTTTCAGAAATTTTTGGATTATGGTCCAATTAAGGTTCCTATGGACCAATAGCATCAATCCATGTGTAGGGAGGAGATAAATCCAATTTGAAAAAGAAGATACCCAAAAATGAGTAAATACTCACATAAGATGAAGAGTTGAAAATGTACAAGGTTTATTAGTAAAAAATTATGAGCAATATTAAAAGTATGACATATGTAAGGAAGAGGAGTTCTTTAAAGGAGGTGCATATTTCACATAAGATGAAGAGTTGAAAATGTACAAGGTTTATTAGTAAAAAACTATGAGCAATATTAAAAATATGACATATGTAAGGAAGGGGAGTTCTTTAAAGGAGGTGCATATTTCACATGCTTGAATGAGTTTTAAACTCATAAAAATTGAGATATTTCATCTCTCCTCTCTCCTCATTCAAGTCTAGTTCCAAAAAGTTAGCTTAACTGACCTAAAAATGGTCAAATATTGACCAAACTGATGTAGAAAATTCTAGAATCAGTTTGTTTGGTTAGGAGCTCAATTTTTCCTATAAATAGAAGCCTCACCCTTGTTGAAAAATATATAGTGTTTATGCATCGTTACTCTACTCCACCTAAGCCAAGAACTGTGAATTCATTTAATAATTCACTAGTTTTTGGAGCTTCCCTCTTTCTTCAATCCCCATTAGTGGCTCCATCAACATACTTAACCAATTGATTGGTTGGGGGCCTCTACCGTGAACAAAGAATCAAGCAAGTTGTAAGGTAATTAGTGAATATTGATCTTTCTATAATTTCTCAATGTTTCTCTCTTCTCAACCCCTCTCAAGCTTGAGAAGTTTAATTGGTATGGTTTTTTTTTAAATGCTATTGAAGTTTGAATAGTAGTGAAGAGTTACATAATTTAATAAATGCTATTGAAGTTAATTTTCATTTATGTTTAAATTCTAATGATTCTTATGTAAATTCTCTCTCTCACTCAAGAAATGGTTATACTCATGACCCGTTCTCAATCCAAATCAAGCTTTTCCTTAACCCAAGATTAAGCTATGCTTGAGGCCAAATTAATGGCTTTTTTCTATGCTTTTAGTTTATGTATATTGATGATTCAATCCATTATGGATTAATAATCCAATTAGAGATCATTTTAATTATTTCCTTAATGATAAGTATTATCCCTTAGAAAAATTGAGATTTATCAGTCATAGCAGCGGAGCTATGGCAAAATTTTTATAAAAATTATGCATAAAATAATCTCATTCAAAGCATAAAAAGAGGACTTCCTACCATATTCTAGGAATTATCACCCTAGATTAATTGAAAGAATTTCATTACAATCATGGAGAAATTGAATTTTATTATTATGCATAAAGGATAAGTTTTTATATCAAAAGTGTTATTTTTACCATTTTTATTTCATGCATAGAAGTATGCATAATGGATAAATTTTTATATCAAAAGTGTTATTTTTACCATTTTTATTTCATGCATAGAAGTATGCATAATGGATAAATTTTTATATCAAAAGTGTTATTTTTACCATTTTTATTTCATGCATAGAAGTATGCATAAAGGAAAAATTTTTATATCAAAAGTGTTACTTTTATCATTTTTAATTTTCATACATAAAAGTATGCATAAAAGAAAATTTTTATATCAAAAGTGTTACTTTTATCATTTTTAATTTTCATGCATAGAAGTATGCATAAAGGAAAATTTTTATATCAAAAGTGTTACTTTTATCATTTTTAATTTTCATGCATAGAAGTATGCATAAAGGAAAAAATTTTATATCAAAAGTGTTACTTTTATCATATTGGATTTCATGCATATAGGTATGCATAAAAGATATTCTTTTTATACTAAAAGTATGATTTTCCTCATAAATGGATTTTATGCTTAACTTAGATGCATAAGAGAAATTCTTTTATTCTAAAAGTATAATTCCCTACCAAATTGAAATCATGCATAAGAAGATGCATAAAAGATTGATTTTTAATTTCGAAAGTGTTAGTCTCCTTAAATGGAATTTATGTATAAATAAATGTGTAGAGAAATCTTATATCAAATAAAAGAATTCTCTTTTTTAAAAAAAAAAAGATATGAAATGTGATAAGATGTGATAAGAGGTGTATGAGATGTGATAAGAATTGATAAGAAGCGTATGGAAAGTGATAGGATGTGATAAGAGGTGTGATAAGTGATAGGATGTGAATAAGAGGTGATAAGATGCTTATGAAATAAGTTAGGATGTGATAAGATGAATTAAGATGTGTATGGGGGGATGAGGTAAGAAGTGTATGTGATAGGATAAGATGTATATGGGTTGTGATAGGGCGAGAATGGATGTGATGTAAAAGATTAGATGTGAAGGTATATGGGGTTATATAAATGGGAATGTGAAAATGGATGTATGTATGTGGATGTGTGGATATGGAGATGGGAGTGTGGATGTATGAACATGAAAATGGATATATGCATGAAGATGTATATGCATAGATGTAAATGTGGATGTAGATGTGGATGTATAGATGTGAATGGATGTGGATGTATAGATGTGAATGGAAATGTGGATGTGGATGTATGTGAATGTGGATGTAGATGTGGATGTATAGATGTGAATGTGGAATGTGGATGTGGATGTATGTATGTATGTGGATGTAGATGTGGATGTATAGATGTGAATGGGAATGGGGATGTGGATGTATGTGAATGTGAATGTAGATGTGGATGTATGTGAATGTGAATGTAGATGTGAATGTGGAATGTGGATGTATAGATGTGGATGTATGGGAATGTGGATGTGGATGTATGTGAATGTGAATGTAGATGTGGATGTATAGATGTGAATGTGGAATGTGGATGTGGATGTATGTATGTATGTGGATGTAGATGTGGATGTATGGATGTGTATGTATGAATGTGGATATGGGATGTGGATGTATAAATGAGGATGTGAAAATGGAGGTAAGCATGTAGATGTGGATGCATGGATGTGAATGTGGATGTGGATGTGGATGTGGATATGGATGTGTATGTATGAATGTGGATATGGGATGTGGATGTATAAATGAGGATGTGAAAATGGAGATAAGCATGTAGATGTGGATGTATGGATGTGAATGTGGATGTGGATGTGGATGTATGGATGTGGATATGGATGTGAATATATGATATGTGATGTGAAGGAATCTGAAGTGAAGAGATGGAAAAGGAGGTGATTGGATGAGTACACATATACATGGAATGTGGAATAAGTAATGTGGATTAATGAGGGATAATGTGGAAAAATGAGAGTTAATATAGAAACTGTATTTGTAAACTGTTTGTAAATGCTATTTGTAAATGGCTGTTTTATGTCAAGAATGCTGGGGAAGCATTTTGACCGTCTTGTGATTAAGGTCGTGGAGACCTAACTGATAAAGTTGCAACTGCTGACGGAGAGTCAATGGAGGACGTCTCGCGTAGCAAGGTCGACCGAGGTCTTGACCAGCCTCGGTTCGATTAAAATGGTGAGCTTCCGGTACGGTGGATGAGGGACCAAGGAAGCGGCCTATGAGTGAAGCGCTAGGTCACCTGCGAAGGATCCTAGAGGGTGCTGACCATACGGTGCTCGGGCTCTGGGTCGCCTAGGATACCCACGCGTGCGTCGAGGAAGATATTAGAACAAGGAGTAAGAGTTGTTTTGTGAAACCGGGCATGGATCTGGTTGACTGACCTTGCTGGTCCTCAACGGATGAGTCCATGGCTCTTTTATATGGATCTGTTGGTTGATCTTGCTGATCTTCAACGAGAGTCCATCTTGATAAGTGATTATATTGCCGAGTATTATGGGCTAGGAACTATGGAAACGGCCTCTGAGTGGACAGGTGGTGAGCGTTCTAGTTGCCAATGATGCCATAGATACTCTGATGAAGGAATGATGGGAAATTTGAGGATCAACCGGATAAATTGGAAGACTGTGATCAGTGGTACTATGGTTTCATTAAAGGATTGTTTTAAAGTTAGCTGATGATAAGAAAAAGGCAATTTCATATTGGGTGTGTAAGTGGTGTGCCTAATTTTATGTTGCATGAACTTCCGGCTAGGGGGCCTTGGAACTCTCTTCCTTGGTACCCGGGACAAAACTTAACCAAATTCCAAATTGGATCCCATCACTACAGTGGTTGGGCGGTTGGCTAACCCATGGGATCGGATGGGGTTAGGCTGGACTGATGGATCCGTAAACCGAGACTCAATTTCTGTTATTACGATAGATGAAGTAAGTCCCGGATAGTAATTGTTCTATGGATAGGAATCAACGGCTGTGCCTCTTGATGGGGAAAAAAGCGTTGATCCCAATGATCCAAGTACAAGTTTCTTCCTTGATCCGACCGAGTATCTTTATAGGTGCAGTTGGATCAGCGTGATCAGTAATGATCTTGACTACGTTAGAGTAAAAAATTATCCTTGTGGAATCGCCCGTGCTTTCCGGGTAAGGGAAGTTTTTTCCGGGTTCGGTTTTGGAAAAACCGACGGATTAGTCTCTTGTCCGGATATCCGTGGACGAGGCCCCGAATGTGGGACCCCTGTCCCGTGCGAGAAGTGCTACTTCCGCTGCTAGTACCCGAATCCGTTGCTCGGTGGGAACAGGGGGATCTCACAATACATGTGCAAACCCTGTCTGCACTTCCAAGATGCATTGCTGCACTGCAATAACTAGATTTCGAGCAGAAATAGTTCTCTACCAGAACCTTCAACAAAATACCTTGCAGTGATGAATGGGGCCTGTAACGTGCCCGAAATGTGAATCTGGCTGGAGAAATATACCTGCCCTCTTGTAGCTCTGCTCCCGCCTGCGAGACAGCTCCTTAATCGGAGATGTGTAGCTCCTAGAGTTACTGCGGGGGTGTTGTACCTAAAACCAAGAAGGGGAAAGAGATGATGGTGCTCTTACCTGTGTAGTACCGCTTCCTTCCTTGCTTGTTCTTGCCTCTTTCTTGCCTCCTTAGCTCTCACACGAACCAAGCTCTGATACCATAAAGAGAATGTGGGGGAGAGGGAGAGCTTCAAACCCTAGCAAGCAAACACACACACACACACACACATGAGAGAGCAAGACACAAGAGAGATGGATAGCTGAATTTTCTTCTATCTTCTTCTTCTCTTCTATCTTCTTCTTCTATCTTCTTCTTCTCTACTCAACCAACATAACATAAAGATAAGAGTACACACTATATGGGTTGGTACTCAACTACTACAGCATACAAGGGTCGGTCCATAATGTGAACTCGACTAAATGAGTTGGCGCTATAACTATGCCAGTCTCTAGAGTAATCCAAAATGGCTGTCACACAGCTTGTCATCCCACTGGTCGCATATCACCCATAATCTCACCAACCATGCCAGTGGTGTAGATACAGAAGCTATCACCCAGGCGGGTCATCAATGTCCATCATAGCACTAGTTGAGCTTGATATCTCAACATTATGCAAGATGGACATCCCATTGCTTATGGAAGTCGTAAGCTCAAACCAACAGAAAGAAATTATAGTACATATGACAAAGAATAAACTGTTGTTGTTCACGCTTTAAGAGTTTGGTCAATGGGATCTAAATTTTTAATCAAGACAGAGCAGCAAAGCATTCTTCATTTATTGACCCAGCCACCATTGATCTCTGATCGACATATAAAATGGGCTTCATTTATCTAAAGTTTTCAACCCATAATTCAATATCAACTAGGCAAACAAAATGTAGTGGCAGATGCTTTAAGTAGATGTCCTAGTGTTCACAACATTTCTATTATTTAAAGTGAACCATTGAGTCCTATGAGAGAATCCTGTGATAAGGATCCAAATTTTTTTGAAGTTCAGACTAAACTGAGAGATAATAATTGGAACCTTATTGGTGATTACTCATGCCATGATGGTTATCTTTTCTTCCAAAAGAGATTGTGTATCATACAACCTTTCAGATAATTAATATTGGAGGAAATGCATCAACCACCATATATGGGTCAGTGAGGTGTTTTAGCTACTCTTTTAGTCTCTAGAGGATTCTTTTGGCTTTATCTTAAACAAGATGTAGCAAAATTTGTGGCTAAATGTTCTATTTGTTAGAAAATTAAAAGCTACAAAGGTAAGACCTAAGGACTGCTTACTCCTCTCCTAATCCCTAATGATACTTGGGAACAAATATCTATGGACTTCATTACAGGTTTCCCTACTACAAAGGTAAGACCTAAGGACTGCTTACTCCTCTCCTAATCCCTAATGATACTTGGGAACAAATATCTATGGACTTCATTATTACAGGTTTCCCTACTACATCGAGTCATAATGATATGATTTGGACTATAGTTGACCATTTAAGTAAGCAAGCATATTTCTTACCTTGTAAGAAAACTTTAACTTCTCAGCAAGCCGTGATTATGTTTATCAAACAAATCTTTGTACATCACGGATTGCCAAAAGTAATTATTTGTGACAGAGACTCAAGATTTTCTAGTAACTTTTGGATCACTCTTTTCTCCAACTTAGGCAATCAGCTTTCCATTTGGAAATGAATGTACAAACTGAGGTTACTAATAGTACTATCTTGGATCTACTCAGAACCTATGTTGCCCAACAACCTAATTCATGGGATAAGTACATTTATCTTCTTGAGGTTGCTTACAATAATACTCCTCATTTGGCTACTACTGGTCGGAGCACATTTTGAAATTGTGTATGGAAAACCTTTGCCTATTTTGGCAACTAGACTTTCCCATAAAATCAAAGTTGCTGATCAATTCACTATCAATTTTAGTAGCATTTTGAATGATGTAAAACATTCTATTGCTCATGCCCAAGAACAATATGTTAAGGAAGCAAATCGTAAACGTAAAGCAATATCTTTTGAAATTAGAGATTATGTACTTTTGAGGATTGAAAAACGTTGGCTTAAGAGTGTTGAAAAATTTTTAGCTGTGTTAAGCTTGCCCCAAGATTTTATAAACCTTTTAAGGTGATTTAAAAAAATTTTAGCTGTTAAGCTTGCCCCAAGATTTTATAAACCTTTTAAGGTGATTTAAAAAATTAATGATGTTGCATATAAACTTGAATTACCTTTTTATTGCAGATTCATAACTCATTTCATGTTAGTTTGTTAAAACCTTTCAAGGGATCACTTCCCACTCATCCTGTGGAACCACCTCTTATTGAGGGTAGGGAAGAAGTTTTACTTCTAGATACTATCATTGATCATCAAATTACATCAATTGGTACTGGAAATAGATACATCAAATATTTAGTGACTTTCCAAAATCATCCTTATGAAGATGTAAGATGGGTGCCTGAGAAATATTTTCATGCTTTCTATGAGATCCTCTGTTCTTTTCAACAAACCCGCAATTGAGGGAAATTGTAAACTCAAGCAACAGGGAATGTTATGGGAATATATTTTAAGCCTTCTTAAAAATATTATTCTACCCTCTTAGATAATTTGGGGAAGCTTGGATTATCTTTGTGTCAAGCCAAATCATGTTAATATCATGGGTGGTGCCATTATAAATATTAATATGTTTGGTGAATATTGACGTATGTTTAGGGCCTCCAATGTTTGTTTCAGTTGGTTTGTATGGAAGGGTGATTCCTCAGTTACTTCTGCCTGGAAAACATGTGTGTGGTTATGGTTTGCATGCTTATGAAATATTTGTTTACCAATTTATTGTTTGTTATTTTACAGGTGAAGATGATTCCGAATATTAAGGAGAATTCGCACATATTTATTACTTGGCACACCATTTTTGTAAACAAGCTTTGTATATACATGTGTTAGCTTGTGCACATTTTGATTTATTTGAAAAGCCTTAGATTATCAAGCATAGACTTGAACTTTAATATTTTGTAAAGCGTAATATGCTTTAAACCCTAGCCTCAATTTATGGGCACTCTATTTTGAGCATAAGAGAGTGTCGTACAAGAAAAGCACCTTTTTGTATTTTTGGAGGCTATGGCCTAATTTGGAATAAAGTAATTTGTAAATGCTCATGTGGGGAGAGGCCACACACATGAGGGGGGGGGGGAGATTGCACCCAATCTTGGAGTTGTGCTTTGTGAGCTAAGTATTATTTGTATTTCACTCAAATATTGAATATGTTGAACATGTAGTATTTGATAAGTTATTTGATTTGATTCAATCAAATCCTTACAAGTTTCGTTTACTTCTATTTTCCTAGAAATTAGATCCGTGTCAACCCCACATATGACATCCACATGGCAATCCATAAACCTTTCTGGTAACTTCACAAGTATCCACAAACAAAAAACACATATACATCACATGAATACAGTGTCTAAATAATAGTTTCAAGACATGAATTCAAGTGACAGACATCATACTCATATTTGAAGTAGTGTAAACCATCGCAAGCTTGTCGAGATATCACATCTCTCCAGTCAATACTTCCAGTAAGTTGAATTTCTCCACTCGTATAGATCTTGGCAAGGTATTCTCAAGACATACCTCTCTAATGTCTTAGAGTCACACCTTGATTTCCTTATGAGATTGTAGCTCCTTAATCATGTGGTCATTCATCACAAGTTTAAGCTAGAGTTTTTAGGTATAATGGGGTCTTTCTAAGGCTAGTCTTACTATCTTTCTTATCTAAAATTCATCACATTAATGTTTAGGGTCTCTAAGAATCTTATGAACTTAATTTGTGCACAACCATGCACAATTTGGTCTTCTAAGGTTACTCTATACTATCTTTCTTATCTAAAATTCATCACATTAATGTTTAGGGTCTCTAAGAATCTTATGACCTTAGTTTGTGCACAACCATGCATAATTTGGTATTTCTAAGATCAGGCTATAGTATCTCTCTTATTTAAAATTCATCACGTTAATGTTTAGGGTCTCTAAGAATATTATGACCTTAATTTAATGCACAACCCTACACATTAAGCTAAGAGGCTTCTTTACCTAAAAACATTTAATGGATAGTATCTTTTATCTCAAACAACTCACCCTTAATTTTATTCAAGGTTTTCCTCTTTAAGGACTTATTCTTATGAATTGTTATAACTTGATAACCACATGTATTACTGAGATTCACCACAGTCTTGCTAGACCTTAATTTGTTATGACCCTTACACATGGCAACACATGGGATGTGTACACATTGTTACGTGAGATTTGCACGCAATTCATGGAACACACGGATGTTGTGTGGGAAAACCAACGGTGACATACTATTGTACATCATCGCTTATAATAATAAGTGTGAACGGGTAACATTCGTGGGTGGGTGACAATTGTACGCCAAAGAGCCAGTGATGTGTAGCATGGGGGTACCAATGGGGACACATGGGGCATGTGAGTATGGTGTGCGACCGAGAAGGTACACACTAGATGCCCGGGGTCATAATGGTTGGGTGGTTAAACATAGTATGCTAATCGAGGTTTGTTTTTTGTATTCTTGAGTTCATCTTCATCTCTCACACTTTTCACATGAGGCCAGATACAAAGATCTTGGTTGCTTTACATGGAGGCCTGACATTTGGTATCAGAGCCAAGGGACTTATTCTTGGCTATGGGGGAAGGTTTGTAGGAAGGTGTATGAGCTTGCTTGAGCAAGTCAGAGGTGAGGAGAAAACACTATCGCTGTTGTAGTTTGTTTGTCTTTCTTATCTTTGATTTTCATCGACGCTCTGCTGGAAATTTACCGTCGTTTTGTCTAGAATCGCTATGCTATTGTCAACGTCTATTGCCATCTGTCTGGTGCAACCGGTGCCACCCACTCCATCATCGGTCACCTTCAACAGTGCAGAGCGAGAAAAAGAAGAAGAAAACCCATGATTTCTTTCAAAAAAATCAAAGCTCTAAGGTCCTTTTGCTCAAAGGTGCTTGGAGGAAGTTCATGCACAAAGGATCTCAGCAATAATATTTCTTTTTGGTGGCAATTTTTCGCAGCACTTAGCATGATTTTCAAAGTTTTAGCTATTCATAGCTTCAAACTTCATCAGTTATGACCAGGGGGCTCAATTATCCCTTCTCTTTTATTTTTTATCGTTTGGTGCTTCTTGCATATTCGTGGTGGTTAAAAATGGATTCCGATCACTCTACCCCACAATCACTCGAACCTATCCCTCTTCACCAACAAATGCATGATTTGCGGGAGCAGATGAATTTATTTATCAATGATATCCACACTATGATAACACCTATAGTACCTCAACTGTTGCCATCGTCTTTGGATGCCCATCTCTTAGGTAATCATGAGGGTACTCCGGAAAAGTGATTAAAGCCAAAACTTGCATTGAAGGATTCGAAACCACCAAAGTACACTGGCACTTTACCTTCTCGCACCGCTGATATGCAGTAGATCAATGGCTTTCTAATTGGGAGAAATGCTTTACTTTATGTGATATCACAGATGAGCACATTAGAATCCAACATGCTGCATATAATTTACACTAGTCACAAAAATCTGAATCCTGACATTAACCAATTTTGGATAATTCGGGATGGGCTGGCTGCATTCAATGCATGTAGGCTTTTAGGTAGGCCTACATGTCAAAGATTCCAAAATATCCCTTTTCGATAAAATAAAAAATCAAAACCGTGAAAGTTAAAAACAAAATAGTAAAAAATAAAAAGTAAAAAGTAAAAAGTAAAAAAGAAAAAGGAAAAAAAGAGAAAAGGGAAAGGGAAAAGCGAAAAGGTTCGCAGACAAAAAAAAAGAGTGTATATAAATTTTGGAAAAGTGCGTACACAAGTTGACCCAAAATGTGTTTTGGGCTCATCGTTTGGTGGATGAAAATTCAAAAGGACAAGGAAATCCCAAATACTTCGAAAGAATTTAAGGATATGTTTATTCAAAATTTTGTTCCACCAGATGAGCAAAGAAGAGCACTAGATACTTGGTTTTTTATCTCTAAAAATAATCTCATAGTTCAAGAGTATGTAGACAAGTATCAAGAGGTGCTTATGAAAATACCCCAAATTTCACCAGATTTCTTATAGGTTTATAAATTTGCCTTGGGGTTAAATGATAAATTTCAACCATTAGTGCGCCGTGAGAAGTGTCAAACCTTATCCAAAGCTATAGAGATGGATTTAGTTTATGAAGATGGTTGAAAGGGTCAAAGTTAGGCAGTGGGTCAAGGTTCCAAGTCACAGTTTATGCGACCTACTTATGAAGCTTCGAGGTACACTAGTGGATAAAAGGGAAAGGCATCTATGTCTAGTGTACATTCCTCTAACAAATATTCTTACAAGAGTTAAGAGAAAGGTGTCAATGAAGAATGACCACATATCTTCTCTCACCCCCCTAAGCAGTTTGAGAAAGCAGAGAATGAAGGCTTATGCTATGCTTGGGTTTAGGGCACATGTGTCTTTGATTTTGGCACTCAGATGTGGGGGTTTTCTTCGTAGAACCCTTGTGCTTCTAGTAGTTTTGTTAGGATCCAATGAGCATAGACTTTTGGGGTGGTATTGGAGCACTGTGGTTTTCACTCTTGGATCTTTTTGGCTTCCAACATTTTGTGGAACGGTAAGGTTTTGGAATCCAAATAGATGGGCTCCCTTTGTAAAAGCCTTTGGCTTCTAGTAGCTTGACATAGTTCATCCAGTGAGACTTGGGGTTTGGATGGAACATTCTTGCATGGGGCTCGCCAGGGTACTCTTAGGTACCCATTTCTTTTTGGTGGCCTCCTTGTGAAGGGTTGCTGAGGTTGAGGTTTGGGGGGTGGTCTTTTTCTTTGTTGTGAGGTGTTGGTTTTCCCATTAGTTTAGAGAGAGGTGGACAATTTGGCAAGGTGAGAGTGCTTGAGGTTACTTGAGGTGGTGGTCTGTAAGTGGAGGATGAGGCTGAGGATGTTGATAGGTTTAGGGTGAACTCATTCATAAAAGATGGAATTTTGTAGGGGTAGCTTGAGCGCATCCAGTTTCTTCTCTAGTTTGATGATGCCAATCCATGGCTACAATCCATCCCCTCCTAAGTATGATGCTTTCTTTCAATGTATCTATCCCCTCCTAAGTATGATGCTTTCTTTCAATGTATCTATACGAGGGGGGTCACATAAAATTGACACGATGTGGGTTTAGATCCAAGTTCCCAGTTATATTAAATTTTTTCTTCTAAGATCATTTTTTCACATACTATTTTATGTACATTACTAAATCAAAATTTCAACCCAAGTTGGAGAATTCTAAACATATTTTGAATATTCTCTCAGTAAAATTCCATCCTCACATCCCCACAAATCTATCCCACTCAAAAAGAAGCCGCTCACACTTCCAACCACACCATTGCCTCTCACACCCTCACCACCACCACACTTAGCCGCAACCACTCCAACATCTCCACAATCACATGAGTTGCTGGCCCACCCCACAGAAAACTAACCATACTAATACTTCTAACCACACTAGCACCACCTAAGAATCTCCTAGTTGCACAGGGATATTTTGAGGGCACATCTACAATGTGGATCCCCCGACGATCCAACTCTCACCCTCATCCACCGGCACCTCGAGCTCCTTGTCCCCTTTGCAAACAAGCAACCAATTCGGCAACCATAAGCCTACTGGGTATAGGAGGATGGACGCCGGCCCAAAAGCTCTCCATGGCCCCCTATCCTCGATCAAACCCTCAGCCATGCCCAAAACCAACCTCCAAGTGGACACCCAAACCTCTACTACAAGCCCAACATTTCTACGAGGGCAATCGTCATATTTGGATCCCCAAATCACACGAACCCCAACTCCCACCTTGTGTCAATCCGTAGTCACTAACCTTTCAATGGAAACCCACCAAGGTGGCCTCCGCCACAAGGATTGCCCAGAGAAAAGGGAAGCAGAAGCTTCACTATGACTCTCTAGCCCCCATTTTGCTGCCAACAGCCCTTACCAATGATATACCCTCAACGTCGGCAACTCCTCCACCCGTTATTCTCAGGCTGCCTTAAAGTACTCCAATGCCACCATTAACCGCTTCCGGTTTAAGTGCTCCCTTGTCATCAACCTCCGCACCACACTCGGAATTGGACATCCCCACCTCGCCATCACCCAATTGGAACCGACTCCTAACTTTTGGCAAATTGGGCATGTAGTCAGTACAAAACCTGCAATGGGGTATTGGCCGCATAGCCCAAGGGCACAAAACCTAACTCAGGGTGCCCCATTAAAAAAATGTGCTATGTTTGCACCAAATATGCCATGGCCGTACCATTCACATCCCCCCTTTGCCAACGACCACCAAATAGAACTTTAAAATTGCCATGGCCATTCTGAATTTGTTCACTGAAACTGCCACAGCCATTCCAACTTTTGATCAGCTTGCCAACGACCATACCAACCCATAAAATGTAGTTCCACGGCCATTCTCTCATCCAACCCAACTGCCTGGCCATTCCGAAAGTGCCATGGCCACACCAAAATTTTCTCCAAATGCCACGACTACTCCCAATTGAAGTCTCATGCCCGTTCCCTCCTCAGCCAAAACTTTGTACACCTGCTCCAACAATTGCCACGTCCCAAATCCAAACTAGGTTGCCATGCCCGTTTGCTAAGGATGCCATGCCCATTTGCTGGGCCAAGCTCGTACCATCCAGGTTGCCACGGCTGTGTCCTTCTAGAAAAGTGTATATATGGATCCCACCCCCTCATTTCCTCATTTTCAGCTCTCTCTGTAGCCAAACTCTTGCATTTTTTTTCTCTCAAGACTTCATTTGATCACACCCTTTAGGTGGCCGATACCTCAGACTCCTCCCCGGAGGTCCAGCACCACCCCACCCTCAGGAGGAAGCTCCCGACAGGGGTCGGCTTTGAGGAATATGCCCGCCACCCCACATAGTTATCCCATTTGGGGGAGCCAGTCATGAAGTAGGTGAGTGGCCACACAGTACATTCCCTCATGAAGAACAACCACAAAGTAGAGCACAAGTTCTTCTACTTTATAGGGCCGTGTTATAGGGCAGTGGTAGCATACCCTGCAATAGTCACACAACTGGAATAGCTGGGACTAGGAGGTTTGCCCACATTGGAGCCGTGGGGCCGAATTTATATAACTACCTCTACTTCACCAAAACTTATGATACCAACCTCCATATAGGTGAAGTTCTTGAAAATGAGGGCCATCCATAGTGAGTGAAGTTAAGCGTGGACTTAATTAGAGATGCCTTGCAGCTCCCCCACATTGAACAACCATATGTGCGACTAATGTATATATATATATATATATATATATATATATATATATATATATATATATATATATATATGAGAGAGAGAGAAAGTATATACTCGCTCTCTCTATATATATATACTCTATCCTCTCTCCCTTTATATATATAGAGAGAGCTCTATCCTCTCTCTCTCTCTCTCTCTCTCTCTCTCTATATATATATATATATATATATATATATATATATATAGAGAGAGAGAGAGAGAGAGAGAGAGAGAGAGAGAGAGAGAGAGAGAGAGAGAGAGTATACTCTCTCACTTTTGTATATATACACACACACTCTCTCTTTGTAACCTCTATGGAGACGCCCACTATTTTATTGTAGGATATTTTATTTTAAATGTGCCTTTTATATCATCTACTAGGATTAATGTGTTTAATCGAGCTGTGTGCACTGGTATGATGTCTCTACCAGGATTAATGTATTTAATCAGCTGTGTACTGGGCACTAGTATGATATGGTTAAGATTAATGTGTTTAATTAGCTTTGTGCAGAGTGACTAATATTATTTGGGATGTAGGCAAAGAATGAGTGGTAGATTATGTGTTAATCGCGGGTGGAATATGCGTTGGAGCACTATGGGATGTTTTGGAAGACATGTGGACACCTTTTTTGGTTTTATATTTAGGCATCTATATTTTTGTCAAGCTAAGGCCTCTCATCCCTTTGTACATACCAAATAGTATTTTATACTTTTGGTAGGCCGAAGACTTTATATTAATGCTTGCTATATTTTTGTAAAGCTTGCATGTTCATAAACTTAAAAGCTCTTAAAAGCTCTTATGCTTTGTTTTCAGAATTATCTTTTATGGAAAGCAAGTGCTTTTTCTAATACATATAAATATGGGTGAGTGGCACAAGGGTTACACTTTACCAAGGGAAGATTCAACCCACTCGTGTCGATGGTGACCTCTACTCTATCTCTCTCTTGTTTATTTAATTTGACTTATTTAAGGTTTATGCTTTTAATTTGTGCAAATATATGTTATGCTCTAATTTTTGTGTTGAGAAATTAGAATTCCTTCTCCAAGGGTCTTAATGATTCTAACATGGTATCAGAGCTTTGGGGACCCCTCAAGAAGAAGGATTTTTGAAGAAAAAATAAAAAATCAAGGTTTACGCAATTTACTTGGTGCAAAGAAGTCCAAAGGTTGAGTTTTTGGGAATTACAAAAGCTTTAACAAATCAAGGAGAAATATCACAGGAAAAAGAAAGGCATGCAAAAAAGCTGCAGCAAGATAGAGAGAAAAAGGCCATTAAAACCTTTGGACAAAGGTTGAATGGTTTATAGGAATTTGTGAGCCATTAGATCAAGAATAAGATCAAATTGGATCAAGAATAAGATCAAGGGCTAGAGTTCAATATCACCTTTTTGGAAAACCACCTCAGTTCAAACCAAAACCACCCGACTTCTTCCAAAACCACCTTTCTCAATCCTCAATCTCACAAAAAACCACCCCTCTTCTTCCAAAACCACCTTTCTGAATCCTCAATCTCTCAAGGAACAAGTGGTATGGATGCAATCGTGGAAAGACTTTGCTCCTTGTTTCTTCATACGCAAAATGACCTTCACTGTCTCCTCAAAATATGAGGGCGCGGTCAAAGTAATCATGGGAAAATTCACCGTCCTGGCGGCCTTACTTAATGAAGGCAACAAGATGTGATATTTTGTCTGACAAGACTTGTGCAAACAACATTTAATTTTAATAATAACTGAATCTGAAAATATAAAAAAAATACCTGCTGACAAAGATTCAAATTCAATTCTCAAGAGAGAAGCTCATTCCCTTTCTAATGCACTCTAAAACTCTAGGTGGGTACAAGGGCTGCCAGCAGATGTTGGGCAGTAGGCAGGTACAAAGGATTGCACACAAGCATGTTTGGATTGGTAATTAGCGCCCAGTGCGGGTTTTTGAAGTCTCTTGGTGCTTAAGAGGCCATGGAAAATCCGGGCCTTCCCCATACCATCGTACCCAAACATGCTCCGATGGGGACTAAACTTTGCAAGCATGTGGGGGTGGGTCCCTCCCACATGCTTGCAAAGTTTGGTCCCCATCGGACCATGTTTGGATTGGTAATTAGCGCCCAGTCCGGATTTTTCAAGTCTCTTGGTGCTTAAGAGGCCATGGAAAATCCGGGCCTTCCCCATACAATCGTACCCAAACATGCTCCGATGGGGACCAAACTTTGCAAGCATGTGGCGGTGGGTCCTCCCCACATGCTTGCAAAGTTTGGTCCCCATCGGAGCATGTTTGGATTGGTAATTAGCGCCCAGTCCGGATTTTTTAAGTCTCTTGGTGCTTAAGAGGCCATGGAAAATCCGGGCCTTCCCCATACCATCGTACCCAAACATGCTCCGATGGGGACCAAACTTTACAATCATTTGGGGGGGACCCACCCCCACATGCTTGCAAGATTTACTAATTTAGTCATAGGGAGGAACCCATGTCACCACAAACGGAGACTAAAGCAGGTGTTGGATTCAAAGCTGGTGTTAAAGACCCACCCCCCACATGCTTGCAAAGTTTGGTCCCCATCGGAGCATGTTTGGGTACGATGGTATGGGGAAGGCCCGGATTTTCCATGGCCTCTTAAGCACCAAGAGACTTCAAAAACCCGCACTGGGCGCTAATTACCAATCCAAACATGCTCTGATTGTGACCAAACTTTGCAAGCATGTGGGGGTGGGTCCCCCCCCATGCTTGCAAAGTTTGGTCCCCATCAGAGCATGTTTGGGTACGATGGCATGGAGATTTTCAACAAACAATATGATAGCCAAAGTGTTAAAAAATATAATAAAATCAAGAACATCAACTAAAATGTAATGATACTCAATAATGAAAAAACTCATAATGATATAAACATCAAATAAGTACATCAGAATGAAAATGAGCTACCCCAGCTAGTCTGAGGTTAGTCACTGCCCAAAAATCTAAGTACAATGTAAGTGAGCTAACCCAGCTAGTCTGAGTTTAGTCACTATCTCTATCAAGATAGAGATCTAGTCAGTAGCACCCTCTCTAGCTCTCAACTGCTCTAGAATGCTCTCATGGTCATCCACTCGAAGCCGAAAATGAGGGTGAGAAGTGTGTTTTAGGCTCTGTACTCAAACAAGAGTGAGCCTGGTAGCAACCACTAGATGAGAGATCTGAAATGCCTCTAACTCCCACTTCCACTGCTGGAACTCAAGACTCCCCCGATGAAGTCAAATCTGCTGGTAGAACCGGCCTGCCACCCACAATCATGCTATGGGCGTCATAAGAAAACCCATGATCATCCACTGTATCCTGGTCAAGGATGCACTTTGGCCTAGTGCAACTCATCAGATAGTAGTCTACTCCCTCGCTATTTCCCTCACTGGCAATAACAGCAAATACATCATCCTCCTGTAGCAAATCTGTCAGGTCATCATAACTGACCATGAACGCAGGACCTGTGTGCTCATCAGACAGCACTGGATGTGAAGGATGCTTGGGGGAGAGGAATGTCTGTATCCATGCATCTGCCCATCCTCTCGAGGCACAATGTGACCAATTGCCATCCATACATGCTCCACAGAAGCATGCAAACCGTCGTGTGTAAATCGTGGGGGCCGCCATGCACGTGCTCTTGATGGAATGTAAGCCCAAGGTGCCAGGTACTGTGTCACAATCATGGGAGGCTCTACGGTCAATCATGCCACCATCCACATGCTAAAAAAATCTTCTGACAATCCGAGCATCACGTTTGGGGTACGATGATGCTGCACTCCCACACAAATGTTTGGAGCACCACTTGACTACGTGGCCCGTATCTCTGAACCGCTAAGCATCCTGTCTCACAGCTGATGACGCCTCAAGGCACGTTTCACACACGCGCCCGCATCATCATGCTCTCCCTTCCCGTGACCAGTCTCAAAGAATGACCAAATCACTGGGCTACTAGACTGCACATGCCACCTATAAATCCATAAAAGATAGTCTTAGTTATTGTTTTCTTTAAGATGTTCTAGTAGTGAATTTAGTTTAATTGTAAATGTAAGAAAACCATAAGTACTACCTGTAGAGCCAATAGAATTGTCGTGATGACTTGAACTGTGCGCCACAACCATCCGACCAAACCCATCGCTGGACACGTCTGATCCCACAATCTCCTAAAAAATCATCATGGAGACGAAAACAGTGTTGCACAAAATGTGCATCATGTGTGTGAACATCACTGATATAGAAATGATACTCTCGAATAATGACATGGGTCTCGGGGGTACTCGCTATCCCATCTACATGAGCCTCTGCATGTCGATAGCTAATGTGGACCATAATAGCAACCTGGTGAGGTAAGCAATACATACATTTAGGACACAAAGAATCAAATAAGTAATGTAGCTCAAACATAAAACAAATATTACAAAATATAACCATTACCTGCTCTGAGAAGTAATACTCAGATTGTATCTCCTGAAAAGGTGTGAAGGTGTAGTTCTGTGCAAAATCAATCACAGAGACGACCACACCAATAGGAAACTCTGCTAGGCATGCTCGGAACTGACGATCCTGCCACTTGGCACAATGACTGTGTCGTATATAGGGGTAGATCTGCTCCCTAAATGTGGCTGTGAAGTGACAACGTGGTGTATGTTTGTCCACGAGCTGCAACTTCCTGGACTGTCCACCACTTTGGAGCTGGTGTGTCACATACTCATAACGTTGCCATGCCACTATCTCTTGGTTTCTTGCATCAAGATCTACCATCTGTAGATGTGCAAGTGAACCACATGATGTGCAATTGCTCTCCACACAAGGCATCCTATGGAACTGGGCATCCTTCGTGCGTGCACACAAAAGAGAGTGGATGAAATCACGTGGACTACGAGGCAACTCTCTATGCCCACTAAGAGAACGGAACACATCATAAAAAAGTTTGAACTCAACATGGTAGCGACAACATGTGTCACGCTAACGTGAGTACCTCACAAACCAAGGCTTACACCCCTCAAATGACCTTTGCCCAATTTTAAGCTCTGGATACGAAGCCACAAACTGAGAATACAACTTAGTTTGGGTCATTTCAAGAAAGCAAGCACCGTGCTCAATGAACACTCCTCTTGTCACTCTCTTACGCAAAGATTTCTTGAAAACTGGCGAGGCACGACAATTCTCCTCCCAAAAACTTTCTATCAAGGTTCTAGTGGTTTCATCTAGTAGGCGATCATGCCTAGCTACACGACCACTACTCGCCCACAAAGCACCAACCTCATTGGCATCTAAACTTTGTCGTCTAATAGACCCAACTCTAAGTGCATGTGGTGCTATGGAAAGGATGCGAGATGTGGCACTAACCTTACCCTTCATTTGGGAGCTACTTATGGCTGCCACAATAGCCCGTTGAGCAGCCAAAGTGTGAGATCCCTATTCCCACCGAGCAACAGATTCGGGGTACTAGCAGCGGAAGTAGCACTTCTCGCGCAGGATAGGGGTCCCACATTCGGGGCCTCGTCCACGGATATCCGGACAAGAGACTAATCCGTCGATTTTTCCAAAAACCGGACTCGAAAAAACTTCTCTTACCCGGAAAGCACGGGCGATTCCACTAGGATAACATTTTACTCTAACGTAGTCAAGACCATTACTGATCAAGCTGATCCGATTGTACCTATAAAGATACTCGGTCAGATCAAGGAAGAAACTTGCACTTGGATCATTGGGATCAACGCTTTTTTCCCCATCAAAGAGGCACAGCCATTGATTCCTATCCATAGAACAATTACTATCTGGGATTTACTTTATCTATCGTAATAACAGAAATTGAGTCTCGATTTACGGATCCATTAGTCCAGCCTAACCCCATCCAGTCCCATGGGTTAGCCAACCGCCCAACCACTGTAGTGATGGGATCCAATTAGGAATTTGGTTAGGTTTTGTCTTGGGTACCAAGGAAAAGAGTTCCCAGGCCCCCTAGCCGGATATTCATGCAAAAATAAAACTAGTCACACCACTTACACACCCAATATGAAATTGCCTTTTTCACAGATTCAATCAGTTTTAAAACAATCCTTTAATGAAACCATAGTATTACTGATCACATTCTTCCAAATTATCCGGTTGATTCTTAATTTCCCATCCTTCCTTCATCAGAGTATCTATGGCATCATTGGCAACTAGAACGCTCACCACCTGTCCACTCAGGGACCTTTTCAATAGTTCCTAGCCCATAATACTCGGCAATATAATCACTTATAAAAATCCAGATGGACTCTCGTTGAAGATCAGCAAGATCAACCAACAGATCCATATAAAGCCATGGACTCATCCATTGAAGACCAGCAAGGTCAATCACCCAGATCCATGCCCGGTTTCACAAAACAACTCTTACTCCTTGTTCCAATATCTTCCTCAACGCACGCGTGGGTATCCTAGGCGACCCAGAGCCCGAGCACCGTATGGTCAGCACCCTCTAGGATCCTTCGCAGGTGACCTAGCGCTTCACTCATAGGCCGCTTCCTTGGTCCCTCATCCACCGTACCGGAAGCTCACCATTTTAATCGAACCGAGGCTGGTCAAGACCTCGGCTGACCTTGCTACGCGAGACGTCCACCATTGACTCTCCGTCAGCAGTTGCAACTTTATCAGTTAGGTCTCCATGACCTTAATCACAAGACGGTCAAAATGCTTTCCCAGCATTCTTGACATAAAACAACCATTTACAAATAGTATTTACAAACAGTTTACAAATACAGTTTCTATATAAACTCTCATTTTTCCACATTATCCCTCATCAATCCACATTACTTATTCCACATTCCATTTATATGTGTACTCATCCCATCACATCATTTTCCATCTCATCACTTCAGATTCCTTCACATCACATATCATATATTCACATCCATACATATATCCACATCCACATCCACATTCACATCCATACATCCACATCTACATCCATGCATCTATTTTCACATCCACATCTACATGCACATTCACATCCATACATCCACATCTATATGCATACATTCACATCTCCATGCATACATCCACATCCACATTCACATTCACATTCATATATCTACATCTACATCTACATGCATACATCCACATCTACATCCATGCATCTACATCCACATCCTCATTCACATCCATACATCCACATTCACATTCACATCCATACATCCACATTCACATCTACATGCATACATCCACCTCCACATTCACATCCATAATCTCACCCTATCACAACCCATATACATCTTATCCCATCACATACACTTCTTACCTCATCCCATACACATCCTATCACTTCTTAACTCATCTTATCACATCCTAACTCATCTCATATGCATCTTATCACATCTTATCACTTCCCATATCTTTTATGCATACCTCTATGCATGAAATTCAATTATGCTAAAAGTAACACTTTTATAATAAAATATTCATCTCTTATGCATACCTCTATGCATGAAATTCAATTATGCTAAAAGTAACACTTTTATGATAAAATATTCATCTCTTATGCATACCTCTATGCATGAAATTCAATTATGCTAAAAGTAACTCTTTTATGATAAAATATTCATCTCTTATGCATACCTCTATGCATGAAATTCAATTATGCTAAAAGTAACACTTTTATAGTAAAATATTCATCTCTTATGCATACCTCTATGCATGAAATTCAATTATGCTAAAAGTAACTCTTTTATAATAAAATATTCATCTCTTATGCATACCTCTATGCATGAAAATCAATTATGCATAATAAAAAATCCATTTCTCTATGATTACAATGAATATCTTTCAATTAATCTAGGATGATAATTCCTAGAATATGGTAGGAAGTCCTCTTTTCATGCTTTGAATGAAATTATTTTATGCGTAATTTTTATAAAAATTTTGCCATAGCTCCGCTGTGAGACTGATAAATCTCAATGTTTCTAAGGGATAAAGCTTATCATTAAGGAAATAATTAGAATGATCCCTAATTGGATCATTAATCCATAATGGATTGAATCATCAATATTCATGAAATACATAAACTAAAAGCATAGAAAAAAGCCATTAATTTGACCTCAAGTATAGATTAATCTTGGATTAAGGAAAAACTTTATGAAAAGCTTCATTTGGATTGAGAATGGGTCATGAGTATGACCATTTCTTGAGTGAGAGAGAGAAATTACATAAAAACCATTTGAATTAAACATAAATGAAAATTTATGTAACTCTTAACTATCATTAATCAATTAACTTCAATAGCATTCATCAAATTATGTAACTCTTCACTACCATTCTTCAATAGCATTCAAAAACCATTCCAATTAAGCTTCTCAAGCTTGAGAGGGGTTGAGAAGAGAGAAACCTTGAGAAATTATAGAAAA
Source organism: Cibotium barometz (assembly GCF_041138505.1). Classification (NCBI taxonomy): domain Eukaryota; kingdom Viridiplantae; phylum Streptophyta; class Polypodiopsida; order Cyatheales; family Cibotiaceae; genus Cibotium; species Cibotium barometz. Next base: position 23,803,764 of record NC_141108.1, read on the forward strand.
GATCAAAATTCACCATTTACCTTACAAATTGCTTGATTCTTTGTTCACGGTAGAGGCCCCCAACCAATCAATTGGTTTAGTATGTTGAAGGAGCCACCAATGGAGATTGAAGAAAGAGGGAAGCTCCAATTTCTTACAAATTGGAGAGAATTTTAGAGAATAGTAAATATTAGCATTATTTCAGCATAGTTCTAGAATAGTAAAATTCTCCTCTTTTTTTTTCAAAGGATTCATGTTCTATTTATAGGAGAGGGAGGCTCTAACAAAAGCTAACTGATTTCTAGAATTTTTTAATTTCAGTTTGGTTAAATTTAGACTAGATTTGGACCTAGTTTGGTTCCTTTTTGATTCGGTTTGGTTCCCTTTTGATTTGGTTTGGTTCAAGAGAGAGGAGAGATAAAAATATCACATTATTTTTGAGTTTAAAACTCATTCAAGCATGTGAAATATGCACCTCCTTTAATGGACTCCCCTTCCTTACATATGTGTCAAAATGAAATGATTATACCCAAAATATCTCATATTTTTAATATTGCTCATAGTTTTTTACTAATAAACCTTGTACATTTTCAACTCTTCATCTTATGTGAGCATTTACTCATTTTTGGATACTCAATTTATCTCATTTTTTTGATATTACTCATAGTTTTTTACTAATAAACCTTGTACATATTCAACTCTTCATCTTATGTGAGCATTTACTCATTTTTGGATACTCAATTTATCTCATTTTTTTGATATTACTCATAGTTTTTTACTAATAAACCTTGTACATATTCAACTCTTCATCTTATGTGAGCATTTACTCATTTTTGGGTATCTTCTTTTACAAATAGGATTTATCTCCTCCCTACACATGGATTGATGCTATTGGCCCATAGGAACCTTAATTGGACCATAATCCAAAATTTTTTGAAAATCTAGACCCTTAGGCTAAGGTCCTTCATATCCATTTTCAATTAATTCTAATTGCACATTGGAAAGTTCTTTTTGAATTTCTGTTTCAGGGAAACTTATTTTAATAAGATGAGTTATTTTTCTATCCAAAAATATTCATAATCTGAATATTCTCTCTCTAGAATATTTTCTCTCTCAATGCCAAAACAGGCAGAGACAAGATCTCTATATTTCAGAAAAGGGAATTGATTACAGGGGAATATGCTGGACATTTTGAGAGGCTGGGGAGGAATATTACATTCACTCCCACTTGAAAAACGCGAGATGTCCTCATCTCGCAAACTTGGGATAATTTCGCAAGATGCACGAATATGAGACTTAGAGAAAAATTAATTAAGATTAACCACAAAAAAAAGTCTCAAAGAGAGTAAGATTCGAGATAAGAACAAGATTTAAACTTTATTCATTCTTGAAACATATACAGTAAAGATAGAAGAACTCTTTACACTTCCATAAGCCCGTCCATCATATGATCACAAAAGCAGCACTCACAAGCTGCGCACGTATAAGGTAACTCATCTATGGGAATAATTCTGTTGGTTATTGCCGCACCTATCTCAGTGGTATGAGGTGATCTAACAAAAGGACCTCTGAGAGGCAAGCCAAAAACGGGGTAAAGGCATATCTTCTGATGAGGAAGAAAACACGCCAGTAAGAAGACTCGCTCAGAAAACCCAAGATGCCTTGATCTCATGACACAGTAGTATCGAGACCCAAACCCAAAGCTTCAATAACCATGGCCAAGCGGACATTGTTACGAAAGTGCTGCTGACCCCAGGGTGTTACCCTAGTTATGTCTTGATAGGTCCGCCATTTGGTCTGAGCTACAGAAGTTCCCAAGTGAGGAAAAAGTGAGTGCTCATACTGTTCTATAAAATCTTTCTTCACAGACTCGCTTGCATCTTGAAGGTGAGAAATCATCATGGATAAAACTAATTCCTGTTGCCAAGCCATGAAGGAGATTAAGAAGAAGGGAGATCGATGGAAGTAAGATTACTGTGAGCGATAGTTAAAAGTTACGGCTTATATAAAGGAAGGAGCTAGCGTAACTTAGAAGCCAACGGTATCTTGTCACTGAAGTTTTACCGTCTTTCCATGATTTGGATTTGGCACATATTTCTATGAAATACATTAAGAACTTTGAGATGAGGAGGTAAAAGAAGCTTGTAGGCTAAGTCACCTACTTTCATTGAATTCAGATATAAGGCTCACAATATCTGGGGGATAACTTCTTATACTCCCCAAGAGATAAAGAACTTCTTTTGGGCCATACTCGAATGAAAACCAAAACCTTGGTATCCAAAACATCGATTTTCACTTCTGAACTCATTGTTCTGAATCCTTAAAACAGGCGTGACTCCTGAGAAGTATTCTAGGGAAAGGGTCTTCCTTTTTTAAACAGAATCTTTCTTTTATTTTAGAGAGGGAATAATTATAAGATCAAAAAGGGATATTCTTACTCCTGTATACCTCGAAGGCTGGAGGAGAAACTTACACATAGCATCCGCAGAGTTCCTCTTCTTGTTAACTATATAGGAATGACGAACACTTTGTAGCACCGCCATGCCAGCTCTCCTCTCTCTTCGACCTCCAATGTCGGAAAGCGCCCTGCAGTTGGCCATGTTGGGTAGATCAATCAAAGCATCAAGCACACATGCCTGTGATGAAGGCGTGAGGTCTTTGAAATAGGAATGGAAGATTGCATGGGCACGATGATGTGCCCCTGACTTTGATAGTTCTTTCTTATCCACACGAAGGGTGCCCAAAGGAGGGGGGGTGGGTTCTTGTAGAAGAGAGGACTCAGGAAGGACGGGTTCATGTGGATTATCTAAACTAATGGGGTAGTGGGGGGGAAGAGGGCGAAGGGAGAGGAAGTGGAAGAGGAGGAGCAAGGCTTGGATCATCGCCAACGGAAGGTGTTGCTCGTTGACGTGCTCTCCACTCTCTCTTTCTCTCTCACGAGCTACCCTTCTCCTCTCCTCCTCTTGAACTTGGTGGACGGGGGGGAGTCTAGTCCTATCACGTTTCCGACTTCTACGACTTTGAGAATCCATTCTCAAGGAAGCTAAGAGAGAAAATATTATAAAGGCTCAATGATGGGATAGTACTAGAGATAAGTGTGGGATAGTACTAGAGATGTGTGATTATATAGGAAAAATAGATTATCCACTTCAAATCTCATTGGATTTCCTATCTAAGATTGATTGGATAACTAAGATAAACATAAAGATAATTAAAGATAAACTATTATCCACTTAAAAATCAATATTATTAATAATATTTATTAACAAGTCTAAATATTTATCATTACTAGATATATAAATATATCTTTAAAGATATCTTTTATTTTATAATTATATAACTGCTTTTTTTAATAAAGTATTTTTTTCAAATTTTATTCAAAGGTTTATTCTACATAAAATTTTTTCAAGAAATATTAAATTAAATTTTTTTTAAAAAAAAATTAATAATATGATCTTTAATAATAATATTATTGATCTAATCCCAAAATATAATCCTTTAAAATTAGTGATTTTAAATTCTTTTATTTAATAAGTTATATATATTTTATTATTTAAAATTCTATATTCTATTTCTCTAAATTACTAAATTAACTTTTTCAAAAATATGTTTTTGAAAAAATAGGGGAGGTGGGAAGGAGGTGCCATGTGTCACATGCGTGCATGACACATGGCATTCTCTTGACATGTGGCACTATTATGGTTGATGTGGCAATTCCATGATGTGGCATGCCGCCATGTCACCAAGTGCGAGGTGGCATGCAAAGGTGGCAAGATGATGTGGCATTAATGATGACTAGGATGATGAGGTGGGGAGTCAACTAGGTTGACCATGTTGACATGGAGGGTGGAGGTGGCAAGCTGAGGTGGCAAGCTGCTTATGTGGATCCTCTCGATGCTCATGTGGACATAAAGTGGCATGCATATATAAGATTTGTGCCTACCCAAGCCTCACACATGGAATGAAACCTAAGCTGTGAAGTTTACCAAGCCTAGATTTCCAAACCTAACTTGGATTGGTTTTAGACTTGAAAAGGGGAGAGTGGACACAATATGGGAATTTTCACTTGGGAGGATTGAAAATGGACCTTCCCATACTCAAATCAAGCCAAATTTTTTTTAATAAATTCATGGCAACAAGAGTATTGATCCCTTGAGTTTTTAGATTGAAAGATTCAATATTTAATTTTCTAGAATTAAATTACTATTGATTTAATGGGTCTCTGACAGTCATAATAAATTTTCCAAAGTAAATCTACAAAAATCCAACCGTTAGATTTGTAATTTTACCTTATACCCACATTATACTAATCTTTCCCAATCTAATCATCACTAGATCCATACAATTTGAGCATTTTAAATGGTAGATGTGGTGGGAGGATAAAAGAGTATATTTTTTAATAATTCTAATACCTTTTAAATAATATAGAAAATAGTAGAACACATCAAAAATTACTCGATAAATCAAGTTAAGCTCTATGTTATTTGTATTTGTGATATGCAAAGTGGGAACATCATATGAGTAATAATGTAAAAGTTATAGGCAATTTACTCACATTCACTGTACCTGTCTAAACCTACGAGACACGGCCTGTATACAAACTTGGCTCCCAAAGAAAAGGAGATTTGTAATTATTGGATATTCGATCAGATTATAGTTTTAGGTGCCCAATTTTGCATATGATGTTTCATTAGAAGACCTTGAAGTGAAACTCCTTGGCTAACTATGAGAGATTGGCTATTCTTCTTGAAAAAATACCTGTTTTCCAGCTAAAGCCAAGGGCGCCCACTACATGAAACTAGATAACCTCATCTTGCAACCACCCATGGATTTAGGTCCAAATGATAGTTACTCTATCATAATCGTATTGCTAAGTCTTATTCTTTTAGAAAATATTAAAAAATATCACTAATAGCAGTGGAGCTATGGTAAAATTTTTAGGAAATTAATACATAAATCATTTTTATGCATAATGTGAAAAGAGGACTTCCTACCATATTCTAGGATTAGTTATCCTATGCTAAAAGAATAATTTTCATCACATCCATGGAAAATTAATTTTTATGCATAATGTGAAAAGAGGACTTCCTACACCATATTCTAGGATTAGTCATCCTATGCTAAAAGAATAATTTTCATCACATCCATGGAAAATTAATTTTTAATGTTTATGCATAAATAATTAATTAGAGAAAAAGAGAAATTTTTAGTAATTTTATTTTTATGCAAAAAGAGGAATTCCCATGATAATGGAGATCCATGTATTTCAATGAAGAAAGAGAAAATTTGGTATATTAAAACAATGAATATTTTTATTTAAAATTAAAGAGAAATTTTAGATAAATTATTTTTTGCATGAATAAATTTAAATGATGAAAGAGAAATTCCCATCATATTTGGAATTCAATCATTTAAATGGAAAAAGTGGAATTCTTGTCATATTTAAATTAATGGATATTTTTATTTAATTTTAAGAGAAATTTTAGTTAAATTTATTTTTATGTATGAGAAAACTTAAATGATAAAAGAGGAATTCCCATCATATTTGGAATTCAATCATTTAAATGGTAAAAGTGGAATTCTTGGTATATTTGGAATAATGCATATTTTTATTTTATTTAAAGAAGAATTTTAGATAAATTTATTTTATGATAAAAGAGAAATTCCCATGACAATTGGAATCCAATCATTAAATGAGGAAAAGAGGAATTTTAAGCTTATTCAAAAAAATGGATATTGGTATTTAGTTAAAAGAAGAATTTTTATGGTATTTAAGTAGAGAAAGAATTGAATTAATTTTTGGTGACAAAAGAGAAATTTTCACCAAAATTTCACCTAGAGAATTAGGGTTGATAAATTGAGTGGTAGAAAGAGTATCTTTAGATATTTTATGTGGTTAAATTACCAAATTGGTATTTATCCAAAATTAGATTAAATGGAAGAAGAGTATTTTCATTAAAATCCAATATTCTCTAATAAAACCATTTCTTAATCTACTATCACAAAGTTGGAATTTCCTTACGATTAGAAATTCAGTAGGATGTTTATCTGTAGAAAATCCTTGTTAGAACTAAACTGAATGATTTTGGTTAGACCACGACGGGACGGTCAGTAAATCTACTTGTCCATCTCTCGATCGGAATCAAGAAAAAACCTCGTGAACCGATTCCAGTTATTAATACAAAGAATAGACTACCATTGACTTAACTAGCCTTCCCTTGACCGAAATCACCAAGAATCTAGTTGGACAGCAGTAAGTCAAATGATTGGGTAGATTACCCTGATGAGAGATCAAGGTTTCTCATTATGAAATTAAAGATTTTGGAAAAAGGGTTTTGTGGAACCAATCTTAAACTGGGAATTTTACTTGCATAGAACCTCTGTTTTTCATTTAAAGGACTGTTTTATGCCAGAATGCTGGAGGAAGCATTTGGCATGTGTTTTACTAAGAGGAAGTTCGTTGCACAACAGCTGGGGGGGAGTCGTCGCGAGGGACGTCGCTCGCGGCAAAGCTTGCCGAGGTCTCGACCAGCCTCGGTACGGTCAAAATGGTGCTCTTCTGGTACGATGCGCGAGGACCGACGAAGCGTTTCCTGAGTGAAGTGCTAGGACACCTAAGTAAGATCCTAGAGGGTTCTGACCAGGTGATGTACGGGCTCGCGGTTGCTAGGACACCCATGCGTGCGTCGAGAAAGATACGGATGGACTAAGAAATTGACTTTCGCGAATCAAATTTTGGATATTGGATCTCGTTGGTTGGCCACCTAGTCTTCAACGGAGAGTCTAGATGACATATTTTGTAATACAATGGATTCAAAATTTTGGAGGGTTATGATTAGCAATACTATGATTTTTCATTGAAGGATTGTATTTTTAAAGACAGCCAAATCTGTTATAAATGGCAATTTCATATTGGGTGCGTATGTGGTATGCTTAGCTTAATTTTTGTAGGAAATGCTGGCTAGCGGGCCTGGGAACTCTTTTCCTCAGTACCCAGGCAAAACATAACCAAATCTTTATAAAGGAATCCCACCAATACAGAGGTCGGCGGGCGGTTGGCTAACCCATGGGCCGGTTGGGGTGCATCGGGGGATTCCTATGATACCATTAAGTTATGATTAGGGTGCATCAAGGGATTCCTGCGATACCATTAAGTTATGATTACTTACGTTAGTTAGATTAAGTCCTGAAAAGACCCTTGTTCTGTGGGAGGGAATGAGCGGCTGTGCCTTGTTAAAGGAGGAAAAAAGCGGTGATTCTATGGACCAAGTGCAAGTCTCTTCTTCGATCTGACCATGTGACTTCAGGTTCGGTCAGATCGGTTTTAAGAGTTAAGACTTTGACCCATTAGATTAATTCTCTGGTTCGAAGATTTTCCCTGAAGGAATCGCCCGTACCTTTCGGGCGAGGGAAGTTTTTCCGGGTTCGTCGGTTTCGGAGGAACCGTTGGAGTAGTCTCTTGTCCGGACATCCGTGGTGGGCGAGGCCCCGAGTGTGGATCCGTGCTTGCGCGAGAGGCTGACGTTGCTTCCGCCGCCAGTGCCCTCGGAGGAGGCGGGGGTCTCACAGCTGGTATCAGAGCTTTGTTGAAAGCTAATAAGGAGAAACGAATTCTTATAAGAAAATTGTAATAAAAACTCAGAGAGAGCATTTACATATTGTATTTTCATTCCTTAAGCTTCATTAACGAAGAATTTTAATCAAAGAATTTGGTTTTATAGATGGAAGTTCCACACTTATCTGGTGTTCCCGACCTTAACCAGTCATGACTACGTTTGCCTTCGAGCATCTCATCTCTTCCGCTACAACTCGAATGAGCCGAGCCAGACTCGCAAGCCATTTCGAGGATCTATATTTCCTTGACCCAACGGAGAGACGGTAGCACAAGTGGTTTGTAGGAGGACAGTATATCCACGCCTCAATGCCAAGCCAGTGTCCATGGTAGAAGTTGTCAGAATAACGAAGGACTTCGCCAAAGCCTTCATCATGAAAGTCCCGCCAAAGCCAGCAGCTCCCTCATCCTTCAAGAGATTCCAGACACTGGGAAGTTCTTCCAACCTTCCACCTCCAAAGAGACACCAAGGTCCCAACCATAATCTAGAGACGAGAAGCTTGAGAATGAAGGAAGACCTTTCCCTCGAAGTACTTTCTCAAGAACTCCAGCTCTCTCAAGAATGCAAAGGGAAGAGCTTCGAAGTGGAAACAGGTGCTTCGGATGTCAGGGTTTTGGGCACTAGCTCAAGTATCGCCCATCTCCTTTTGTGGGCCAAGGAAGCCAGGGTCTTAGAATTCAGAGATAGACTCCTTCGTATCAATCCAATCAGGGTTCCCCGCGCCAGAATCAGGGCAACCCCAGAAGAGTGCCAGCTTAGCCTGCAGCCTCCATATGCAAAGCAGTCTCCGAACTCCCTCCCAGAATTGGGGCAACCAAAGAGAGAGAGTTCCACCTCATACTGCAGCAGTTAGAGCCATCACTATAGCTGAGGAAGTGGAGGAAGAGAAAGGACAGATCTATGCCACAATAGAGCATCAGGGGAATAACCGTCAATTTTTAGTCCTTCTTCAGACTCCAACAGAGTACCAGGGTAAGCTAGTAACCAGCCTTGTCCTTAAGTTACTAGATTTTACCAAACCCTTTGAGGTAGTTACTGATGCCAGTGGGTTTGCCTTAGGCGGTGCTCTTATAAAGGAAGGTCATGCAGTGGCCTATGAATCCAGAAAACTCAGAACACATGAGAGAAATTGTCGTCCATGACTTAGAGTTACTCTCAGTAGTTTATGCTCTAAAGTTGTGGAGACATTATCTTTTGGGACAAAGGTTCACCTTGATGACAGATCATCAAAGTCTAAAGTGGATCTTTACCGAAAGGGATCTCAACATGCATCAAAGGAGATGGATGTAGACCCTGCTGGAATTTGATTTTGAAATTAAGTATCAAAGGAGATGGATGTAGACCCTGCAGGAATTTGATTTTGAAATTAAGTATCGACCGGGGAAAGAAAATGTGGTTGCAGATGCGCTCAGCAGAAAAGCCTCCTTGCTTGCAATTACAGTGGTGTCGAATCCATTGATCAGTGAAGCAAAGGAGAAAATCATGCGGGACAAATTCTTTGCCCTTATTGCTACCCTTCTGATGTAAGAAAGCAAGACTCCTCAGGAAGAAATGAGTCGAGTTCTTGGGCACAAATTGGATGATGGATGCATGTATTATAATAATCTGCTATGTATTGCCAATGATGAGAGAATAAAGGGAAGAATTCTGAGAGAAGCCCATGATAGCCTGATAGCTCGACATCCAAGGTTTATAAAAACCTATATGTCTGTGAAGAAAAGCTTCTTCTGGCCAGGAAAAAAGGATGTACTTGATCATGTGCAAAAATGCTTAATGTGTCAGAGAGTCAAGGTAGATAGAGTCAAGATGCCAGGGAAATTGCAGCCTCTAGACATTCCACAGATGAAGTGTGAGTGTATCAGTATGGACTTTGTCACTGGATTACCTTCAGTGCAATCAGGTTACATTGACAGGCTAACCAAAGTTGCTTATCTGATTCCAGTGAAAGAAACATACACTGCAGTGGATGTTGCCAGAGTTTTCCTTAAAGAGATCTTCAAATTGCATGGCTTACCCAAGAGGATAGTAAATGACAGAGATCCCAAATTCACATCAAAATTCTAGACTGCATTCTTCGAAGCAGTAGGAACTTTCCCGGATCTCAGCACAGCCTATCAACCCGAAACAAATGGCCAGACTGAAAGAGTGAATAAGGTAATAGAAGATATCCTTCGATCATGTTGTGGCAGGGAACCCAAGAAGTGGTTAAGCCATTTGCATCTGGTTGAATTTGCTTACAATACTTCTTATCATAAAAGCATTGGGATGAGTCCTTTCAAAGCTTTGTATGGACAAGATTGCCTTACACCGTTGACTTGGTCTGACCCATTGATCAGAGTCGAGATGTCCAGACAAATGCTTGATGACATGGACTAGCAAATGCAATCATTCTATAAAGATATAAAGGCAGCCCAAGATAGGCAAAAGCAGTATGCAGATAAAAAGAGATCTGAGAGAGAGTTTGAAGAATCAGATATGGTCTTCATTTAAGTATGACCAAAAAGAAGTTCCTTATCCTTAGGAAAGTACAAGAAGATCTCTCCCAGATACTATGGACCGTATGCTGTTATAAAGAAAGTGGGCGATCTAGCCTATAAACTTCTTCTACCTCCCCATCTTAAGGTACATAATGTATTCCATGTCAGTTTGCTTAAGAAATATTTACCCAGCCTGAGTCACGTGCTTGATGGTGATGAACAATTGATCTCTCTCACACTCAAGGCCAGATGGTACTCTAACCTAAGGAAATCCTTGACGTTCGGGAGAAGATTCTCAGGAGTAGAGTCCTCGGAGAATTTTTCAGTAAAGTGGAAGTTCTTCCCTCTAGAAGATGCCACGTGGGAGAAAGAAGAAGAGTTAGCGAAAGATTACCCCCACTTTGCGAGATGAGGACAACTCGCGTTTTTCAAGTGGGAGAGGATGTAAGATTCCTCCTCAGCCTGAATAATGAATAAGCTTTATTTCAATCCCCTGTAATCATTCCCTATTTCTGAAAACAAGAAAATATTATTTTTCCTTGTTTTTACCTAGAGAGATAAAAAATTCTAGAGAGAGGTAATTCAATATTGATATATTTTTGGATAAACAAATTCTCCTAATATCAAAAATATGCTTCCCTCAAACAGAAGTTCAAAATAAAGCCTCCAAGGTGCATTAGGAATCAATTAAAAATGATTTAAAAGACCTTGGCCTAAGGATCAAGATTTTTTGAAATTTTTGGATTATGGTCCAATTAAGGTTCCTATGGGCCAATAAGATTAATCCAAGTGTTGAGATGAGATAAATCCAATGAATAAAATAAAATACCCAAAAATGAGTAAATGCTCACATAAGATGAAGAGTTGACTGAGTACAAGGTTTATTAGTTAAAAACTATGAGATATTATTAAAAAAATGAGATATTTTGGAATAATGATACATTTTGACACCTTGGTAAGGAGGGGGGAGACTTTGAGGTAGGCGCCTATTTCACACATGTGGATGAGTTTTTAATTCAAAAATATTAAGATATTTTTATCTATCCTCTCTCCTGAATCAAACTAGATCAAAATGGGAGCTAAACTGGTCCAAATCTTGTCCAAATTCAGCCAAACTAAACCTGGAAAATTCTAGAACTTAGGTGGACTCAGTTAGTAACCTCCCTCACCTATAAATAGACCCTCATTCTTTTTTATTCTCATTTGTGAGCTAGACCATGCCATTATTACATTAAAATAAGTATATTTCCTTTAAAAATCCTCTACATTTTGGAGAGATTGGAGCTTCTCTCTCTCTTCAACCATCCTTGGAGCTTTCCTCTCAACATACTAACCAATTGATTGGTTGGGGACTTCTTCTAAGATAGAGAAGCAAGAAAATCAAGAGGTAAGATGTAATTTCATGGTTTTTTTCTCTAATATTCTCAATGTTTTCACTTCTCAACCCCTCTCAAGCTTGAGAAGTTTCAAATGGATTGTTTTTCAATGCAAATTAAGCTTTCTAAAGAATTCTAATGATGAATCATAATTTTTTTATCTTTATGCTTAATTTAGGATGTTTTTTATGTATATCTCTTTCTCCTCAAAAGAATGGTCATTCCTATGACCAAATCTTATTCAAATGATGCTTCTCATCGATAAAATCTCAATTCAAAGATCAAACTCTATGCTAGTGAAGCTCGAGGTTAGAAAATGGCTTTTTTATACTTTTATACTAATAAAATTATGATTAATTCCATAAACTGGATTTAGGTCCAAATGATAGTTACTCTATCATAATCGTATTACTAAGTCTTATTCTTTTAGAAAATATTAAAAATTATCACTAATAGCAGCAGAGCTATGGTAAAATTTTTGGAAAATTAATACATAAATCATTTTTATGCATATTATGAAAAGAGGACTTCCTACCATATTGTAGGATTAGTCATCCTATGCTAAAAGAACAATTTTCATCACATCTATGGAGAATTAATTTTTAATATTTATGCATAAATAATTAATTAGATCAAAAGAGAAATTTTTAGTAATTTCATTTTTATACAAAAAAGGAATTCCCATGATAATGGAGATCCATGTATTTCAATGAAGAAAGAGAAAATTTGGTATATTGAAACAATGAATATTTTTATTTAAAATTAAAGAGAAATTTTAGATAAATTATTTTATGCATGAATAAATTTAAATGATGAAAGAGGAATTCCCATCATATTTGGAATTTAATCATTTAAATGGAAAAAGTGAAATTCTTGTCATATTTAAATTAATGGATATTTTTATTTAATTTTAAGAGAAATTTTAGTAAAATTTATTTTTATATATGAGAAAACTTAAATGATAAAAGAGGAATTCCCATCATATTTGGATTTCAATCATTTAAATGGTAAAAGTGGAATTCTTGGTATATTTAGAATAATGCATATTTTTATTTAATTTAAAGAGGAATTTTAGATAAATTCATTTTATGATAAGAGAGGAATTCCCATGACAATTGGAATCCAATCATTAAATGAGGAAAAGAGGAAATTTAAGCTTATTAAAAAAAATGGATATTGGTATTTAGTTAAAAGAAGAATTTTTATGGTATTTAAGTAGAGAAAGAATTGAATTAATTTTTGGTGATGACAAAAGAGGAATTTTCACCAAAATTTCACCTAGAGAATTAGGGTTGGTAAATTAAGTGGTAGAAAGAGTATCATTAGATATTTTATGTGGTTAAATCACCAAATTGGTATTTACCCAAAATTAGATTAAATGGAAGAAGAGTATTTTCATTAAAATCCAATATTCTCTAATAAAACCATTTCTTAATCTACTATGAAAAAGAAGGAATGAAATTCACAAAGTTGGAATTTCCTTACGATTAGAAATTCAGTAGGATGTTTATCTGTAGAAAATCCTTGTTAGAACTAAACCGAATGATTTTGGTTAGACCACGAGACGGTCAGTAAATCTACTTGTCCATCTCTCGATCAGAATCAAGTAAAAACCTCGTGAGACCGATTCCAGTTATTAATACAAAGAATAGACTACCGTTGACTTAACTAGCCTTCCCTTGACCGAAATCACCAAGAATCTAGTTGGATAGTCAGTCAAATGATGGGTAGATTACCCTGATGAGAGATTAAGGATTCTCATTATGAAATTGGGGATTAAGGAAAAAGGGTTTTGTGTGGAACCAATCTTAAACTGGGAATTTTACTTGCATAGAACCTTTGTTTTTTTATTTAAAGGACTGTTTTACGCCAGAATGCTGGAGGAAGCATTTGGCATGTGTTTTGCTAAGAGACAGTAGCCTGGCGGGGAGTCGTCGAGAGACGTCGCTCGTGGCAAAGCCTGCCGAGGTCTCGACCAACCTCGGTACGGTTAAAATGGTGCGCTTCCGGATGGGCGAGGACCGACGAAGCGGTCCCTGACTGAAGTGCTAGGACACCTAAGAATGATCCTAGAGGGTTCTGACTAGGTGATGCACGGGCTCGCGGTTGCTAGGACACCCATGCGTGTGTCGAGAAAGATATGGATGGACTAAGAAGAGTGACTTTCATGAATCAAATTTTGGATATTGAATCTCGTTGGTTGGCCAACTGGTCTTCAACGGAGAGTCCAGATGACATATTTTGTAATACAATGGATTCAGAATTTTGGAGGGTTATGATTAGCAATACTATGATTCAGAATTTTGGAAGGTTATGATTAGCAATACTATGATTTTTCATTGAAGGATTGTTTTTTTAAAGATAGCCAAATCTATTATAAATGGCAATTTAATATTGGGTGCGTATGTGGTATGCTTACCTTAATTTTTGTAAGAAACGCTAGCTAGGGTCCCTGGGAACTCTTTCCCTCGGTACACAGGCAAAACGTAACCAAATCTTTATAAAGGAATCCCACCAATACAGTGGTCGGGCGGTAACCCATGGGCTGGTTGGGGTTAGGGTGCATCGGCGGGGGATTCCTATGATACCATTAAGTTATGATTAGTTACGTTAGTCTAAGTCCTGAGAATACCCTTATTCTATGGGAGGGAATCACCGAGGCTGTGCCTCGTTAAAGGAGGAAAAAAGCGGTAATTCTATGGACCAAGTGCAAGTCTCTTCTTCGATTTGACCATGTGACTTCAGGTTCGGCCCGATCAGTTTGAAGAGTTAAGACTTTGACCCATTAGATTAATTCTCTCGTTCGAAGATTTTCCCTGGAGGAATCGCCCGTGCCTTCCGGGCGAGGAAAGTTTTTCCGGGTTCAGTTTCGGAGGAACTGCCGGACTAGTCTCTTGTCCGGACATCCGTGGGCGAGGCCCCGAGTGTGGATCCCTGCCCGCATGAGAGGCTGACGTTGCTTCCGCCGCCAGCGTCCTCGGAGGGGGTCAGGGGTCTCACAGCGAGTATCAGAGCTTTGTTAAAAGCTAATAATAAGGAGAAACGAATTCTTATCAGAAAATTATAATAAAAACTCAGAGAGAGCATTTACATATTGTATTTTCATTCCTTAAGCTTCATTAACGAAGAATTTTCATTCCTTAAGCTTCATTAACGAAGAATTTTAATCAAAGAATTTGGTTTTATAGATGGAAGTTCCACACTTATCTGGTGTTCCCGACCTCACCCAGTCACAAGACATGACTATGTTCGCCTTTGAGCATCTCATCTCTTCCGCTACAACTCGAATGAGCCGAGCCAGACTCGCAGGCCATTTCGAGGATATATATTTCCTTGACCCAGTGGAGAGACGGCAGCACAAGTGGTTTGCAGGGCAGTATATCCACGCCTCAATGCCAAGCGAGTGTCCATGGTAGAAGCTAGCTGTCAGAATGAGGAAGGACTTCGCCAAAGACTTCATCATGAAAGTCTCGCCAAAGCCAGCAGCTCCCTCATCCTTCAAGAGATTCCAGACACCGGGAAGTTCTTCCAACCTTCCACCTCCAAAGAGACACCAAGGTCCCAACTAGAATCTAGAGACGAGAAGCTTCAGGAATGAAGGAAGACCTTTCCCTCGAAGTACTTTCTCAGGAACTCCGGCTCTCTCAAGAATGTAAAGGGAAGAGCTTCAAAGTGAGAACAGGTGCTTCGGATGTCAAGGGTTTGGACACCAGCTCAAGGATTTCCCATCTCCTTCTGTGGGCCAAGGAAGCCAGGGTCCTAGAATTCAGAGATAGACTCCTTCGTATCAGTCCAATCAGGGTCCCCCGCGCCAGAATCAGGGCAACCCCAGAAGAGTGCAAGATCAGCGTGTAGCCTCCATGCAAAGCAATCTCTGAACTCCCTGCCAGAATTGGGGCAACCAAAGAGAGAGAGTTCCACCTCAGGCTACAGCAGCTCGAGCCGTCACTATAGTTGAGGAAGTAGAGGAAGAGAAAGGAAAGATCTATGCCGCAATAGAGCATCAGGGGAACCATCAATTTTTAGTCCTCCGAACTCCAACAGAGTACTAGGGTAAGCAATTCAAGCCTTTGATTGATTCAGGCAATACTCATTCTTTTATTTCCCCAGGATGTTTGCATAAGTTAGTCCTAAATCAAAAATCAGGGAAACCTATGTAAGTGGAATTGGCCAGTGGAAAGATTCTTTTCACATACCTTGAGACAGACGTTATTCAGTTTAGTCTAGATGGGAACATAACAGAGTGCCAGTTCAGAGTCCTACCCTTGGGAGTCTATGATGGAATCCTTGCAATGGATTGGCTCCACAAGAATCAAGCTGACATTCATTGTTACAAAGGAACCATCTCTTTCCTTGACCTTCACCATGGGAATAAAGTTCAAGGAATTGGAATTTTCGGATCCCTAGTGTTGCAATTAGTCAAGGCTTCTAAATTATTAAAAGGGCTCAGAAAGAGGCAAGTTGTTTATGTTGTTAAGATGAAGCCCCGGTAGACATAAAATGCAAGGCTAAAGAACCAGAGTGGTTAAGTGAGTATGCAGATGTGTTCCTTAAAGAGCTGACTGAGATGCCTCTGTCTTGCGAAGTCGATCATGAGATCTTTTTAACCCCCGGAGCTTAGCCAATAGCCCAGCGGGCATACAAAATGCCAGTCCCTGAAGCCATAGAACTTAAGGAGCAGTTAAGACAACTGTTAGAGCAGGGATTTGTTAGACCCAGTGTCTCACCTTAGGGTGCGCCCGTTCTCTTTCAAAAGAAGAAAGATGGAACATTAAGACTTTGTATTGACTAAAGAGGATTGAATCAATTAACAATTAAAAATAAGTATCCTATTCCTAGGATTGATGAACTTTTGGATCGGTTAAGTGGGACCCAGATGTTCACAAAGATAGATCTCAAATCCGGGTACTACCAGATCAGAATCAAGAAACAAGACATCCCACGAAGACAGCATTCAATACTTGCTATGGGCATTATGAGTTCACAGTCATGTTTGGATTGACTAATGCCCCGGTGACATTTAATCGTCTTATGCAGGATATTCTCAGAGAATACTTGGATAATTTTGTTCTTGTCTTCTTTGATAATATCTTGGTATACTCAAAGAATGCTGCAGATCATGAAGATCATGATGTGCAAGGTCCTGGAAATCCTAAGGAAACACCAACTCTTTGCAAAAAAGAGCAAGTGTTCTTTCTCTGTCGACCAGGGGAAATACTTAGGATTCATAGTATCAAAAGATGGGATTTCTCCTGACCCAGCTAAGATCCAAGCAGTCGTAGAATGGCCAGAATCCAAGACAATAAAGGAAGTCAGAGGATTCCTAGGATTAACCGGACGGTATAAGATCTTTATACCTAGGTATGCTCAGACAGCATCCCTTTAACTAACCTTCTCAAGAAGAGTACCCTTTTTCAGTGGACTGCAATGTGTTAGAATGCCTTTGATAAATTGAAGACAGCCTTAGTAACCAACCTTGTCCTTAAGTTACCAGATTTTACCAAACCCTTTGAGGTAGTTACTGATGCCAGTGGGTTTGCCTTAGGTGGTGCTGCCTTAGGTGGTGCTCTTATGCAAGAAGGTCATGCAGTGGCCTATGAATCTAGAAAACTCAGAACACATGAGAGAAATTATGACGTCCATGACGAGTTACTCTCAGTAGTTTATGCTCTGAAGTTGTGGAGACATTATCTTTTGGGACAAAGATTCACCTTGATGACAGATCATCAAAGTCTAAAGTGGATCTTCACCCACATTAGGACTTGTTTGGGGTCTTCTTGGGCCCTTTTATTTGGACACTTAGTGAAATGCTTAAAATTCTAATCAAGCTTTGACCAAGCTAGTGGCCTAGGCCTGAAAATGTATTTTTTCTTTTCTACAAAAAAGAAAATAGGCCAAAAGGTGATCTAATCATTAGATCTTCTGTCCTTGGGAAGGAATATGGACCTAACTGCCTTTTTGTCTTGTAGTGAAGTACCTTTCACAAAGAATGTTTGAAAATTTTTGTCACTTTGTTCCCTCCCTTTTTGGAGGTGCTGCGGATCCCACTCTCTCTCTACACTCTCTCTCTAAAACGCGTTTAGGGTGTTTTACTTGGGTAAGGGCTTCTTTTTCTCTCTCTAGGAGCCATGGCCTGCAGATCTGGACCTCCTACTCCATCATCCTCTCCACCAGCTCTCATGGAAGAGCTCACCATCCCCTCTTGTGAAGGTACAGATCTACACATCCTTGCAAGCTGAAGCTCTCCATCTCCATCACTAGCAAGCTCTCCATATCTATCATCCTCTCCACCAGCTCTCATGGAAGAGCTCACCATCCCCTCCTGTGAAGGTACAGATCTACACATCCTTGCAAGCTGAAGCTCTCCATCTCCATCACTAGCAAGCTCTCCATATCTATCTCCTCAAGGCCTCCATTTCCATCTCTGTATCCATCTGCATCTCCTCCACCTCCATCTCCATCACCATCTCCATCTTCATCTCCTCCATCACCATCCACATTTCCATCCTCCACCTCCCCATCCTCCATCTCCATCATCTCCATCACCATCCACATTTCCATCTCTGTATCCATCTACATCTCCATCTCCATTTGCTAGGTACAATGGCTCTACGGGACATCACCAACAAGCAATCAAAGTTTCGCTTGCACGTGGACTTAGACGAGGAGTATGCCACAATGCGAAGTAATCGAACGAAGGGATGTATTCCTGCTGAGGTGCTACGACTTCAAGGTGCAAAAGCCATTGATCTTTGGACTGATGGAAGCATTTATCCCCTTGATCCACAGACTGGTGCACCTCCCTCTTTTCGTAATATCATGCAGGTCGTACGCTTCTTGGGTGATGGTTATAATGGTTTCTTAGGGTACTATCAGAGGCTCTATTCTTTTTACTTGCAGGAACTCTCAAATCAAAATCACCTCAGGAAGCTTCTAAAATTATGCAAGGCAGAAAAGGAAGAATGTGCATCAACTTTCATGGCCACAAAGGAACATATGCTGGCTCGAGTCAAGGATCTAGAGAAGGAGGATGCAGAGCAGAAGATGAAGCTTGATGAAGGTGTGGAAAGCAGGGATCGAGCTGTAGAGAACTATCTCCGTCTTCGAAACTCAACTCGGAACCTTCGCCGACGTGTCGATCATTTCACTCACCTCCCCGTGGGATATAATGCAAGGCAGTGAAAGCGCAAGCCTCTGAGTCTTCTTTCCAAAGATGGGGGGGCTCGCAAGCGACGTGTGCGTCAAACAAGGTAATCACAGCTTTAAAACTAGCATTACATTCCTTTTTCATATAGTTATGTCATTGACTCTGAACTATGTGATGTCCAGGGAATGTGCTAAAGCAATATTAGGTTGTTCCAATACTGAGGAGTCTATCCTTGAGCACATTATTCCAGAGCAGAAAGTAATCAATATGATAACCAATCCAGTAAATGGTGCATTGCGTGACAGGATTCAAAAGTATTTGCTCAAGGAATTCGAGCAGATTGTCAGTCCCGTTGACATGCTCACTGTGTGCGACACAGCAGGTATCAGTGATAAGGGATATAGGGCTTTGTATACTTGCATCACAGCACGTCTACGAGGTAAAGGAATGACACGATCTATACTTCCAACACCATACAGTATAGTTATGGCAAGGAAGTCAGCAAACAACAATATTGCCGACTTGCTAGGCGGCTACAGATGGGTGGATGGTAGCATGCCAATGTCAAATTCAAAAGATTTTGCTTACAACAAGTTTAACAATGTTTACGTCGAGGTGGAGGCGCTTCAATGAGCTATGATTAAGTTTTATGATATGACATTAGAGGAGACGGATGGAAAGGCTATATTTGTCCTCAAATTGGATGAATGTCAGGTTGTAAAGGGCCAAAGGGTGGAACGTACAAGTCTGCTGACACTCATGAGCAGGGCATTGAAGCGAAAGAGCTTAGACGGCGAAGATGAAACAGGTGATGCGGAGAATAACTTGCACACAAAGCGACGCAAGCAAGATTACTTTGGAGTGCAGTCTGAGAAGAACATATGGTGGCAGGCGGCATGGACCCTTCCGCACGAGGACCATGACAGTCTGAGGTGGTACTTCACTCGTACAGGTATTCAAGGAGTGACACACAGGCAATCAAATGGTGAAGTCTTGTATGTGCCTGGCGCACTGGTCACTTTGAAATAGAGTGGCGCCTTGGTGGTGATCTCAAGACCCTCAAATGCATGTGGGAACTAAAAGCGGTGCTAACACTTTGTTTCCATGCATCTTTTGTTGTCATCCAAGGATGCCAAGTGTCGCAGTGGGGAAGGCCAAACAAGCAACCAAGGTGAAAGGTCGTAAGCAGGCAAGTGCAAAGGGCTCAAATCAATTACAAAAAGGGAAGGGTATGCACATCTGGCTCAATGGAATTATGAGCTGCAATCAAAGCAAGGCACCATCTCGCGCAGAGGAGGATGCTACTTGGAACCCTATTCTTTCAATTCCACTGTCGCGAGTACATGTGTGTACCTTGCATGCAAGACTTAGAATTCTGGACAAATTGTTGATGCTCCACATCAATTATGCTTGGAACATGGAGCCAGAGTCACGGCGAGAACAGGGCATCCAAGAGCTTGAAGTTGTTTTATCATCCGTGGGGCTTCACGCAGGTGCTGTCACCCTCTCTAAGGATCGCAAAAACCCATCAAGTACCCAAGATAACCCTAATAAGATATGTATGGGTGGTGCAAAAGCAAGACACCTGCTCTCAAACTATGGTGAGGCTCAAAGCCATACACATTTTGAATTATGGAAGCAGATTTGTGATGTAACAACCTATCGAGGCAATGAGGCGACACTAGGATTGAAGCGTGCACATGTGTGGGAAGCTTGTGATGAGATGATGAGGCTTCTTGAGCGCCCGTATCTTGATGAAGCAGAGATAGCTACATTCAAGACTTCGATTGACAGATTCACAGAAGAAATGATCGATGCTTGGGGGGAAACTCATATAACACACTACATGCATATTCTCTATGCGCACAGTTCCTTCTTTCTAGATGAATATGGGTCTCTTGCACTCTGGAGCAACCAAGGCATGGAACGATCACATTACCAAGCCAAGGCGGCCTATTTTAAGAACACGGGTCATGGCGGTGGCAAGGTTCGCAGCAATGCGTTTCAGGAAATGTTCAATTGGTTTTACTGTGCACTTACTGGGAGAAAGGCCCAAAAGCGAGCCGGAAATTTGTCTTTGAGGTGCAAAATCATGAAGGTGGTAGGTGCAAGGCGAAAGAGAAGGGTGCAATTCGTCAATGGCACGTGAAAGTGCGAGGCAATGGCATAGTGGTCGACTAAGAAATGGCCGCGTGTGGTTACCCACCCAATAATTCCACCACTTTTTGGCGCGTTCATTGTAAATTGACTTTTTTGTAATTTTGGCCCCCTATAAATATCAGTGAGTTTTATAGTCATTTTTAAAAGTCTTGACATGTGAGCTCTCTCTCTTCCTCTCCCCTTGACTCTCTCTCGCGTGCTCTCTCTCTCTCTCTCTCTCTCGTGCACTAATATCTCACGCACATGGAGCCCCCAAATGATCCTCCCTCCAATACGCAGGATGACATTTTCAAAGACCTTGGGCCCTTACCGGTGGCACATAGAACTGAAATCCCAAACATTTACCCACAAGCCCAAATGGATCTGGAAGCTGAGCATGTGAGGCTTGAGCGAGAGGCCCAAGAAGCCCAAGAACGCCAAGAAGCGGAGAGATTACAGAAAGAAGCAGAGGACATGGAGGCAACTGAGAGAGCAAGAAAAGAAGCCGAAGAGACCGTCAGAACACAGGAGGAGGACGAGGCAGCAAAGAAAGCACAGGAGGATGAGGCTGCCAAGAAGGCGGAAGAAGACGAGGCAATTAGGAAGACGGAGGCAGATAAGAAGGCTGTAGAAGAAGCTCAGGCCGCCGCAAGCAACGAGAGAAGATTAGCATTCTTTGCTGCGGAGGAGGATTGGCTTAACAGAAAAGCTCGCGGATTTGTTGCTGACCTGCGACGAATGGCCAGATACGAAGATGACACAATTTTGGAAGCGGCTATACAAAGTCTTCGAGCAGAATATACAAAGAGGAGAAATGAAGACACAGTAGAAAGGGAGCACCTGCCGAGTAATAGGATTCTCAATGCAATGCTAGAGAGAGTCTTGGCTCGTGCACTTGGTAAAGGAAAGAGAAAACTCTCAGCTGAGGAAGTAGAAAATAAGAGACAGAAGCTTGAACGAGAAGCCAGGGCAGCAAACACATGGAGGCTTCGTGAGGAAAAAGAAAGGAAAGATGAAGAGGAGCGAGTAAGGAAGGAGGCAGAGCAGAGAGCAGCTCAGAAGACTCCATCTGCAAAGGCAAAGAAAACTCCAACACCTGCAAAGGCTAAGAAGGGGAAAACCATTCCTAAACGCACAGAACCCCTTCCGATAACTTCCAAGAGCAGCGACAAAAGTTCAAAAATGACACCGTGACGCCAGCTTGGACTCGCCACGCGCAAGCACCACCGCCCCCAACAACGCAGAAGAAGCAAAGGTGGAGACCAGGGACAGTTGCCCTTAGAGAAATTCACAAATATCAGAAGACCTGCACACCAATTATTCCGAAGGCACCTTTTGGGCGTCTCGTCAAAGAGATTATCCACGACCAGCGCCGCCGGGATGTCAATCGTGTGCAAGCGGCGGCACTAGGCGCTCTGCAACAAGGTGCCGAGGATATTTTGGTTTCGCTTTTCCAAGACGCGATTTTGTGCATGGTGCATGCAAAACGTGTCACTTTGAAGCCATCTGATCTTCATCTAGCTAGGCGTATCCGTGGAGAGGACGCTCTCTTTCACTAGATAGGAGAAGCCTTTGTAATGCAACAAATCCGTGTTTTGTAATCTCAATTTGATTAATGAAAAACCATGTCTATTTTCAAAAAAGTTATTTTCTATTGCAAGTGATTGTCGTCTTGTCAAGGTAATTGTAGTCTTTTGCATGTAATTGTTGTCGCTACGTACATTCGACCTCATGTGAACGCTCGTCTGCCACCACCCGTCCGACTTTGGCTCGACTCGACGGGCCGATTTCTCCTGCGTATGGCCCCAAAAGGGTAGATCAGATGTGCGGGGTGCGCTGGGGCCGACGGGGGGGGGGCCGGTGGTCGCGCCGTGGAACCTGTGCGCCACGGAGCGTCTGTAGCCTGTTTGACCAGGTCAAACAGGCTACAGTGGAACCTGTGCGCCACGGAGCGACTGTAGCCTGTTTGACCAGGTCAAACAGGCTACAGTCGCTCCGTGGCGCACAGGTTCCACGGCGCGACCACCGCCCCCCCCTGTCGGCCCCGTCGCACCCCGCACATCTGATCTACCCTTTTGGGGCCATACGCAGGAGAAATCGGCCCGTCGAGTCGAAGAGCCAAAGTCGGACGGGTGGTGGCAGACGAGCGTTCACAAAAATTGATTGAAACATCATGACAGGACACGACAACAACATATAAACACATCAAGAAGATAAAACTTAAAATCAGCTCGAAAAACATCTTGATGTCATTAATTGTTTGATTTTCACAAAAGGCAAATGAGTACATTGGATCTAGCCAACTCGCTTGATGAGCTTGGTGAAAGCCTCGTGGGTGAGAGTCTTTACTGATTGTTTGTCACCAATGCGTTCGGCTATCTCTTTGGCATCAGTGATGCCTTGTCCAAGGCTAAGGCCACAAAATCCTAGGAAAGACCCTGCACTTTTATCACCAAAGCTATAGATAGTTGCTTCCCTATTTACAAGAATACATTTATGGGCATTTTGGGCTATAGGGGCTTCAGACAGGATGGCGCTTAGGGCTCTGCACTTCAAAAATTCAGCTTGCGCATCATTTGAAAAGTCGTTGTGAATCACGCGGAGCATCTCGACATTGAAGCTCGGGATGTAGTGCCATAGCGCAGCATCTTTCCCCTCCACCTCCTTTCGTGCTCCACCCTTTCGGCTTGCGAACCAGTCCATTTCTCTTGCGGTCTACAAAGTAGATAGAAGAATGAGTTGACTTCAAAAAATTACAAATTAAGAAGGGAAGAAATTGGGTGTACTACCTCAGTGGCATCATCATGATCCGCAAGGTCTGCATCACTAATATTGATGCTCCCGAGGCTGACGGAATCCGAAATGGCAAGCGGCTTGTGAGGGGCAAAGTTAGTTTCTGGCACACTCTCGTAGAAATCCTTGCACTGGGATATTTGTACAAGAGTCTCTGCCACCACAAGGGACTCTATTGAGGCATGATTTTCCGGGAGCGCAAGCACCTTTGTGACATCTGCGGAACTGAAGTCAATGCGGATGTCATCATCTTTGGACGGCTGTTGTGTGTCTCGCATGCCCGCATACATAGCAATGAATGAGAGAGTTTCATCCTGGTGCAGCCCAAGGACATGGGCGATGTCATCCAAAAATAAGAACTCTACACCTTCTACTATGATGGGGTGTAGAGTTCGCACTTCGAGCTCTGGAACTTCATCCATGACATCGTCCCCTTCGATGTCCCGTTTCACAGCCTCAGCTTGCGGCTCTTCCGCCAGAGTCACAAGTGCAAGAGATGCTTCTTGCACTGGGGTGACAATCTCCTCCTTTGGGTCAGCTTCCTTAATCAAGAGATAAGGTGTGGCTTTTTTTGGAGGAGTGGCCTTCCTCTTTCCCTTGCTTTTCTCTGTTCCCTCCAAGATCAGGAGGGCAAGAGTCATGTCCCACCTCAAAAAACTTGTGCCGATGTTGCCCATTCCAAGACCTACCAGGTTATCTTCTTCCTCCTCCCTTAGATATGTGCTACTAAGGTCTTTGAGGAATCTTGCAAGCCTGAACCTGAAATTTTTGTCCGCTTTGTAGGTATGCTTGATAAGATCCACAGGCACCCAAGTCCCCTCCTCGTCTTCAAAGTTGACGCAATATTCAGCCATGTATGTGTCCATGTAGCTAGTGAACGCCCCAAACACGTCATTATGGAGTTCGGCGGTGCCTTCCATGTCAATAGATGTCTGAAAGATGGGTGCAAGCTTCTCGATCAAGTGACCGAGGTCAAGCTTGTGCAATTGAGATAGGAGAGCTTGGGCGGGGGTGGCCATGCTTGAGTAGCGAAGAAGGCGAGGGGACCGCAAAGATGCCGAGAGTGAGGAGATGAACTCAAAGTGGCCAAAAGTGACTTATAAAGAGGTCTTTAAAACTTTTTTTATGTTTAAAAATTCACTTAAAACCTCCAAAAAAATAAAAACACGCGACATAACTTAAAAGTGCACAAAATTGAACGCAAATTGCGAGTAGCCAAAATTGTTTTGAATTAATCTCTCAAAATCTGTTACATAGCTTGCTTGATATGGATACATCTAGGGAAGGGAATGCTTTTACAAAAGTAAGATGCCTCTTTCCTCTTACGTAGAGGTGTGTTATCAATCACAAATGAAAAGTCACCTTTCAGTGCAAACCTAAAGGCCTAAGTACTCCCTTAGGTTTGCCATATTCCAATCAGCATTTACTACGATATCCCACACATCAGCTTGCGTGCTAACATGTACATCAAGCTGTTCTGCATCGTTGATGTCCGAATCGAGTGCTTGCCATTCGCCTCCAGTCAGCTTCCAACGTCTGTAAGGAAAGATAATAGAGAGTTGTTGCTTTCCAAGCTGGTACCAAACGACCATCTTCTCCGACACCACCATGCACTTTATCTTGTCACCCTGATGTTGAATAACCTTCAAATCCCACGAAGGTGGCAGAAAGGCACTCATTGCTGTGCCTCCCTTTGCAATCCACATTGTAGGAGTCCGGTGAACATCAGCCTCCTTGAACAAAAACACAAACAAATGTAAAGGCATGAAGAACGTGAGAGTCGCACGATGTGACCCATAGGTGCACTTCATTGCATTGCACACATCAATCTCAATCCGACGTCTGGTTAGTGCAACCAAAGTATTGTCGGGCTTTGGCCAATCATGGTCCGTGAGACTTGGTGTAGGGAGCCTCCGTAGAGTCCCAGAACCATCTCTTGACGTGGGTACAATATACTCTGCATGAAAGAAGAAAACTGAGCGCTCTAAAAACTCTGATGCCGAACAACCAGTATATAGTAGCTTGCCGATTTCAAAGTGGTGCGCCTCAAAGGTTCCAGAAAGGGCCTCTAAAGGCTCCCATTCCACAAATGTCGACGGAAAGATGTCTACACAGAACATTACAAGAACACACTTGAAAAAATCAAGCTTCCGTAACATGAAATGATATTAGCATATCTCAGTGCAGCCCATAAAACAAGAAGCACAAATAAAACTTACAATTTGCAGGAAAGCGTTTATGATTGGCATTGTCAACACGGAGTTGCGATGCCTTGTAGACGTGTTGGATCATCACCTGCTTGCTTTCGTCAGCCCCCGGCTTGAGATCCACTATGCGACCCTTCCAATGGTGTGACTTTAACCCTATGTATCTGTGAGAGACTTTGTGGGCTCCCCTTGTGCTTGGATGCATCGTCACCCACATTCCTTTTGAAAAGGTGCTTGTAACCCACAAGCCAGTGTCGTCTTGTTCGTTGCTGCTGCTAAAGGACTCCACCCTTGAACGAGGTCGGCGACTCATTGTGCTTGGCTAACCGATTAAGCTAAATGCTATGAAGTTATAGGTGTGTGAGAAGATCTCTGCAACCTAATGCTAGCAGAGCATATAAGCTAGCAAGAGGAGTCAAGAATGTGTATAAGCTAGCAAGAGGAGAGTGAAGAATGTGTGCAAGCAAGAGAGGATGGACTTGATGGGGAAAAAAGTGGACTGTTTTCCAAGCTTTCCATAGCCAAGACGATCTCTGCAACAACCTAATGCTAGCAGAGCATATAAGCTGGCAAGAGAGGTCAAGAATGTGTATAAGCTAGCAAGAGGAGAGTGAAGAACGTGTGCAAGCAAGAGAGGATGGACTTGATGGGGGAAAAAGTGGACTGTTTTCCAAGCTTTCCATAGCCAAGAAGGCACAGAAAGATAGATCTAACTTTAGGAGGGAAGGGGAAGGCAGAATGGGGAGGGAGGAGGCCAAAAAAAGACTCTTTTAGTTAGAGAGAGACTCAAAACCGAATTGCTAGTTTTAGAGAGAGGAAGAGGGAGTGGGGAGAGGGAAAAGTAGCTTTAAATGAGGGATAATGATGGGGAGGCGTTTTTGGCCCTAGCCCACTTTTTGAGGTGGGGTCATTTATGCCAGTTTGAGCTGTCTTTATTAAAAAAAGGTGGGAAATTTGATTTTATTGAAAGATTTTACATTTTTCAGCCCAATTTCTTAAAAAAATGGTATGATTCAAGTTTGACCCCTACATATTAGGGGCAGGGAAACCCAACATTTTTCTCCACATGGCCTTCTCCCATTGTACCACTCCTTAATGACTGTCATTAGGCTTGGGGCAAATTAAAGGGCCCAAGAAGACCCCAAATAAGTCCTAATGAAAGGGATCTCAACATGCGTCAAAGGAGATGGATTGGAATCCCTGACTTGCTTGAGGCCTAGACATGATGGTATTTACCTTATAGTTCCAAGAACCATGACTACCCGTATATACCGAAAGTATAACTGCAGCTCTTTACTGGCAGTATATACGAGTAAATCTAAGACTTGAAATTATAAGCATTAATGCTATCCAGTTGATGAATTTGAATGTGATTAATATGATTTTTAAATTCTGGTTGAGAACTGATGAGTTGATTTGGATTCTGATTGAAAAATGATGATCCCTGAAATTTAGTTGAAATATAATAAGCTGAGTGAAACCGCAATGAGGATGAATGGGACGAGTCCCTGTGATGATGTTCTTAACTCGAATGACGTTAATGACTTCAACCATGAGATTAGTGGATTGTGCTGGCAGATTGCTACTGTTAACTTTTGATCAGTGGATCAAGTTAAGGGATGATAAATTAAAAATCTAAAAAATTAAAATCCCCAATGGAGGACGGTTCAGATGGAAAAATTCAGTCTGATGGACCATTATTGTGATAAAGATATTAATGAGATATTCTGAATGAATTGTTATCTGATAATGTGTTCTATATGAGTATCTTTATCCCATGATTATGTGGGGAGCCGAACTATTTAAAGAACCCCAGAATGAGTTAAATAAAAAATCGGATTGAATCATAAATAAAGAAACTGAACAAGAATTTTTGTATGGATAGGAACATGGATCGAGGTCATCGTGGTAGAAATGTTAACCCCCAACTTGATGAGAAGAAGAGCTCGACCTAGATGTTTGTAAAACTCTTCATATAGTTCGCAGCCTGGACCTTTCAAGGGTGAAGGGGAAAACTTGGGCGAGGCTGTGGAGAAGTGGATCGAATCAATGGAAAAATACTTCGATGTCACCGGGTACAATGAGAAGAGCAAAATGGCTCTTGCAAGGCTGAAGATAGTGGAGACAGCTAGAGTGGTGTGGAGAAACCACTGCGAGACAAACCGTCTTGACCGAAATACCCAAACTTGGACTGATCTCAAAATTTACCTAAGAACGAGGTTCTGTCCTCCCGGCTTTTTAGAAACAAAGATGAACGAATTCTTAGAGTTAACCCAGGGGAGTAGAACTATTGAAGCATATCACCAAGCATTCTCCCTCCTCCTCAGATACTCGCCTCCATTGGTGGCTGGCCAGGTTCATTCGGGGACTGAACGAACCTTTGAATATCCTGGTGAAGAATGCCAAGCCAGTTTCCATGGCCGAAGCAGTTCGGATGGCGAAGGATTTCACCAAAACCTTTGATGTCAAAGTCCCGCCAAAGCCAGCACCATCACCTTTCAAAAGATTTTTATTCCCAGAAGATGATTCCAACCTTCCTCCGCATAAGAGACGTCAGGGTCAAACCCAGGATATGGGAAGTTCCAGAATGGAAGAAATGTCCTTTTTTCGAAATTCAATCCCCTGGATTTAAAATTCAGAAGTTCCACCCTTGAACAAGAGAGTGAAATTCTATAACTGTCAAGGGTTTGGACATCACAGCATGGATTGCCCAACTCCTTTTGGATCAAGGTTTTCAGGGCAAGAAAATCATGGATCAAGATTCCAGACTACAGCCCCTTCCGTCTAGAGTAATCAGGGTTCAAGATTCCAGACTACAGTCCCTTCCGTCTAGAGTAATCAGGGTTCTATCTGCCAAAATCAGGGAAATCCCAGAGGTAGACCCTCTATCCAACCTGCAGTTTCAACCCAAAGTAATGCAAGACCTCCAACTCAGAATAGGGGAAGTCAAAGAGAGTTGTTCCCAAATCGGCCGTCCACTTCTAAGGCAGTAACGCTGGAAGTGATTGAAGAAGAAGAAGAAGATGAAAGAGATCATACTCCACCTGCGAGATGAGGACATCTCACGTTTTTTAAGTGGGGTAGAATGTAAGATTTCTCCCCCAACCTCTCAGGATGTCCAGTATCTTCCCCTGTGGTCAAATCCCTCTTTCGAAATATAAAAGATCTTGTTTCTACCAGTTTTGGCCTAGAGAGATAAAATCTTCTAGAGAGTGAAAATTCAATTTTTAAATATTTTTGGATTAAAAAATATCTCTTCTTATTCAAATAAGTTCCCGCAAAATAGAAGTTCAAAAAGATTTTCAGAAGGTGCATTAGAAATCAAGTATAATCTATTCAATAGGCCTTATCCTGAGGGTCAAGATTTTTTTTTAAAATTTTAAATTAAGGTTCCTATGGCCCAATAAGATTCATCCAAATGTGTGGAGGAGATAAATGGAAGAAATAAAGAAAATCCCCCCAAAAATGAGTAAATACTCACATAAGATGAAGAGTTGACTAAGGACAAGGTTATTAGTTAAAAAAGAGAGATATTTAGAAGAAATGATGCATTTTTGACACCTCAATATGGGGGAATTTCCCTCATGAAGGAGGCACCTATTTCACTTGTGTGGGAGAGTTTTAAACTCCCAAATAATGAGATATTTTTATCTCTCCTGTTTCAACTAGATCCAAAAGTGAGCTAAAAATGGTCAAAAATTGACCAAACTGATCTGGAAAATTCTAGAATCAGTTTGCTTGGTTAAAGGCTCACTTTTTCCTATAAATAGAAGCCTTCCCCTTTGTTGAAGCTTAATAGTATTTTTTGCACTATTACCCTGCTTCTCCCAAGTGCCAAAAACTATGAATTTACTCATAATTCATCAGTTTTTAACCTTCCCTCTTCTAAAGATTGGTGGCCACTCTTGTTTCAAACAAGAGTAGATCCCTCAAGCCATAAAGCCAAAGGAAAGCTCTCAAATTCTCCTTGTAAGTTGGAGATTCTTCTCTTTTCTATTTCATTTTATGGGTTTTTATGATTTTTGTCTTCTCTAAAATGATTATGATGTTATGCCTCATTGAAAAAAAGGCATTCCCCTCTCTTCTTTAGTAAATCCAACCATTCTTTATCCTAGATGAATGATTAATGGATAAAATCAAGTTTTTCATAATGTTTCTCTTTGATAAGTAGAAAATATTTACATTAGAATGATTTAAATACTCTTGGTGAACTTCTAATTAATTTTAGAGAATTAAAATTGAAAGATGGTTAGCCATACAAAGGAGGTTATGGCGAAATTTTCTAAAATTGTGTAAAATAAGTTTTACTTTTTTATTCAAAAAGAGTAATTCCCATCGTATATGTATTCGTAAAGTGTGAATTTTCATCCTAGGTATAAGAAAATGCATACTAAAAATATTTTATTAAAAAAGTGTTACTCTCTTTAGAATTAAATTCTATGCATAGAAGGAAGCATAGTGAAATTGTTATTTTGATTATAAAAGTGTGATTTTCATCATAAATGATGCATAAAAGAAATTCTTTTATATTAAAAGAGTGATTTTCATCATAAATGATTTGTATGCATAAACATATGCATAAAAGATATTTTTTTTATATTAAAAGTATGATTTTCATCATAAATGATTTTTATGCATAAAAGAAATTATTTTATATTAAAAGAGTGATTTTCATCATAAATGATTTGTATGCATAAACATATGCATAAAAGATATTTTTTTATATTAAAAGTATGATTTTCATCATAAATGATTTTTATGCATAAATGGATGCATAAAAGAAATTCTTTTATATTAAAAGAGTGATTTTCATCATAAATGATTTGTATGCATAAAAGATATTTTTAATATATTAAAAGCGTGATTTTCATCATAAATGGATTTTATGCATAAATTAGATGCATAAGAGAAATTCTTTTATTCTAAAAGTGTAATTCCTACTAAATTGGATTCATGCATGGAAAGATACATAAAGAATTTATTTTAATTCAAAAGTGTTATTCTCATCAATTTTGATTTTATACATAGAATGATGCATAAAGAAATCTATTTTTAGTTTAAAAGAGTTATTTTCATCAATTTTGATTTTATGCATAGAATGATGCATAAAGAGATTTATTTTTAGTTCAAAAGAGTTATTTTCATCAATTTTGATTTTATGCATAGAATGATGCATAAGGAAATCTATTTTTGGTTCAAAAGTTTTTCAAGATTGAATAGGGCAGTTGTCATTGGGCTGCATCGCGAGCAAGTCTCCAGGCTGGTAGTTGCGGATTCGTTGGTCGAAATAGCAGTGGATGAGATTAGTAAATAAAACAAGGAGAGTGTGGCAACTGGGAATTTTGTCATGGTGGATTCTCTTTTATGACTCTGGGTATTAGTAGCATCATGAAAACTGCTGCTGCTGTCAGTATAGTATGTAGGAGATGAGAACTCCTATCTGACCCCTTCCCTTATAAGGAGCTTTTGAATGAGATCATTTCAGAAGTAGATGGAAAGTGGATTATAAAAGGTGCAGTTGATGTTGATACTTTCAGGCTCCAAGAACAACCGTCTTTTGATAATGAAGGATGATGCGTCTTTGGTTCTCGCCTACTACAAGGATGGGGCAA
The DNA here is from genome assembly GCF_041138505.1 of Cibotium barometz. Taxonomy (NCBI): domain Eukaryota; kingdom Viridiplantae; phylum Streptophyta; class Polypodiopsida; order Cyatheales; family Cibotiaceae; genus Cibotium; species Cibotium barometz. Next base: position 23,835,107 of record NC_141108.1, read on the forward strand.
CTGTTCCTACCTTTCTCTACTTTGCTGACTCCTTGAAAGAGATGAAATGTTGAAGGGAGCTGCTGCAGTTTTGGATCCATTTGCATCTTGTGGGTTTTGATTTTTTCTTGGATTTTGGAACCAGATGATGGTTGGTTTGGTCATGTATTTGAGGTGTCTATGTTGGCTTTGATTTTATAGTTTTGTTGGATGTTGAGCCTCTGATGCTCCATGATGGCCATGTGTATCTTTCATGTGAATACCATGAGGTGATGTCCCTTGAAGAGCTAACTGTTTTGTTTCCTTGCGGGATTTTGGATGTAACTCTCACAGCCAGAAGCCTCGTGCTTTCCCAGTGACACCGTCCACGTCACGACATCAAAAGATGTCGTGAAGTATGCGGTAGAGCCAGGAAAATACGGGACTTCTAGCTGTGAGAGTGAATGTCAAATCCAACAAGGAATCTCACGCACAAAATTTCCCAAGGAGTATTGAACATCACTAATTCCAATGACAAATACATGTGTCAACTTGCCTCAATACATCCTTGAATTCATCCAGATGATTGCACAGAATTGCATGAAATCCTTTGAACCATTCACATGTGTGCATAACAAGGCCTTCCCATTTTTCCCAATATACATGTGACCAGTTACATCCTTTTAATCCAGTACCATCAAAACCATTATTTCGAGATGCACTTTATCACCTGAAACCCTGCCTTAATATTCTAACATCTCACAAGCAAAGCATAGCATTTGGCATAGCTTTAACATACTCGTAAATTCCAAAATCCATTTGAGTGGAAAGTAAGATCAATTACCCTCAACTTCAATGCCTTTTTCACAAATCTCCAAACTCCAATTTCTTTAACTTTTTCCCCAAGTCCTTCTATTCATTTCCAAATTTCTTTTGATGTATGGGTTTCGCCTTTTTCTAAATCAAAAGGCAAGTAGAAAAAAAAGCTTATATGAACCTTACAAGTGAGTTTCACTTGATTTTATTTTTGCTTAGCTTATAAGTTGTCCGGCGAAGCCACGCGATGCAGATTACATGGAAATGAAATTCGCTTCAGCGCCGAATATGCGAAGGAGAACGTGGAAACAGCACCGCTTCAGTCTTGATCTTTGAAATGGTTTTTCCCATATTTATATCATCATGTAGTACTAGATTTACTCTCTAATTCTAACACCTACAAAGCACACGCAGTATATGTATTCAAGAAATTAAATACTCTGGTAGATTCTGACACTGTTCCTCAACTCTGCAGATTTCTTATTCCCCTCTGGTTTGGCCGCCGTCTGCCTCCGTCTTTTCTCCTTTTTCCCGCGGAGAACTCGGCCCCCTTACCACCTTTTGCAGCTATTGAAGCGGGAGTTTCCCATGTCAAAGGCTGCGCTCGCGTTTTCTTCCATGCTATCTAGAAAACCCACCACGTATAGCCACGTATGCTACTCCTTATGTATTGCTTCTAACCTTAATATTAAGGTTAGAATTCTCATTGCAAAGCATAACCTTAGCATTAAGGTTAAAGTTCTCAATGCACCTATTTTAATTCCCCAACATTCAATAAGTTTCTCGACACTGCAATGTCCATTGAGTCTCCATAACATTTTGATGCCTCCATAGTGTATAAATCATCATATTGGCCATGTGATTTATAGACTCCCCAATTATTCATTCAAGTATTTTCCCATATCTTCATAAATACATCCCTTTGTGCATTGGCATACCCTCATGTTTGCATTCCATAAGATTCACTGATTTAACCCAATCGATACCATTTAGCAGAACCATCACCCTCCACACTCATATACAAAAACTTCTAGATTTGACTCAGCCTCAGCTTGTCTTATTGAACCTTATATACAATATGAACATATGTACATGTCATCATATAATGACTCGTCATGGCACATAACCTCATGCATCTGGATGTGTATTTGACGGCCTCACATGCACGGTTTCACATCATAGACGTGCCATGGCACGACATCCACCCCCTCTAAACCTGCACATCCTCTGGTATGTGCCAAATCATCATCAAGGTCCACATATAACTGGATGTCGTCTTCATCTTCTGCAGTTCCAGGAAGATCATCCTCTTCCTCTTCAACCATATCCATACTTCCACTGTCAAGCTTCTCACCCTGAATTTCTTGTGAATCAAAAGGATCACCATCATGCCTTCTTTTAAATATCTTGATTCTTTTGCCAGCCACAAGATTCTTTACTTCTGTTCCATCGAGCTCACACAGAGTATACGTGGCATTTCCATGCACATACTTGACAATGTAAGGGCCAAACCATCTTTTTGCAAATTTTCTTTGAACAGTGAATTGGTTGTCAAGGCTACTATCATACATTAGAACCCAATCACCTTCTTCAATAGGTTTTGGCCGGAGTCTGTGTCTACTATCAAATCTTTCTTTATTTTTCAGCCTTGCATCTTTCAAGCGAGCTTTAGCAAGCTCTACATCTTCAGGCCTCCTCTCCAACTGTCTTATTCGCAATGCAAGGAGGTCATCTCTGCTCAATCCTTCCACCCAGGGCAATACATTCCAAGTTAGAATTACTTCTTCAACTGGCATCACTGGCTTCTGACCATACATTAATTCTGCAGGCATGTATCCTGTCACTGAGCTATGAGTTGTACGGTCAGCCCACAAGGCATATGGTAGCAGCTTTGGCCACTCTCTCATCCTTTCTCTGCATGCCTTAGCCAAAGCTTTAATGATTGGAGGATGTCCTCGCTCACTTTTCCCATTGCCCTCAGGATTGTAAGCACATGTTAGAGACAGTTTGATACCAATTCTAGAGAAGAATTCCCTTGCTTCTTCAACATCTAGCTCACCCCTATCAGCTGTTATTTTCCCAACACAACCATATCGGCAGATCACATCTTCCAAGAGAAATTTGCATACTGTTTCCGTACTCTTTGTTCTAAGAGCACGCCCTTCTACCTGATTTGTCAAATCTTCTCTTGCAAGTGCTATATACCGCATCTGCCAAATTCCCAAAGGCATTGTAACTAGATCCACTACCCATTTGTAGTGCATGGCAGGTGGGTAGGTTGGTTGCAAGCCATCACGATGCCGCACATTTGAGTACATTTGGCATACTATGCATGTTTCCACATATTGGAAAATATCCTTGTACATTCCTCTCCACCAATATTTTTCCTTTATTTTGGTAAAGGTGGCCCACACACTTCTATGCCCAGCCCAGAGACTCTCATGGAATTCTTTCACAAGCTTTCCTTGAGTCTCTTTATCACATATGACTCTCTGTGGCATAGCATTCCTCTGTTTAGGATGCTTCCAGAGATACCCATCCTTTAGAAAGTAACCATATGCTTTTCTGCAGATCCTCTTAAATTCTGAGTCAGACCAATTTTCTTGCCTTGTTAGAGTGCTCAAATATTGACCAATAAGCAACCAATCTCCTTCATATATTTCCTCAATAAAAGACTCAAGTGCATTTGATAGGCAAATATGATCTCCTTTTGCATATGCTGTAGTATAGAACTTTGTATCCACATCATCAATGTCACTAATCATCTCTTCCTCATCTTCATACCTGGCTCGTGATAGCATATCTGCAACTGGATTATCTTTTCCCGCAATATGCTCAAACTCAGGATTTAGTGACTTGATATAAGCAATCCACCTAAGCATAGCAATATCTGGAGTGGTACAACTTGCTATCATCCCAAGAAGTGGCAAGCAATCAGTTTCCACAAGTACAGATGCCCCAATAAGATATTCTTTTTCACATTTTAGAGCAGTGACTATCCCCCATAATTCTCTCTTGATCTGTGGATACTTTCGCTGCCGAAAGCTTAATACCTTTGCTCCAAATCTAATTACATACCTATGATCATCTTCATCATCTTGCCCTACTGCCCATCCTATCCCAGTAGGACTAGTATCAACTGTAACAATCACAGGCCTGCCACACTCATAATCTGCCTTTCTCAAAATGGGTGATGATTGGAGCAAATATTTCAGCTTCCGCATAGCTTTAATATGTACTGCACTCCACAAAAATTTTTGATTTTTCCTCAAAAGCTGATAAAGAGGATCTGCTACATGTGCATAATGTGGGATCCAAATAACATAAAAGACACATGCTCCAAGAAATCTCCTCAGCTCTGTAACATTAATGCATGTCTCTTTCATTCTTTGTATTGCATCTATTTTGGCTGGACAAGCACGGCGTCCACTAGTACTACAAAGATGTCCCACTATTAGCACTTCACCAACCCCAAACACTGATTTCTGCCCAGATAAAGTAAGATTCACTTCTTCAAGCCTGGATAGAATCATGTCACAATCCTTTATATGATTTGCCACAAACTTGCGGCACCCCTTTGAATCCAAATCCTCATCTTTATCTTTCTCATCACAGCCCTTTATTGGCACATCATCCAAAAATGGCATAGTTTTTTGTGGTATGAAGTTTCGTAAGACTTTATTCATTCCATTCATCATATGTGCCACCGAGTTAGTGGCTCCCTGTGGTAAGGTACACATCCTTACTAATCCCAAAGGAGTTCTCATTGTGGTCAAGTCCCTGCTTTGTATATCCAGCTGGAACTGATCATATCTCGAATACAGATCACCCATAGAGTATATAGCTTTCCCTGCAAATGCTTCTGCAAACTCATCCACAATTGGACCTGCTCCCACATTCCTGATTGTGACTTTGTTTACAGGTTGCATGTCTTGAATAAAGCGCAATGTCCCATTTTTCTTTGGTACAGTAAACCATCTGTTGGAATATGGGGCACATGAAGGCTCCAAGATTCCCATCCTGATCTTTTCCTTTAGTAATTCCATCAACTTTGGCAAGAGAGCCTTTGGTACAGGAATTGGCCGCAGGTTCCAGGGCACATGTGGAACAGTAAAGATCACCATTGGTGCTGTTACACTTGGATCAACACAACCTATCTCATGCGGCTGAAAGGCAAAAGCTTTCCCATGTTTTACAAGCATCTCCTCAAAGCATTCCCTTTCAACTGGCAACAGAAAATCCCTCTCACCAATCTTCAGCTCTTTCAGAGTTTCTTGAGTAAATTTATGCCCAATTTTCTTCGGATCTCTAAGATTTGGCTGCATAGAAGCTTCATCTATCTTCTCCTTGCTTCCTGGTGGCAAGGGCAAGGCAACTGGTTTCACCTTCTTTGCAACCGTTTTGTACTTTGTATCAACATGAGCATCCATCTCACAATTCATGTTTTTACATTCCACCCCCTCAAATTCCTGGATTATATCATACATCTCCACAGATGACACCTTTATCATTTCATTTCCACCCTGTAAGCATGCTCTTCCCATATCAAAAAGCACATCCATAGTATCTATAAATGACACCTCATCAAGCACCCCTGAAATAAACTCATTCTTCTCCAAAAGACCACACTGCTCAAAACTTTTTTGTTCATTTTGTATATGTTTTTGCATTCCACGCTTTAAATCCTTGCTTTTTACAAAAACCAGTGACCCATAGTAGCTGGAGAATCCCTGAAAATTTGCTGAAAAACTATTTACATTGATTGAGTCCTGCGAGAACTCATTTCCCCTTGTACCATTGGAATCCCGCTTTACAATGGCACCTGGCCAAAATCCCTCATCTCCCTGTAATTCATGAACTCTCTGTTTATCTTTGGGAGTGACTGTGCTCGAAGAGATTCACGATTCCTTTCATGATTAATGCAAACTGTCAAAAACTGAACAGCTTTTTTGCCATCTTTACTCCTTATTCTTGCATAAGCTGAACCATCATCCAAAACCTTTGTTTCCATCCTTACAGCTGTAATGTAGGGTTGCCCAAGAATGAGGGGATACGATGACATCTCCTGAACAAAGAAATTCTGATCATCCTTCACATCCCCTATAGTTACCCTTACATTGGGACATGCTGCATAAAGCTCTCCAGATGAATTATTAGCTGCTTTAATCATCCACCCATGATCCACATCCATTGGCCACTTACATTTGTTGTAGAGATTTTTAGCCATAAGATTTATTTCAGACCCATGATCAATTAGAGCGACATACGGCTCTTCCAAATCACCTATCTTGACAAGGGTTTCAGTGGTTGCTCTTGCCCAATGACTCCTGGAGTAATGACTCTTTGTAAGAACTTCTTTTTCATCATCCTCTTCCACAAAACGCACTTGTCGTGCCCCATCAGCAGAGTGATTACATTCCACCACATTTTCTCTCTCTTCCTTTTTCTGTACCTGTACACCATGAGTCTTGGAAGTGCTTGCCTCCCCTTGTGATGGAATAGATTCAATTATGGACTGCCTTTTTCTTCGTATAATATCAATTATCTCATCATGAAATTCTTTCTTTGCAATCCCCAAGACTTCCCCTAGTGTGAATTCCACCCTGCTGTTTAGAATCCTTTCTTCAAGTACCTTTTTGAGATCTGTTGCAACTTCAATATCAGATTGAAGCTTGTAGAGTGGACTTTTCCCTTTACCCTTCTCCTTCATTTTTGCTGGCACTTCTTCCATTGAAACATCATGTGGAGGTCTGCTATGCTGTGGAGGCATATGTGATGGCCCAGGATCCTTCTTTTCACTTCCACGTGTAACTCTTTTTGATGGCCCTCCTTCCTCATTTTCCCTTTTTCGCTTCTCCTCTACCTGTGCCTCATTATTTTGGCATTTGGCAATATAGGCATGAATGGATAAAGAATCCACAGGCTCCTCCCAGCCAGTTTCAAGACGTATACAATCACTTGCCTCATGCAAAGCTTGTTTTGACACTTTCTTTGATGCAATTAATTCCATTGTTGATGGCCAAAAATTCTCATTCTCATAATCCTCATCATTCTCAAATCCCTGCTTTAGTTGACCAACCTTCAATCCATAGGTTGCTGCCTCAACCATAGAAATGGCATGACTAGCAGCCATATCCTCTACCAGCTTTTTCATCCCTCCTTTCCCAAAGTTTGTACTCAATGGAAGACCAGTCTCTGTAAGATGGATTTTCCCATCTTTGAAGAACACAAGTTGATTTTTAAGAGCTTCTTTATAGCTGGTACAATCCTTCTTTGCATGCTCTGGGTCATCACACCATATGCATCTATATGTAAACCCTTCTTTGCTTTGAGGCCTTTGCATAGAAGCCTGCTCCAATGGTAGACCCTTTTCTTCAATCCTGGACATCTTCAATTTTAAGTCACGCATACCCTTGATAAGCTCATCCATCGGCCCATCTATCTTTGGAATTGTAGCAGCTGGTTTGGATAGATTCTCAGGGGTGACAGCAGTTATGGGGGTTGCAGAGCCCATCACCATTTTATCCCTCCTCCGCTGCCGCTTTGCTAACATAGTGACTGCATCCTCAACATCATTCCAATCACTCTTTAATCCCTGTTCTGTATTCTTATCCTCAAGGAGGATTTCCAATTTCTCCTGGAGATCTTTCCCAGCTGCTTGCAAGAAGAGCTCTGTCTTTTCTCTGTCCAAAGTTGCACGCTCTATTCTGGACAACTGGGCATAACGCTTCTCAAACTCCCTTAGCAATTCTGTGGCAGAAATTCCCATTTTTAGGTTTTGTGACCCATTCCAGGAAAGTTCGTTTGGTCACTCGCTCCGAATCCTCCATGAAATATTCATCCTTTAAAGCAAGCTTGAACTCTTCCCAATTTCTGCCACCCTGTGCTGTCTGCAATCCTTTTATGCGCTCTCTTATTTCAGGAACGCATACCAGCTCGAAACTTCGAACCATATCCTCCTCAGCCACCCTGTTTAGCTCCATCTCCTTTGTATAATTGCGCAGGTACTTTGTAATATCCTTCCCATCAAATTGATCCACCTTTTTCACAATTGATTGTAATGCCTTGGTCGTGGAAATTTGCCCCCTCTCAGCAGCTTGTTGCTGTTGCATGTACATGGTAAACATTTGAAACATCTGCATAACTCCGGGGTCAAAATGAACCCCCTGACCCTCAGAATTCTCAGCCATAGCTTCCCTGTATATTTCACCACACTCTCACCCCAGCAGATTCACGTCGGGTTCACCAAAAGATGTCGTGACGTGGACGGTGTCACTGGGAAAGCGCGAGGCTTCTGGCTGTGAGAGTTACATCCAAAATCCCGCAAGGAAACAAAACAGTTAGCTCTTCAAGGGACATCACCTCATGGTATTCACATGAAAGATACACATGGCCATCATGGAGCATCAGAGGCTCAACATCCAACAAAACTATAAAATCAAAGCCAACATAGACACCTCAAATACATGACCAAACCAACCATCATATGGTTCCAAAATCCAAGAAAAAATCAAAACCCACAAGATGCAAATGGATCCAAAACTGCAGCAGCTCCCTTCAACATTTCATCTCTTTCAAGGAGTCAGCAAAGTAGAGAAAGGTAGGAACAGTTGCCCCATCCTTGTAGTAGGCGAGAACCAAAGACGCATCATCCTTCATTATCAAAAGACGGTTGTTCTTGGAGCCTGAAAGTATCAACATCAACTGCACCTTTTACAATCCACTTTCCATCTACTTCTGAAATGATCTCATTCAAAAGCTCCTTATAAGGGAAGGGGTCAGATAGGAGTTCTCATCTCCTACATACTATACTGACAGCAGCAGCAGTTTTCATGATGCTACTAATACCCAGAGTCATAAAAGAGAATCCACCATGACAAAATTCCCAGCTGCCACACTCTCCTTGTTTTATTTACTAATCTCATCCACTGCTATTTCGACCAACGAATCCGCAACTACCAGCCTGGAGACTTGCTCGCGATGCAGCCCAATGACAACTGCCCTATTCAATCTTGAAAAATCTATCAAATAAGCTCTTTGATTGACAACATCAAACGCACTGCACTCTGCAAAATGAAGCATACGGAACAGTCGAGAACGCTGACAGAAGATCCTGGTAATCCAGCATGGTGGCCAGTCGCCAGTCGATCCAACCGCTACACAGAACGGCACACCGATTACAGTAGCCGGGAACCTCCTCTGAAACAAGACCTCCTGTCCTCTGTCTCCCTTCAATCTACACGGACGCCTCCCACTCTTGGATTCGGCGCACCTTTAGCTTTTCACTCTTACCCAAGCCCTCTCCTACGCCAATCAATCAGAGCCCCCAGTAGCTCTACCCAAGGCTCTATCATGCAGCTGTGCCAGCTTGACAGTGTTCTCGAAATCCCCTTCTTTACACACTGCCCTCTATATCCAGTTGCAGCTCATCACCTTGTCGACCCAGGCGGCCCGTCCACTCCCGCTGGTTATCTGCAGCGCCCCCCCAGGCTTCTCACCTACGAGACGGCTTTCTTGTGTATATTTGCAGCTGTGCAGAGAGTCCTCCCTCCTGCCTACACACAGCCCTCCCCCCCCACAACAACACCTCGGCGGCCGCTCCCTTTTCTGTGCCAGCTCGTCACCCTCTAGAATCCACGCTGGCCTTCACTTCCAGAAGTATGCGCTGGCCCGTGTGATTATCTCTCACGTAATTATCTTATAAGTGGCCATATTTTCCATCATTTATTTTATTAAAGCCACCAGTTTTTCCATTTCACACTAAATACCCAAGCCTACCTTGGCCACTTCATCTTTATTTGCCCATGCACCTCATACCTCTTCAAATAGCAACCTTGAGTGCTCATTGTATTATTGACGCGCCCACACATATCAAACGGCCGCGCACACATACGAGCCATCGAACATCTGACATCATCTCCATCATCCGACCTCTCACCCGACAGGCCTGCAACACAACCATTCCACCCTGTACATCTGGCAACGCATTCCAAAGCAAAACCTTCACACACGCCATGCATCCATATGTACACAGGCGCTTAATCCCATGCATCTGGATTTGCATTTAATAGCCTCACATGCATGGTTTCACACCATAGACGTGCCGTGGCACGACATCCACCCCCTCTAAACCTGCACATCCTCTGGTATGTGCCACACAGGTCCTGGAACTCACTGCCCAGGCATTATTTGCACACCAACATTGGTATATGTACAAGCATCAGCAATCACATCTGAATGGTTCTGCTTTCCCACCTGGATCAAATACCAATCGCTTTTGGCATATGTGCCATATTCTTTGCTCATATGAAGCCCTATCCTCACTTAGATTCTCTGCATATGCATAATTATCCTCATCATTCAAAGTGGGATGCTCTTCAAAATGATTTGCTTCAAAATTTTCCTCAGGCCATGTTTGAAGCCTTTGCACCACATATTGTATGGCCACACCAAATAACAACTGCATTAACAGCATGGAACACACACTTGATAACATCCCATCCAAATCTACCTTGCCTCGATCCAGCTCACCCACTGACAAACATTCATTCTTCTCATCCAAAGACGGAAAAGCATCAACACATACAAAGTCCAACAAGGCATCACTGAGAATAGCCTCTAGCTGTGAATCAATCTCATCACAATCATTTGGCTTACATAACACCTGCACATCCTCACTTGCAACCAATAATTGACTAGCATCAAGCATAGAAGAGTCCAAAGCTGATGGGGATCTATCATATACCATGAAATCATCCAATGCATCATCTAAGATAGCATCCAATCCAGGATCAATCGCATTGAAGCCATTATCATCTTGCAATCCCACATGTTGATTATCATGAACATTCATACCCCCATAGCTATATCCATTTGGTTGCTCATATGCAGCCTCATGAGGCTCTGTGACCACACTTTGCATATCCTGCATGTTATCTCCCAGTATCTCTTGATACCTGTCTGCAGATGGGCTTAGATTTATGGGTCCCTCACCCAAGTACCCTTGAATCTGTATATCATTGAACCCTGCATGATCCAAAAAGACAGATTCAATTTCCCTCTCCAAATCATCATCATAAACAGGCTTCCAAGCTCGAGATTGTTGCTCACAAATGTGGTTGCAAGGTAACCCTGACACTGATGACATAGCATCACCCTGTTTATTGTTGGAACACCCTGTTAGCATTCCAGAATAACCCAAATCCAAAGAACCTTGGCAACCAGCTTCAGAAGCAACATCACTGTTGGAATCACCCATATCACTCACCCCCTCTAAATCAATCACACATACTTGTGGCCCGTCTGCATATTCATGTACATCATCCTGCTTATAAGCATCATAACCAGATAAGAATGCAGTAATGATAGCATCTTCTTCTTGTCTTAGACCTTCAAACTCTGCAATCATGCTTTCAACAAGAAGCATTGGTTCCTGCTGTTCTTCACACATATGATACGACACCTGAGGAATACCCTTCGAAACACCTGTCCTGAAGCTCTCTGAATCAAGTGTCTCCTCAAGCATAGGCATACATACATCATGTGGTATGATCATAGGACCCTGTATGTCTGCACCCTCAGAAAACAGATTATACTTGCACAGTTCACCCATTGCATCTTTATGAGGCTGTAGCAAAGCATCCCTTTTGGCACTGTGAAGGCCTTGTTGCTCACTAATGGCTTTTTGCAATCCCAATTTAGCATAAACAGCCTCCACAATCTCTGTATCAGCCTTGAATAGCAATTGATTGTCTTCCATAAGACATGCATCGACAACCGCTTCTAAATTGGCTCGGATTGTTGCTGGAATACTATCACAGCTCACATTATACCTGGAACTCGCATAAATAAGTGCATCTGCAAAATCACTCCATCGTTTGGAGTGATACTCTGCTAGTTCCAGCACTTCATCTTTTAAATCAAGACTTACAAGGTATGCAAAAGATGCAATCATCATGTTTTCTGGAACCCCTTGATTCTTCATCTCTGTCTCGTAACACCTTAGATAGCTTTCTGGATCGTAACCATCAAATATATTGACCCTGTCATATACCAATTGCACTGCAATTTCCACTGCTTCCTGAATTCGCTTTTCTTCTTCAATCTTCCTGAACCGCTCTTCAAGCTCTTTCATCTCTGCATATAAATGCTCCATTTTGCTAGCCATCTCTACGTACTCTCACCCCAGCGTTTCACGTCGGGTTCACCAAAAGATGTCGTGAAGTATGCGGTACAGCCAGGAAAGTACGGGACTTCTAGCTGTGAGAGTGAATGTCAAATCCAACAAGGAATCTCACGCACAAAATTTCCCAAGGAGTATTGAACATCACTAATTCCAATGACAAATACATGTGTCAACTTGCCTCAATACATCCTTGAATTCATCCAGATGATTGCACAGAATTGCATGAAATCCTTTGAACCATTCACATGTGTGCATAACAAGGCCTTCCCATTTTTCCCAATATACATGTGACCAGTTACATCCTTTTAATCCAGTACCATCAAAACCATTATTTCGAGATGCACTTTATCACCTGAAAACCTGCCTTAATATTCTAACATCTCACAAGCAAAGTATAGCATTTGGCATAGCTTTAACATACTCGTAAATTCCAAAATCCATTTGAGTGGAAAGTAAGATCAATTACCCTCAACTTCAATGCCTTTTTCACAAATCTCCAAACTCCAATTTCTTTAACTTTTTCCCCAAGTCCTTCTATTCATTTCCAAATTTCTTTTGATGTATGGGTTTCGCCTTTTTCTAAATCAAAAGGCAAGTAGAAAAAAAAGCTTATATGAACCTTACAAGTGAGTTTCACTTGATTTTATTTTTGCTTAGCTTATAAGTTGTCCGGCGAAGCCACGCGATGCAGATTACATGGAAATGAAATTCGCTTCAGCGCCGAATATGCGAAGGAGAACGTGGAAACAGCACCGCTTCAGTCTTGATCTTTGAAATGGTTTTTCCCATATTTATATCATCATGTAGTACTAGATTTACTCTCTAATTCTAACACCTACAAAGCACACGCAGTATATGTATTCAAGAAATTAAATACTCTGGTAGATTCTGACACTGTTCCTCAACTCTGCAGATTTCTTATTCCCCTCTGGTTTGGCCGCCGTCTGCCTCCGTCTTTTCTCCTTTTTCCCGCGGAGAACTCGGCCCCCTTACCACCTTTTGCAGCTATTGAAGCGGGAGTTTCCCATGTCAAAGGCTGCGCTCGCGTTTTCTTCCATGCTATCTAGAAAACCCACCACGTATAGCCACGTATGCTACTCCTTATGTATTGCTTCTAACCTTAATATTAAGGTTAGAATTCTCATTGCAAAGCATAACCTTAGCATTAAGGTTAAAGTTCTCAATGCACCTATTTTAATTCCCCAACATTCAATAAGTTTCTCGACACTGCAATGTCCATTGAGTCTCCATAACATTTTGATGCCTCCATAGTGTATAAATCATCATATTGGCCATGTGATTTATAGACTCCCCAATTATTCATTCAAGTATTTTCCCATATCTTCATAAATACATCCCTTTGTGCATTGGCATACCCTCATGTTTGCATTCCATAAGATTCACTGATTTAACCCAATCGATACCATTTAGCAGAACCATCACCCTCCACACTCATATACAAAAACTTCTAGATTTGACTCAGCCTCAGCTTGTCTTATTGAACCTTATATACAATATGAACATATGTACATGTCATCATATAATGACTCGTCATGGCACATAACCTCATGCATCTGGATGTGTATTTGACGGCCTCACATGCACGGTTTCACATCATAGACGTGCCATGGCACGACAACGCTCAATTGAATAGAGTTCTGTTGTTGCACTCCACCGATCACCTTATCTAGAAAAGCCATGTATAAAGGCTGATTTCAAGGTTTTGAAGTTGGTCTTAATCACCGGCATCAATGTGATGAACCATTGACTAGCTTTTCTCTCTCTAAGCATAAGTTCAACGCATGTACCTTAGTGGGGCAATTGGGATTTCCAAAGGCTTCACATCTCTGTTCAAACCTTTGAATAAATTGAACAGGGTCTGTTGTTCCGTCATATTTGCCCGGGTGTCCATTCACCTTAATTAGCTTAAGCGCTATACGTACGTGAACGACGAGACATTTTTTCGAAAAAAAACGTATGCTAGGAACTTCCCAGATGGAAGAGGAGGTCCTAAAACCTATTTTTCATCACTGTCTCAAGATGGAAAAAAATTTGAGAATTTTTTTCCTATTTCGTAGTAGGTTTTTTAGGGTGTTCCAAAAGGAATTTGGAAAAACTCAGTATAAGGGAGTTGTATTTTTGGAGTACTACAAATTTGTTTCCCTGAGTCGTCTGTGATTTTGTCGTTTAGACCCTCAAAAAGTAGCCCGAATATGTGTCGTTTTTGTGCTAATTTTTATGATTTTTCGTGGTTTGAGCTATTTTTTTTCTCAATTTTCGGGTCGAATTTTGAGGCTGCTGGTCGGAGGTCAAAATGGTCGATTTGGACTTCGGACGACCATGTCCAAAGTCGAAGAGCTCCATGTCAGCTTCCTATGAGCCCTAGAGCGCCTTCATTAGATATACGGTTTCCATGTCAGCTTCCTATGAGCCCTAGAGCGCCTTCATTAGATATACGGTTTAGGAGATACGAGCCTCTAAGCAGGGGCGGTTTCCAGAGTCTTTTAAAGTCGACGGACCCCTTTTCACGTCGACGGACTTCACGAGTTTTATAGATTTTGATTTTTTAACGTCGTGAAACGTTAAATGTTTCATGCCATGAATCGAACTCCACGGAATATTAAATTCATTTTTTTTAACATCGTGAAACCTTAGATTTTCACGTCGTGAAATGTTAAATGTTTCACGCTGTGAACCAAGCTTCATGGAATATTAAATTTGATTTCTTTTAAACACCATGATACCTTAGGTTTTCACACCGTGAAATGTTAAATGTTTCACACCGTGAACCAGACTCCACAGAATATTAAATTTGATTTTTTAAAATGCTGTAAAACCTTAGATTTTCATGCCGTGAAACATTAAATGTTTCACGCCATGAATCGGACTCCACGGAATATTAAATTTGATTTTTTTTAAAATGCCATGAAACGTTAAATGTTTTATGCCGTAAACCGGACTCCACATAATATAAATTCGATTTAAATTTTTTTATACGTCCCACCTTTCATGGCCTGAACTTTCATGGCCGAAATTTTCAATGTGGAAATTTCTTTCACGGCTGGAAGTTTTCGCTGGAATTTTTCACGCTGGAATTCCGTTCACGGCCGAAATTTTTCACGGTCGAACTTTTTTTTTTGAGTCTAGCGAGAAATACGAATTTTTCTTTTTTTGGGAGGAAATATTTTTGAATTTAAAATGAAAGGGGTATGGGCATTTTTCCAAAAAAAGTAAGTGGGAATAAAAAAAGTCAACCTTTTAATGACACCCCTTACACCCTTCATAAATAACCTCCAAAATGGACAATTTGACAACTCATGAGCATCCGTTATGCATAGATTAGAGGCAAAACAATGGAAAAAGCCAAGGGATGCCAAGGGATGGCTCCCCGACAGCGGCGCCCAAAATGTTATGGCTCATCCTAACCCCTCTTGAAACACATCCACAAAGAGATTACCTGGTGAACCGCAACTATCATGAGGATCTTTCCAATGGCCGAGCTCATTACCCTTGAGGTCTCCAAGCTCTACAACTCCTTGAGAAGCAATTCCATTGCGTCTCCCGCGAGCATTGTCACACCACCACGTTGCACTACGGGTCCTCGTCCCTCCTCTCACCCCACTTCACTCACACACACTCATTAGCATGCATTAGTAGGGAGAGAGATTAGTAATAGGATTAGCAAGAGCAAGACTCAGTTGCACAATGGGAGAGTATGTTGTATTATGAGAGATATTCACTTATATACATGGCCTAACTATTCACACTCACTTAAACTGTGGCTGGCACTTTAGGCTCATAAGAAGCCTAATGCTATTATAATGGCTACTCTCACATATATCCATGAAGTACATCACTTAGGACTTCATCCCATCTTGCTACGCTCTTGAAGCGGGAATCACCATAAATACTCTCACACCATTACGGGCACCCATCCAAGTTGTAGCTTTGGACACTATTGCTTCATATCTTGAATATATGACCCTTTGGTGTATCTACCGTGACTCCTTGATGTAAGATAATGGCGGTAGCTCTTATTAATCCCATCTTGCTACCACACGCTCTTGAAGCGGGAATCACCATAAATACTCCATCACACCATTACGGGCACCCATCCAAGTTGTAGCTTTGGACACTATTGCTTCATATCTTGAATATATGACACTTTGGTGTATCTACCGTGACTCCTTGATGTAAGATAATGGCGGTAGCTCTTGTTAATCCTAGAATTGGATTAACAATAGGGTGGATAGTCAATGGGTTGTTCCATATAATCCTTTTCTCTTTATGAGATACAAAGCGCATATTAACATACAAGTATGCTCTACTATTACAGCAGTCAAGTATTTGTATAAGTATGTATATAAAGAACATGATAGAGCTACTATAGAGTTGCAAGATACACATGGGGTTATTGACGAGGTTAGCCAATATCTGGATATGCACAATACGTGTTTGCGCATCTGAGGTTTGCATGATAAAAATCCCAATATACAAAGGTTACATATTCACCTTCCAATGCAAAATAATATGATATTCAATGACCACGATGACTTGCGTGATGTAATTAGTTGTGACAGAAACCAAAGAACTACTCTCACTGAATGGTTCAGAGCCAATGAGTTCCATGCAGATGCAAATAGCTTGTTGTATGTTGATTTCCCTTGCAAGGGTTGTTGCAAGATCAGGGTGTCCAGTTTTATCCAGTTTATGCTGGACTGGGACAATGCTTGGAGAGCAAATTCTCGGGGGGCAAGGTACTTAAAATGAGATCAAGCAAGTAATAGAAAATACGCTTGCCCTTAAATTAACCTAGTATAACTTAAATTAATATAAATTAGTCTAATTAATTAAAATTAATCAAAAATATGATGAAATGATAAACAAATGATCTTTCCATACTTAGAGTGATCCAATTTATTTTTCAATAGATGCACCATTACAAGTACACTAGTCCCTATAGGTTTTAGATGATTCACATCAAAAATGTAATTTTACTAATTAGATTATTAATATTTACAGGCCTTCTAATAGTCTAGAAGAATTTTGAAAAAGAGATCATTAAAAATCCAACCATTGGATTTGCAATTTTTACTAACCACCACATTCTACTAATGTCTTAGTATCTACCACTCTTTTGATCTACAAGATTGAGGATTTTAAGTGGTAGCTATTGTGGGTACAAAAAGTGGTGTATATTATAATACTTTAAAGACCTTGAAATATTTAAAGAAAATAGACAAATATCTTAAAATTTTATCAAAAAATCAAGTTAAGCTCCATATTATGTGAAGATCTAAGATACAAAGTGAGAATCTCATATGAGTTTATATGTAAAAGATATTAGCATTTTATGGAATCAGTTCAAATTTGGGACAGGGTGTATACATTGACTTTGTACCTAAGAAAATGAGGACTTTTGACTATCCAATGCTTAATCAAATTATGCAACTATATTTCCAACTTTGAATATGATGTTCTAACAAAAGAACTTGAAACGAAATTCCTTCATTTACTAGGAGAGATTAGCCACTAAAGGTAAACAAATGTCTGTTTTTTTACTGTTTACAGGATGCCTGAGTGGACAAAACTGGGTACCCTGATCTTGCAACCACCCGCAAGTGGGTTTGGAATTCAGCTCTTCGATCATGGACTAAAAGAAAAAGGGAAAATATGCTTAGCCATATGTATAATGTTAGCCCGAGTGCAGGTGAGCAATACTACCTACGCATGTTACTCACAGTGTGTAAAGGCTGTAAATCTTTTGAGGATGTATGAATTGTAAGTGGACAATTGTATCCCTGCTTTAAGGCTGCATGTGAAGCCAGAGGAATGTTGGAGAGTGATGAGGAGTTGTGTATGTGTCTTCAAAAAGCTGCGTTGCGCAAAAAACATGATTCCAACTACGTCAAGTATTTGTCACTCAACTTCTACCTCTTCAACACCATATGTACCTCGTGAAAGTTTCACTCCAACTTCTACTCCCATACAACAATACCCTAGTGTGTATGGACAACCAAGGAATGTGAAATGGAGTGGTTCTATTGCCAAACCGCCTCTCAAGAGTGATGCCAAATCTTCTTCCCTTCAAGAGGCAAGGTGATTAAGTAATTGTCACAAGTAGAGATGAAGGAGAAGAGGAAGAAAAGGGTTTGCTTCCTGTGCAATGAGAAATGGAATCCCAAGCATAAAAAGGTTTGTAAGGAAAAGGAGATGAGAGCCAGCATGATCCTTGAGGTGGTGAAAGATGAAGAGGTACCATTGGATTATGTGGATGAGGCTGAATTTCAAGATTGTGCAAATGAGGCGATAGAAGAGCCTACTCTTGATCCTTCTCAAGAGTTTCCTTTTGATCCGAGTGGAGAGGATTGGGTAGAAGTTGAAACAAAAAAAATACAACCATGCTTTGTGCCATTTCACAATAAAGAATCGATATCCCATTCCAAGGATTGATTATTTACTTGATGAATTGAAAGGAGCAAAATACTTCTCCAAGATAGATCTCAAGTCCGGGTATCATTAAATAAGGATGAAAGATGGTGATGATTTTAAGACGGCATTCCGGACTTAACTTGATGAATTGAAAGGAGCAAAATACTTCTCCAAGATAGATCTCAAGTCTGGGTATCATTAAATAAGGATGAAAGATGGTGATGATTTTAAGACGGCATTCCGGACTTAACGGGATCTATTTTAATTCATGGTTATGTCTTTTGGATTATCAAATACCTTTGCCACATTTCAAGCTCTCATGAACAAAGTCTTGAAACCATTCCTCTACAAATCAGTTTTGGTCTTCTTTGATGACATACTTGTGTATAGCAAGTCAAGGGAAGAGCACTTGATACATGTGGAGCAAGTGTTGAGGCTGCACAAGTTGTTTGCCAAGCAAAGCAAGTGCACTTTTATGTCACAAGAAGTGGAATATTTGGGTCACATTGTGAGCAATGATGGTATTAAGATGGATCCCAAGAAGGTGGAATGTGTGAAAGACTAGCCTACACCATCTAACACTACTTAATTGATGAGAGGATTTTTGGGACTATCATCCTTCTATCGGAGGTTTATACACCATTATGCTCACATGGCAGCCCCACTTACCGATAGGCTTAAGAAAGAAGCATTTTTTTGGGATATCGTGGCCAATAAGAGCTTTCAAGAGCTCAAGAAAGCACTCATTTCATCTCCAATATTGCTTTGACCTGATCTTTCTAAGCCTTTCACTATATGGGCTGATGCAAGAACATGGGGTAATTGCTTATGAGAGTAGAAAGCTCACCGAGAAGGAGAGGGAGCTTCATGTGTATGATCAAGAAATGTTGGCCATTTTGTATGCCATAAAGAAGTGGCATCACTATTTGTATGGTGGGCATTTCAAAGTAAGGACCGATCATCAAGTACTCCAATTTTTCCTCACCCAACAAAACCTTTCTCCCAAGCTTGCTACCTTGCAAAATTATGATTTCGAGATCTCTTACACCGCGGGAAAGGATAATGTTGTGACGGATGCACTTTGTAGGATGTGGGTTTACACTCTATATGCTATTTTGAAGGTGCATTATGATTGGATTCATGAGATACAAGAGGAGTATTTGGTGGATGACATGGCTAGTCCAATGTTCCAGAAATTACAGCAAGGGTTATGTGATGAATATCCACATTTTGAGGTGCACAATGGATTGCTTTAGTACAGAGAGGAAAGGTCTATTTGGTTCCCCACTAATCCTTCAAGCTGAAAATCCTACAAGAGATGCATTCTTCACCAATGGCGGGGTCATTCGAGAGTGTTCAAGACTTATGATAAGATACGGAAGAGATTCTTTTGAAAAGGACTTTGGAAGGATGTGCATGACTATGTGTAAAAGTGTTTGCCTTGCCAACAAAACAAGGAGCCGGATGGATTGTTGCATCCATTGCCTATTCCGGAAGGAAAGTGGACCCACATAGCTATGGATTTCATCACCGGGCTACCCATTACTAATAAGCAAGGGTGGAATAGCATCTATGTGATGGTAGATAGACTAACAAAGGTGGCTCATTTCATACCCACAAAGGTGCAATATACAGCTTCTATGGTGTCTCAACAATTTATGAAGCATGTGTTTAGATTGCATGGAATGCCGAAGCAAGTGGTGAGTGATAGGGATGCCAAGTTCATGAGCCATTTTTGGAAGAGTGTCTTTGATTCCATGGAAACTACACTCACTCCAAGTATAGCCTATCATCAAATGGCCAAACCGAGAGAGGGTGAACAAGTGACTTGAAGTCTATTTGAGACACTATTGTTATGACACCCAATCTTCATGGGACAAATGGCTGCACTTAGTTGAGTATTTCCATAACAATACCTATCACATGAGTATTGGTATGCCTCCATTTGAAGCCATGTATGGGTATAAGGTGCATGTACCTTCCATTGCATTCAATGAAGAAAAGGTGCATGTACCTTCCATTGCATTCAATGAAGAAAAGGTGAATCCTCAAGACAAAGAGGAGATTGAGAAGATGTGTGCAATAATGCAAAGGTACAAGGATAACATGGCTAAGGCACAAAACCAAATGAAGCAATATGCCGATGAATTGAGGAAGCATGTGGAGTTCAAGGAAGGGGATTATGTGTTCTTAAGAATCCCTAAGTCAAGGTATGCTTCTTTGAAGGGAGACACCCATACAAAGCTTGCTCATCGCAGTTTATGGACCATACAAGGTGTTGAGAAGGATTGGTGAAGTAGCCTATCAATTGGTGTTACATTCTACCACAAGGATCCACAATGTATTTCATGTGTCATATTTGAAGAAGTATGTGGGACCTCAATTGGAAGTAATTGATGAATTGCCTCCAATGGATGAAGAGGGAATGATTCAATATGTGGCGGAGAAGGTGATTGGAATGAGGGAAAGACACCTTCATAATAGGTCTATTGTTGAGTAACTTGTGAAGTGGAGAGGCTTGCCTAATGAAGAAGCTTCTTGGCAGTCCAAAGGCTTCATGAAAGACCATCCGGAGCTTCTACAGGCAATGAATCAAAGTGGATAAGGTGTACAGCTATTGGTATTTTTGGACAGCTATTTGCATGGATTTGGATGATGATATGAAGGATGCCATTGCTGTAAATTTACTGTATGGACAGCCATGGCCATTGGTATACTTCACTACTCATCAATCATGTTCAACAAGACTCCGCGGGCTTATGGATATCATAGAGAGCATTCCATATATACATCAAATAAGTGGATAGTTCTATGTGGAGTTTTCTTGTGTAAGGCATTTTTGGAATTGCAACAAATGTACTTACACATTCATGAGGGAAGTCAAGAAGGATTCATAGAGCCCATACATTACTCCATACATGGTTTTAAGGATGAAACCTTTGGGTGGGGATGATTTGTAATGAAAGGGGCTTGAGTTTGTACATAAGGAGAGGCTCATGGGCATGGTTATGGCCGGTCAAGTATGAGGCCCAACATTAATGAGTGTGAAATGGTGGGCAAGTATATAAGTGAATATTGTAACTAAGGTCATAACACACTTTCACTAATGAAATCATACTTCTTGGAGCTCCATGCTTCCATGGCTATGGTGGTACTCCCTTGAGTGCATGTGGCACTCCATCATGAGTGCATGTGGTACTCCATTATGAGTGCAATCTTTCTTTCTTTCTTTTTCCCATCATTATAGTAACGTTTGTAGATTATGGAAAGCCTAATAAGTTAGTTTTCGGTGCATAGGCACTAGATATTATAGAATATTTCCCTTTGCTGTCTACAAGCCTATTGAAACGTCATTTGTCTCAAATGTTGATCCACCGAATGAGTTTTGTAAGGTTTTTTCTTTTTGCTTCTTCTCGACATAAATTAAATCTGCAATAGCTAGATGTTATTATCTTTTTTGAACAGATGGAGGTGAGGAGTTTAGGCTTCCAAGCAGAGATAATCCAATTGTCCAAAGATTGTTTTAATGCTTGCTCAGGTGTGTTAAGATTATCAACACTATTTTGGTTGGAATTCCATATGTATATATTTATGCCAACTTTGGTGCTTTATTCAAAGAAATGTAAGTGCTTTAGGAGCTTCTACATGGACATATGTGGCAAGTATGGTGTGTATATGTATATATGTAGGTTGGCAAGTTGAGGACCATGAGGCGCAAAATGGTCCTCTCATGTGACGAGCCTTTTGTTTTTATGCATGCAAGGATACTCTTGTGCATTAGGGATGGATCATGCCACTAGGTACGGGTATAGTTGTGTGAGTGTGTAAATAAGTAAGTGTGTGTGTGTATAGGTATATGTATGCTATGTTTGTACTTATGTATGTCTAGAGATAGATAGATGTTGTTCATATGTATAGGTGGTCTATGTAAGATAGATAGATGATGTTCATATGTATAGGTGGTGTATATTCATGAGTGGGTGAAAGCATGATAAGGTGGACTGAAAACCTGTGTCCTAGACAAAAGGGTTTACAACTGGTTTGTGAAACACTTTTATGCAGAGTTGGAGAATTAAATCATGGTTGTTTAATCTTGTTTCACATTTAATATATCTAAAAGGCACTAGATAAATTGCTAAATACATCTTATGATGATATTAAATCCACTAATATTGGTTGTCTTCAAATGTGGTATCAAAACCAATGCAACTAGTAGAAAGTGTACCACCTTATCATGCTTTCACCCGAGTACCATGTACACATATATGTGCAAATATATGCATTTGTATAAGGATAAGTTGAAAATGCATATATATATACGTATACTTGATTGGTTCTATACATGGGTACATATGGATGTATAGGTATGAATGCGTATATATAATGTATGGAAACATATATGTGTATCTGTATTTAGGCATATATAATGTATATATGTATGTAAACATATATGTGTATCTGTATTTAGGCATATTTGTGTGTGTACGTAAATATATATGGATAGACATTGTAGATGTATGTGTATATGTATATATGTTATATATGTTTATATGTGTACCCGCTTCTAAAGTATGGACTTATGTGTGTATGTATATGCAAAGAGATTTTGTGTGCATGTATAAACGTGAGAGAGAGAGAGAGATGTTCATGACTATGGTACCCAAACCTCTCATGTCCGGAGGATGGGGGATGGGTTGTGTCCTCACGAAGTTGTCTTTTTTAATGGTGTGCTTAGCTCAGCCGATCGAAGAAGACGGGTCTCGCCACCAGTATGTTTGATCAGGCTTGGGTTAACCTTGACAAAGATCTTCACACTTTTTAACTTGAAGTTCTCCCTAGATGATGGCACGCACTTTCCAATCGAAGGGCTTGGATGGTACCAAGTGGATAGTCAAGCGGAAAGTAGCGCGGCTTTTGAATCGTAGGGCTGCCAAGAGAAATAGCGGGCACCACTACACTTCTCCCACGGCACGGTTCCAAATCTGTGTACAAATTTATGTACACGTCCTTTGCGTGAAACACCTTACCTAGTGTGAGCCTGTGAGAGGAAAGCATCCACGTCCGAAGGTACTTTTCCCACGAGCTACTAGAAGAGAGCATTCATTGCCTTTCTTCCTTTCTTCCTGAGAAGAGAGCGTTCATTGCCTTTCTTCCTGAGAAGGGAAGCTTAAGCTGAGAGCTCCATGGCTTGCAGGACTAGCCTGGGTAGTGTCATTTACTTTCTCCTCATTATTATTGTGTGTGGCTTAACAGCACAAGGCCAGCGTCTTCTAGCTCCCAACATGACCAGTTGCCACCTGCCTTACGATCTACCCGCAGCAGAGACGCCCTTCAATTGCTGTGCGCCCACTGCTGCGTACACCCCTTCACTATTCAGGCCCAATGAGAGCTTACACAGCGTGATCAAAGTGAGGAGACCTGCTCATGCAGCAGACGAGTGCTATGCCGAGAAGCTTACGAGAGCCTACAATCTCATGAGAGCCCTTCCTGCTGATGATCCGCACTCTTTCAAGCAGCAGGCCAACATACACTGCGCCTACTGCAACACAGTCTACACGCAGCTCAACTCCACGCAAGTCTTCCAGGTGCATGGCTCGTGGCTTTTCTTCCCTTTCCACAGGTGGTATCTCTATTTCCATGAGAGGATACTGGCCAAGTTGCTAGGTGATGACACCTTCTCTCTCTCCTTCTGGAACTACGACCACCCTCATGGCAGCGCCATGCCATGGATCTTCACCCAGATACCAGATCTGGTGGACTCGTGGAGGGACGCTTTACACCAGGCTCCTGCAGTTGTGGCCATCGACTACACTTACGATACAGATTGGCGCTCGCCCGAGGTGCAGCTGAGAGAGAATGCAAATGAATTCTACAGGGTGCTCATCCGAGATGCGACCACGCATGACAGGTTCTTCGGGCGGCCTTACAGGCAGGGCGACAACCCGCAGCCGGGCTATGGAACTGTGGAAAGAAGGCCTCACAATTCGGTCCACCTCTGGACGGGATCTAGACAGCACATCGGATGGAGGGACATGGGCTCCTTCTATGCTGCCGCGCGAGACCCCATCTTCTACGCCCACCATGCTCAAATTGATAGACTCTGGGAGATCTGGAAGAGCTTTGAAGGCAACGCAGACATTGACGACCCTGACTACCTTGACTCTGAATTTGCCTTCTACAACGAAGATGCAGTCCTTGTTCGAGTCAAGGTTAGAGATGCTCTGAACACCACTAACCTTGGCTTTTCCTATGAAGAGGTTGATAACCCATGGATCAACGCAGTCCCTGTTAGATTAAGCACTGGTGTTGCCAGATTAACCCCTAATGACACCCTCTGTCAGCCTGATCAACCCATGTTTAGCCCTTGCTCTTCCGTTGTAGAGAGAGAACCTGACCAAGCTTCATTAGGTCTTGATGAAAATCTTGTACTTAATGGGATTGAATGGGTAGAAGGGAGTCCAACCCACTTCGATATTTTCATTAATTTGCCATCGGCAAATATTAACACAACCACTGGGTGCCAAGAATATGTGGGATTCTTTACAACTGTGCCCATGTTTTATGTGGGAGTTAACCAGACCACTCTAGGTTATGCAGTTAACGGTAGGATTAAGGATCTTAACCTCACTGCAGAGTATAGTGTTGTGATCACCCTTGTGCCAAAAGCTTTGGGCACCATTGGATTGCCTGCATCAGTCTCCAGCTTCGCCATGGAGTACAGTGCCCCCTACTTTTCCGATGAATCAAGGAGACAAGTGGATTAGTGCTAATTCTCTTGGACTCTCATGACATTAGAGGTTTAGCACCAACATTAATTATGGTTTTTTTCAGCTGCTCGTCATAGGCAGCTCCACATTTTAGTTTTACCAAGGCTGTTCGAAGAATTATCGATTTTGTACAAGCGGTTTCTATATTCAAGTGTGTGAATAATATGCATGATTATTAGCTACGATGTAAAGCGGCGTTCACGGAAAATCAAAAATAAAGCAAGCTATCAAAAGTTCACGCCTTAGAGTTATATGTAAGTTTTGAAAGGAAAAACTTCTAATATTCCAAATTCAAAGAAATAAATTGCAATTTTTTAAATACATGTTAAAAAAATTTTGTATAAAAAATGATAACCGGAAAAACTTTTTGAGATGTGATTACAACAGTGAATCACTTTTAAAATAAAAAATCCATAAGTTGTTACAAAAACTTGAACTTACAAGAAATAAAACTTGCAAAGATACAAGTCTAAAAATCTTGAGTATTTTCGATGCTGTATATCTGAGTTACAAAAAAAAAAGGCCAATGTTGTTCATACTTCAAAACTTCCTACAAGCCCAAAGTATCATCTATAGGTGTATAAACATGTCTTGGTATCTTTGCTCCAGCTCTCCACAATCCAATGGCATTTGTAAAAAATCAAAACACATATCTTCAATAGATATTCGTATAAGACAATCCACACTTTTTGTCTCCAAACAATTTCTCAACTTATTATTTATTATGATGTTTTGGTCACTCAAACCTCTTCTACATATTGCAATGATGTAGTTTTTGCAACATTGCAACTTGTGCTAGTAAGGTAGGATACTTCAGATGTCACGCTTAGTATCTCCCAGTTAAACTATATGTGTCTTTCAGTGATTTCCCTTTCCAATCAAATACACCTTGTACCTTAAATTCATGGAACCTTTCTTACAGATATTCCATCTATCGTTGTGTCAATCTAAATACCATCTAGAATTATTGCATCAATATGAATGCCATCTTTTAAAGTGATAGTATTCCCATAATGTTTAGCCAATGCATCTAATTCAAGTGCCCCATAGCTCTTCAACTCTTTGGAAGAAGGAAGCTCAAAAAGAGCAACAATATTAAAATTCTTCAAAATGGATGAATCAGCAAACCTAATTTGTGACTATGATTTAACTTCCAAGCATAACTATGTTTAAAAATCAAGAGCTTGTGCTAAATCACTAGCAATTGCACAGCTTTCTCTCCAAACACCATGATACATATCCCCCTTTATTGCCTTTGATAATGTTCACAACCAACCATGTTGTCCACTAAACTCTAGTCTGGATGGCAATCCAGACTAGCCAGTGATTGAGCATCACGGAGAAAACATAAAATTTTCTATTATGGTGAGCTATCAAGGCAAACCAATATTGTAATTGTGGAGTCTATCAAACTAGGGATGTTTGTCACATCAACAAAGCTTTTTTGGAAAACAAGAGATAGAGTAGCTAAGGAGTCAAGCATAAAATTCAAGCACTGGTGAGCTATCAAGGCAAACCAATATTGTAATTGTGGAGTCTATCAAACTAGGGATGTTTGTCACATCAACAAAGCTTTTTTGGAAAACAAGAGATAGAGTAGCTAAGGAGTCAAGCATATCAACCAAGAAATGCAACATGTAAAGAAACCTAAAATTTGCAACCATCTTGTATAGCCTTGCATTCTCTTCTTTAATACACAAGAGAAGAGACTCCAAGGCCTCACAAACTTTACCACCACCACTTTCTATCTACTCAGCCATCTTAGCTTATGAATTTTATCCATTCTAACTCTTCTTGCAATTGTGCTAACCTTGCAATCCTCTTAGTGCTTTTCCTAAACATCGTTGCAATCTCATTTAATATGGAATTCATAAACTTGGCATCTACAGATCCTATATTGGCATCAAATAAGTACAAATGTGTCTTATGCATAACATAATGTATAGTAGTCATGAAACGGCTTCTTCTACGTATTAATGTTGCAACCCCATTTATAACACCTATTATAAACACTTACACCATCTATTCCAAAGATAACTAACTTTGAAGGATCAAGATCATAACCATCTAAAAAGGCAACAAGACTCAGACTCTAATCCCTTTCCTAAACATCGTAGCAATCTCATTTAATATGGAATTCATAAACTTGGCATCTACAGATCCTATATTGGCATCAAATAAGTACAAATGTGTCTTATTCATAACATAATGTATAGTAGTCATGAAACGACTTCTTCTACGTATTAATGTTGCAAGCCCATTTATAACACCTATTATAAACACCTACACCATCTATTCCAAAGATAACTAGCTTTGAAGGATCAAGATCATAACCATCTAAAAAGGCAACAAGACTCAGACTCTAATCCCTTTGCAGTACGATCCTTGATTTCCAACAAACCCAAGAAAGATGTGCATGGATCAGAGTCAAGCATGTAGCTTGCATATGCAATGAAATGTTTTACAACTAAAATATTAGCTGACTGATCTACTAAAATGCCATGTAAAAAGGAGAAGACTTCATATTTTGAATACCAGATATTGATTCTCTGATATAAGAGGTAAACAAGGCAACAACCTTGTCATTCTGGTAGAAATCTTTGGTAAAATGACTGCACGCCATGCATTGATAGTAAATCAAGAATCCCTAGAAACTTGCTAAAGGCAAGATCTTCTTTTGCAATGTAATAAGCACATTAAAACAAGTTTAAAACACCTTGATCGACATCTCCCTATTGCTTTTTAATCCCATCTTTTAGGGATTTAGTCCCATAAATGGTAGAATGTGCAACTAATCTATGTTGGTTGAAAGTTGCACTCTAAATGCACTCAACTAAATATTTACAGATCCACATGCTCCAAACTCACTTCTACATTTTTCCAATTTCTGACAAATATACACCCACTCAAAGAACAAATTACATGCATCATTCCACATAGCACAAGCTTTCTATATCCTTAACTCCTCATCTTCCTAAGTATTACTAGACATATCTATAAGATTCCTCCCTCTAGCTTTTGAGATGTAAAGGTGTAAGAACCTCCCCTTCTGTCTCTTGTAATCATCCCCCCTCAGAAATGGAAAAAGATCTTGTTTTACCCTGTTTTGGTTTAGAGAGAGAAAATGTCTAGAGAGAGAGATATCTTTGGATACAAAAATTCTCCTAATGTCTAAGATAAATTCCCCTGAAACAGAAGTTCAAAGTGAACTTTCCAATGTGCATTAGGAATTAATTGAATGTGTATAAGGGACCTTAGCCTAAGGGTACACATTTTCAGAATTTTTTGGATTAAGGTCCAAATAAGGTTCCAGAGGGCCAATAGGATTAACCCAAGTATTGGGATGAGATAAATACAATGAATAAAAGAAAATAGCCTAAAAATGAGTAAATGCTCACATAAGATGAAGAGTTGATTGAGTACAAGGTTTATTAGTTAAAAACTAAGGTATATTAGTAAAAAAATGAGATATTTAGGTGAAATGATGCATTTTTGACACCTTAGTAGGGTGGGAAACCCACTTGAGCAAGGCGCCTTCTTCACCATCATTGTTTGGCTTTTTTAATTTGAAAAAATGTTTTATTTTTTCTCTCCTCTCCTAATGCAAATGCAGACATTGGTGAGGCACTATTTTCTTGTAAAACCAATGCAGACCTTCTTAAGGAAAAGATCTTCTTTTATCGCCACTCCTATGTGGTTCCAATGCATGATGGTGGGTTTGGTAAGCTAGAGATCATCACATCTCCTCTCCTCTCTTCTGTTGAATGGCCAACTCCTGATGCTTGGACGGTTATGGTCATGAAATCAAAGATGCTTTGTGACATACAAGGATCTTTGAAGTTTGCAAAGCCATGTCCATCTATGGGTCTCAGTTGGGTATGTCCAATTCACAGATCTGGAACTTGAAGTTAATTTGGGCAGTGCAGAGCCCGGGGCCTCCACCTTCCAAAAAAGTTTGTATCACGTGCGTTCAAAGGCATATTTTAAAACCCCTCTGTAGCCTGATTTCCCCTATTTTATGCATACCTCCTATTACTTTTGCAATATATTATTATAACCCTCTGTACTTTTAAAATTTCCAGCTCATAGAATTTTTTCCCCCCTCTAGTAAATTTAAATGTAAAGATATCATGCCCCTTACAATTATTGAAAAAGGTGATCACAAGAATAATCGATAAGCCTTTGTCAACTTGCATATACTACTACATCTAGAAGGATGCCGTCATGTTGTACACATTCTCACCTTGACCTTATCTTGGAATTTGTGCATTCCAAGAGAAAACAAGGGAGATCCTTAAGAACATGTCCTTTCTAAATGCCTTATGTTTAGGAAAATCAAGTGAGGGAGTAAAATTTATAGAAGTGCATAGTGATTCATTCAATCACTTCATTGAAAAGGTTTATTGATTGAAGAAGAGATTTGGGAACTTCTTTCACCTTTGAAAGGAAGAATAAGAGGAAAGAAATCAGCCCATTAGTAGAAGAAGAAAGAAATCTTCCTATTATCCGGCAAGAATGAAAATCTCAACCCATAGAAACCCACAGTAGAATAGATTATACAAGGGGATTTGAAAAAAATCAGAGCACAAAGATAGAGAAAGGGGGAAGAGGCGTCCAAAAGGAAGGAGGGAGTACTAAAGAGAGAGCATCATTACGTGAGATGTTTCTTTATTGCTTCTCTCTTTTACAGCAACTAGTTTAAAACACTTCACTTCAAATTTAAAAAACGTTAAATAGAGTGTGGAGCAAAAAAAGAACTTTAAAGTGTGGGGCCAAAAAACACTACTAGATTTGAACCCTCTACCTAGACCCCAACAAAATTATATCATACCACTAGAATAGTACCCTACTTCTGAAGTTTCGTGAATAAAAACACTCCTTATTTTATTTTTTCCAGGTACAATTGTAATACCCCTCCTTTCTTTTTAAAACTGTAAGTGAGATTTATATTAAAACCCATCCTTTTGAACACACGTGCTACACCTACAGGTCTATAAGGTGGAGGCCCTGGGGTGCAAAGTAGGCACAGTTGTAGGTACAGTCGTCCGATACAAGCGCAGGTACGGTCATAAGGCGACGCAGTACGATCGTACGGCGGTGGATGACGACACAGGCGACAGCGCTTAGGGCAGTAGGCGCAGGCGATGGCGCACAGGCGGTTGAGGGCGACGATGGCATCGAGGCAGGTACGGGCGCAGATGGTTTTGTTGCAGCTGGCGTTGGGCGCCCAGATCTGAGGCACAGTGCACGAACGGCGCCAGATCTGGAGCGACGCAAGCAGCGTGAAGCAGATTTGGGGCGGTCGGGTGCGACGGCGCACAGGGGCGGCGGCCGAGGTGATGCAGGTACAGGCGGCGACGACGACGGCGACAACAACGGCGGTACAGTCGACGGCAGCAGTAGCACACAAGGGCAGCGGCGTGGTGCGGCTGAGGGCGGTGGAAGAGCCGGAGGAGGAAGTATATTTCAAACAGCCAGAAGGTTATATTGTCAAAGGCAAGGTGCATCATGCCATCATGTATGCAAATTATCAAAAGCTTTATATGGTCTCAAGGAAGCTCCAAGAGCTTGGTACTCTTGGATTGATGAGTTTTCATTGCAAAGTGGCTTCAACTGAAGTAAGTGTGATCCAAACTTCATCAAACAGATCATATTACTTTGCTTTTTGTATATATGGATGATCTTATTATCACTGGAATCCTTTATAAGTTGAGGGAAGGTGAATCTTTTATAAGTCGAGTGAAGGTGAATCTTTCTAATGAGTTTGTATATATGGATGATCTTATTATCACTGGAATCCTTTATAAGTCGAGTGAAGGTGAATCTTTCTAATGAGTTTGACATGAAGGACTGGAATCACTCCATTATTTTCTTGGTATTGAAGTATGGAGACAACAAGACGGGGGAGCCCTCGATCTTCTCACTATCCTTCTCTTGCAAAAGAGGAGTTACCTTTGGCTTTAATAGTGGGGAGCGTGTGAAAAGTCCTGAGAAGCTATCATCCGAAAGGGGCATTGTCCACCCTGCTTGTCTAAGCAGTATTGTAGGAGGTCATAAACAATGTCCTAATATCACAGGTTGTATTTTTTGTCTAAGCGTGTGTTGTTGTTTTCTCAGGTAAGTGGCCTTATTCATTCAACCTCATGTTTATTACACCCTTGGGTGCCGGGTTTAGGAAATGAACTTATGCATAGAGATATGGGGCATTGCTACATGCCATCTAGAATGCTGCTTATATCAAGTTAGGAATGGTTATCCACGTGAGCAGGTGGTTATAGTGGAGGGGGAGCCCTCGATCTTCTCACTATCCTTCTCTTGAAAAAGAGGAGTTTCTTTTGGCTTTAATAGTGGGGGAGCACGTAGAAAGTCCTCAGAAGCTATCATCCAAAAGGGGCACTATCCACCCTGCTTGTCTAAGCAGTATTGTAGTAGAAAGTCTTAACAATGTTCTAATATCACATGTATTCTTTGTCTAAGGTTTAAGTATGGCTTGGATTAGAGCAATCGTGTTTTGTTGCCTATGCATGTATGTAGCAACAATGTCAATCGACCCATCTCACAAGATCCCGATGTGGCCAATGTGTTGTCCATTATAAAAGAACGATATGGGCAACAAGCTTAATCGCAGTTTACAGAGACATAGGTATGGTTCCATCAAAGTTCCTTTTCACATACACAAAGTTAATCTTTTATGCATTCTATTTGTCTTATATTTTAATCTTATATGCAGGCAGGTTACAGTCAGGCCAGTCGATGCCATGAGGGCAGACTACCCCACTTAGCCAGTCTCGACGTCGTGGGGGAAATCTACCCCACTTGCTCTCGACAAACCACGCCTTTGATAGGTGTGGGGCTGAGTGGTGCAGGCCCATTGCAGGCCCATTAGACCCACCCTCAGTCCCTCACTTCCGTCTTCACCAAATGACGATGACGTAGTAGGGAGTCTAGGGGTAGTAGACGTGCTAGAGCAGGGGGGAGCTGGTTTCTTTTACTTTGGCAAAAGCAGCACTAGGTCTCCCGATGTGTCTCCCTAACAGGAGGGCTCTTCATCTACACATTATGAGCCAACCCCCAGGAGACCCATTCCACCGATTGATCCACACCTCCTACCATACATTGTGGATGCGGATGGTGCCCTCATGATGGATGCACGAGGAAAGCAAGTAATGAATCGTATGCATGTACTTGGTGAACCTAGAGTTTGTGAACTCCTTCAAAAAGTGAAAAGCACAAGATTAACTTTCTAAGAAATATGTTATCGATGTGCTTAAGTCAAAGTTCCTCGTGCCACATGCAGGTTTGTGTTTCTCCGAGGAGTGGATGAAGCAGCACATCAAGCTTTTGCTCTCTACTAATAGGAGAGCAAATATCAAGAGACCAACAAAGAATAATTTGGAGAAGCCTAGCGTGTGTACGGCTGAGGAGTGGAGGCAAGCACGCAGTTTCATGAGAAAGTACCTAGGTGCTTTTCAATAACAAGCGGCGGAGAGTACTTCCCGACTACGGAAGCAAGGGGCTTCGCACTTTGACTCCGGCAAGAAATCCTCCTTTCTTGCTCATTTCGTAAGTATCATTTCTTCTCTCCTTTCATTTCATTTTGTACTATATTGTTTCCTTGAAATAATTTTATATTTTCTCAAAATTTTTTTTGTAGAGGGAGGTTGTTGGGCGTGACCCAACAAAGGAGGAATATGACTATGGGTATAGAGCCCCTCGTCTGCAATTGTGGGCGTGGATGCATACGCAAGGTGTACGCTTGGATGAGTCCGTTTTGGGGACTCAAGCTGATGAGGTAATGTGTTGCCTAAACCATTCTCTTTTCTATGTCTAATTGTATTTTAATGCTCTTGCTTACCTTACGCTTGATGGCATGTATGCAGGATGAAGGGGAAGAAGGAACAGAGGATCCAGATTATCATCATGAAGCAAGTGAAGAGGACAAGGAATCGGATGATGAAGATCACTTGAAATCCGATGAGGATTCCAGTTAGACACCTCTTCATTGTAAAAACTTTATGTATATATTGGAAAAGGCCCAATAATTTCTGAAATATAATAACTTTTTAGGCTCAATTGCATTCTCCACAGTGAATGTGTTTCTTATATTTGTGTTTGTATTACAAATGTGAAACTGTGACTCCATTTTAAAATTGTTTTAAAAGAGCTGGGGGGGAGTCTTGTGCAGACTCCCCAGTTTGCCACAAGTCTTTTTTTGCCGTGTGCAGAGCGTTTGCTGCAGCAAAAATATAAGTCACTACTTAGCAGCAGCAGCAAAATATCGATGCTCAGCAAAATATAGTAGTGAAATATTGTTGCTATTTTTACTGCTAGCAACGAACCCGTTGCAATGAAAATAGAAGTGTTTCTAGTAGTGAAAATGGCCCGACACCTAACTGTCCTTCTAGTTATAAAAACGCTGCTATTTTCACTACTAGACCCTCATTCTATTGTAGTAAAAGCTTAATCTATGCATTAATACATAAATTAAGCTTTATGCATAGAGTTTAATGCATAGATTAAGCTTAATACATAGATTAAGCTTAATGCATAAAGCTTAATCTATGCATAGAGCTTAATGCATGCATAGAGCTCTATGTATAGATTAAGCTCTATACATAGATTAAGCACTATGCATAGAGCTTAATTCATAGATTATGCTCTATCCATAGAGCTTAATGCATGCATCAATCTCTATGCATAGAGCTTAATGTATGCATTAAGCTTAAGCTAGATGCATGCAGGCTGTCTCTAGATGCATAAAGCTTAATCTATGCATTAAGCTTTATCTATGCACTAAGCTTAATCTATGTATTAATCTTAATGCATAAAGCTTAATCTATGCATAGATTAAGCTTTATGCATTAATCTATGCAGCATAAAGGTATTTGCATAAAGCTCTATCTATGCATAGACCTTAATGCATAGATTAAACTCTATGCATAGATTTAGCTCTAAGCATAAAAATTTATGCTTAGAGCTAAATCTATGCATAGATTAAGCTCTATGCATAGAGATTAATCTATGCATTAAGCTCTATGCATAGATTAAGCTTTATGCATAGATTTAGCTCTAAGCATAAAAATTAATGCATAAAACTTAATCAATGCATAGATTAAGCTTTATGCATAGAGATTAATCTATGCATTAAGCTTTATGCATAGAGATTAATCTATGCATTAAGCTCTATGCATAGATTAAGCTTTATGCATAGAGCTTAATGCATAGATTAAGCTTAACGCATAAAGCTTTATGCATACATCTTAATCTATGCATTAAGCTATATGCATAGATGAAGCTTTATGCATAAAGCATAATGCATAGATTAAGCTTAATGCATAAACCTTAATCTATGCATAGAGCTTAATGCATATGGCTTAATCTATGCATAGATTAAGCTCTATGCATAGATATTAATGGATAGATTAGGCTCTATGCATAGAGCTTAATCTATGCACTAAGATTAAGCTAGATGCATGAATGCTTAAGCCTAAGCTAATCCTAAACCTTGGCACCCAAGGGTGCAATAATAGATAGATGAAAAGCATAAATGATTAGAGGGCTTACCTCTTTTTGGTGAAGTTAAAAGTAAGGATTAGACGACCTACAAAATAAAAGATTAAACAAAGTAATTAGTAATACAAATCCCTAAAAGCTTAATGTATAGATACAAAACCCTAAAGAATACAAGCAAAAGAGAGCCTACCTCTATATTGTCCAGCTAAAAAAGATGACTAATGCAAGACCTACACAACATAAAAAGGCTTCACCATGTTAGGTTTTTTAGCACCAATTTTATTAGGGTTTATCACCAGCTTATACTAGTGTATAGCCTCTTGTTTTGATGGTCATAAAAATTTGTTAAACATTTCTTGTCTGATTATTTAATTTATAACTAGTTCTGTAGTGTAAAGATTGTCAAAACATTTTATCTTAGACTACTCAAGTTATGATCGGTTTGTATTCATTTTGTAGCAAGATTATCTTCGATTTAAAAGTGGTTTGTATAAGTAAGGTTTATAACCAATTTTAACTAATGGTTTATATACCAGCTCATAATTGGCTTATAGGTTTCCTCTTACTTTGATTTTGGAGACCCATATAATGTTCATCATTTAATACATAGAAATGTAAGATTTTGTTGGCATCACCATATAATGTTGAAATACATTAAATAAATTAACAAAATAAACCAAGTAGTTAAAGTAAACTAGTTATAACCCTGTATTTATTTTGTTCACATATTTAAAAAGACAAGATAGACAACTATAATTGATTTATAACGACTTTAACAACTTGCTTCTACTTGTGTACAATTGGCTTTAAACAACTTACACTTGCATGCATTGTCTTTAACACTTACACTTGCATGCATTGTCTTTAACACTTACTTCATTAAATACTATGCATTAAAGACTAAAAACACCCAAAACTAGTCATCAAAGGGAGGTGACTAGAAGAAATGAAGACTTGTATTCATATATGAGGAAAACGTTATTACAACCCTATAAAATATACAAAAGTTTTTGTTGTGTGTATGCAAAATAGGAAAGGTGGGGCCTTAACACTTGCTTGTTTTAAAATCTCTCAGGCTCACCTTTCAGTACCACATCCTGACATTCATAGTGTCTACATCAAGGTCTTTATAGATGACTATGTTGCATGTGAATTCTCTCTGATCTTTTTCACATCGTCATGTGACCAGCCAATATACCATAGTGTCCTTGAGAAAGTTTCACTCTCGTGTTTGACTTTCAAGATTTTGAGAAATAAGGTATGTGCCTAATTCATTCCACATGACCTTGTATCCCGACTCATCAAAGGTCAAGGTGTTGTTTGGATCCAGCTGAGGACATGTTTTGTGCAGGTCATTCAACCTTTGTGAAATAAGGGTTTTTTCTCACCAATTTTAAAGTCAAAGACCCTCTGGCTTCTACTTGCCCTATTATGCATCCAAATCTACCTGCATGTTCTAGAAAGCATAACTTAATAATGTGCTCTAGCTTGGGTAATTTGGCACAACTCCAAACCATCTAAAGCAAAAGTCCAGAAACACTTTAGCATCTGGCCGAATAAGAATGATACCATAGTCATTATTGTACATGTATCGCATAGCCAATGCTTCAAAGGTGTCCTTGGCATCCACCATGAGCTACCCATTCATGTCTAGAATTAGCACTTTTCTTTGCTCGGTAAGTAATAGTGGTAGAGCTGGGAACCTTAGAGGATAAAATGCCTTTTAAAGCATAAACAAATCTAGATTTGTTAATACATCTTCATTCTTAAATACTTTGAAGATGGCTTGCAAATGAACATGATCTTTTGCATCAATATCCCCAGCACACAATTGTGAGAAAACAGATAAGCATGTGTCATCACCCAAATATGTGCCAGCATCCAAGCATGTGCCATAAATTAGTCTACACAATTAATTAAAATAACATAAACCCAAAAATTGACAAGAGAAAAGAGACATTTAACATTGAGATCAAGATGGCATCGAAAGCAAGAAGTATGCATTATAGCCAAAAGTTGTACAAAAAAGAGGATGGTTCACTCTACAAGCGCTTTTAAAGCTTTTGGGTTTAGAGTACAAAAAAGAGGATGGTTCATGAAAAAAAATCTCTACAAGCGCTTGCGAGCTTTGGGTTTAGAGTACAAAAAAGATGATGGTTCACACACATAATGCAAAAAAATCTCTATAAGCACTTGCAAGCTTTGGGTTTAGAGGTTAGACAGGTGGTAGTGTTTTCTTCATCACCATGTCCAACATTTCCAACTCTATGTACCACCTCCTTCTGCACATTTTCTAGTCCAACACCAACTCTCTCATTTTTCTCAGCTTCATTTCTTTCTTATCATCTGTGATGGCTATTGTCTACATTTTTGCTATTTGCCTTTTTTTGTACTCCACCTTTAGTAGCAAGTGGCAAAATCTTGCACTTCTTTTTCTTCTTCCCTAATTACACCAATGTTACCTCTGGGAGAATTTGTATCCACCTCAGCTCCATCAACTAAGCAGCATGCTAAGTCACTGAAAATAACTAAGGTGGATTACTTTTCAAAAAATAATAATTAACATCTCACAAAACTCACCAGATGGCCAATCATTCACTTTACATTACTTGCAGGTTTTATGTCCATACGTCTTCGGGCTTCTCAAAGGACTCTCCTTCATGGAATCTTCATGGTTTAATGGAGGGCTGCTTGAACTAGGTTTCTCTATGCAATCATCTATGAAGTCCTCAACACATCTCAAAAAACTAAGGTGGACCACTTTTGCACACTAAAAATCAACATCTCACAAAACTCACAAGATGGGAAATTTACTTTGCTTGCTTGGTGTCATGGGCCGAGTCATGCATCCAGATCTCTTTCTAGAGATTCTCATAGCACTCTCCTTCATGGAATCTTCATGGTTTGATGTAGCAAGGCTGTCTGAAGAAGTAGGACTCTTCATGCAATCATCCGTGCAGTTCTCATCAACACATCCCACAAAACTAAGGTGGACTACTTTTGCACACTCAAAATAACATCCCACACGTTCAAACATTAACACAAGACTATCGTGACCTCACAAAACCTTTATGGTTTAATGGAGCAGCTAGGCTGCCTATAGTAGGTTTCTCAAGGTAGTCATCCATGAATTCCTCATCAATCACTAATGGGCTCATGATGATAAGAACCACTTATGTTGCCTTTGTGTGAACTAGCCATCCTCAGTAACTCTTTTGCAAAAGAAATTTAAACCAAAAAGAGGGATTTGCATGAAAAAAAAAGCTCTTATGATGCTAATATGAGTACCTTTGGCAGCCTTGGTCTCATTGACATCATTGAACATTGGTTCTTGAGTAGCGGATAGGGCCTGAGTTAATCCTACTTACATCGAACATTCATTATTGATTTAGACAACTGACCACATTTTTGCCGATCAAGTGGAATACAACGAGTTAAAATCTAGTTTGGTACTCATATAGGTATAACCCGGCTTGCACTCCGCACTTCCTATTGGGTTTCGAATGGTTTTGGAGGATCAGTATCATACGGTATAGACTAGTATCATACCAGTTGAAAATCTTTATAATACTAGTTTTGAGTGGTTCTAAGTAGTTTGGGACCAGTATCATATCAATTGGAAACCTTTATTATACACTCTGCACTTCTTAGCTACTTAACCAGCATCATACCAATTGAAAACCTTTATGACACCAGGCTATTTAGATGTCATTACCAATGAAATTTCATGGATAGGCTAAATATCGGTTGAAAACGTTTATGATACTAGCTACTTAGATGTAATTACCAGTAAAATGTCATGGATAGGCTAAATATAAATATTGTACCGGTGGTGACAATCAACATTTCTTAACTACTATGATCAATTTTGAGACCAGTATCATACCGGTTTAATACTAGTAGCATAGTGAACACTAGCATAATGACCAATACCGTAGTGGTTTAAAGCTAGTATGAAACCCGCTGGGTAAGATATAATTAAAATCCGTAATGACCAATACCATAGTGGTTTAAAGACAATTCCTATATGAAACCGGGATGAAACTTGTTGGGTAAGATATGATTATTGGTAGATGTCATAATATTATCTACAATCCATACATCTAAAGTGTCAAAATTACAAAAAAAGGTTATAGCTGCTGCTGTTGAAATATACAAGTGAATAGGTTTGCGGGAACAAGCCCTCGGCTAGAGGCTGTAAAAGAAAATTTGTAAATGTAAGAGAACCTGTGAAAAGGTGAGAAGAATCTACAAGGAGAGAATAAAGGGTAGCATGAGGAGATTTAGGTGTGGAGATATTCTGGGAGAGGTGGAGAGAATCAAGCAAAAGAGGTGGAGTGAATCAAGGAGAAATCAGTGGGATTAGATGCTTGGATGTAAACTCTATAAATTGAGGCATTGGCCTAATGAGAATTTTTTGGTTTTTGATTATCCATGTCTACACTAAGCTATTAGTTAATTGCTCACTAATCACATCTTAATTATCATGTAATCTCTTTGTTAATGATGTTGATTCTAGCATTTGATCCACCATAGCTCATCACATTGCTGTAATTTTAACATGGTATCAAAGCCTAGCTGCCTAGAATCCATCAATTTGTGAGCCCATTATCTTGCTAATCACTTGGCTAATTAAGATTAGTAGGAAATTAATATTTTCACCTCTTTTTCAACTAACCTCTGCACCCCTAGCCAGTGGAGGGGCTTGATCTCCCTCCAGGAGAAACATTAGGGGAAATGCTTCTAGCCCAACATAGCTATACTCCCACAATTCAGCTCATCAAGAAATTTCCCCAAACCCCCAAGCGCAATTGCCGTTTTTCGTTGATTTACAGGCACCTTTTTTTCTGAGGAAAAATGACATCTCTTCTTCTCCAATTGCCGTTTTTCGTTGATTTACAGGCACCTTTTTTTCTGAGGAAAAATGACATCTCTTCTTCTCCAATTGCAATGGGTCTAATTCCTCTTAGCCCCAGGGGTTTTCAAGCATGATCTACAAGAAGCTGGTGAAGTCAGAATTTGATTTGATCAAGTCTACAGTGAGATCCAAGCTCT
This sequence comes from Cibotium barometz, assembly GCF_041138505.1. Taxonomy (NCBI): domain Eukaryota; kingdom Viridiplantae; phylum Streptophyta; class Polypodiopsida; order Cyatheales; family Cibotiaceae; genus Cibotium; species Cibotium barometz. Next base: position 23,874,833 of record NC_141108.1, read on the forward strand.
TCATCAAATCTGCAGGTGACTTTGGTAAAATAGAGATTAAGCATTCAATGTTTGGTCAAATCTTATGTTTCTTGGCTTAATCCTCTACTAGACTAATTGCTATTGATGTCCTTGAAAGGATTTGAGCTTATTTGAACTCTAATTGCTATTGATGTCCTTGAAAGGATTTGAGCCTATTTGAACTCTAATGCCTCAGATCTAGGCTCCCCGCATACTCTACTAGACTAATTGCTATTGATGTCCTTGAAAGGATTTGAGCTCATTTGAACTCTAATGCCTCAGATCTAGGCTCCCCGCATACTCTGTTTTCTGCACACAAAATAGAGGATTAATTTGCTAATCAGTGATTAATCAGTACTAATCACTATATTTTGGTGCAATTGAGGGTTCAAATTAACCATTAGGTATCTGATACAGATCCCTATAACTTCATATTACAATTTGGAGATGGTTTGATACTCCAACCATTCCGTACAAATTGGTTACCCTTGATTTAATGCCTGTTTTGTAATCATCTCCTAAACACCCGATTGAGTTGTAAAAGGGTAGACACTGCCCTTGAATCTTGAAATTGGATCAAGAGGTAAGACCCCCTTCACATCATCATGAGTACAGCACAATAGATAGCCAAATTTAATGGGGAGCAGTTTTACACATGGCAGACAAAAACCATGTATGCAGCTCATGTGAGGAAAAATCTGTGGGGACTAGTTGAGGGAAGAGATGAATTCCCAGAGGTGAGAGGGAAAAATGAGTGGAAGAGCAGGAATGAAAAAGCATTGGGACTTATCTCACTCAGTTTAAATGATGAAATCATTCATCACATCACAGGGATACAATGGACAAAAGATGCATGGGATGAACTCAATAAATTATTTGGCACACAAGCTAAAAATTCAAAGATAAATCTGTTAATGCAATTAGAACTACAAATTGGATATAAAGGAAAGTGAACCTTTAATCACACACTTGAACAGATATAAAAGCATTAAGCAACAACTGGCAGCTATTGGCAAAAAGGTAGAAGATGATGAGGCACTAGCAGTGCTTCTGAAGAGTGTGGACAAAGGTGAATATGAAAATATTGCAGCAACACTAAAGAATGTACCTGAATTGAAGCTACACGAGATAGAAGGAGCTCTACTAGAGCAAGGGAGTAGAGGCAAAGAGAAAAAATGGCCGTAAAACTGGTGTCGACATTAAAGCTTGCAAACTCCCTATGTCTCGTTCCTGATGAAGTTGTCGTGTCATTGATGGTACTCGCATGATTTGGCTATGTGCTTCGTACAGTCCTAAATATGAGGGCAGTGTCTTGCATGTGAGCTTGTTGCTTTGAGCTGAGACAACAGTCTGAGCATCATCTGGTAGAGATAAAGCATCTAATTCTTGAACCCTTTGATTCGAGAATTCTACTACAGAGAACGGTGGTGACTTGTCAGAAGATGCTAGATCCTCAACTTGTTTTTGCACCGCTTCCCACATCTCCCTTGCTACTGCTTTCTCTATTTCAGGAATTTCATCTCCAAAATCTGTGGTAGTCAATGGTTTTGACTCGTCTGCATTGGTATGAGGTAAATCATCTCCTTCAGGCATTTCTGGAAAATGTAGAGATACAACTTCACTTCCCTTTTCCATGCTTGGCGTGGCTTCTGGTATCGTCTCTAAGTTAGGATTCAGAGAAGCAGGTCCTCTTGCGTACATAGGTGGTGGGCCGTCTATTAGAGTCTGAGTATCCCTAATCAACTGCCTATGGATAGCCAAGTTGATTGTCTCTTCACTCATGAGGGTTGGGATATTCTTGCAGATTCTTAGGCAGCTCGGTCAGAGCTGTGATCCTACTATTATACGCTTGAAGCGCTGCATCTAAAGGCTCGTACGCCTTATCCACAAGGACTGATCCTCCTGAGCTTTCCTCAGACTCGAATGCTTTTCCCTTTTGCTCATTTTGAGTTTTCTCTCCTATTTGTTTCGTTTTCAACATTCCTTCTAGCTCTTTTGGGATAGAATTTCCTCCATCAGAGCTCTTCTGCTCCTTCGACTTCTTACTCCCCTTGCTGCTGCGTGGTTTACGTCGAGTTGATTTCTTTCTCTCTTTTCTATCTTTGGATAGAACCTTAATCTCAGAGGGTTTCTCAACAACCTCTTTGACATTCTTTTGCGCTTGGGCTCTAGTCACTACTCTTAGCGACACTAGTTCGTTCTCCTCCTCAAATGTCGTGGGTGATGGAATCACTTCAACATAGTTGAGGGACGCTTTAGCTTTTTGTGCTACCGGATCTGCAGGCTTCAACAAGTAATCCTTTGGTAGATGGTCAATGCTACACCCTTGGCAAAACCTCTCTATAGGTGGAAACGTAGATGTTGTGCCTATGTTAGCTAAGAGGGGTCGTTTCTTGTTTGGACATTCTCTTGCCCAATGTGGTCCACCACATTCGTAGCATGGTCCTGTTTGTTGCGTGTGGTATTTTATAGTCTTTTTGTAGGATATGGTCCTGGATAACCTTGAGTCTTGGTTGGCTGAGATCCTATAAGCATCAAAGAGCTTGGGTCTCCATTAAAGTCATGAGCTAGGCTTGGTCCGGTTGGGTTCTCAAAGTAGGGTTCGACAAGAGGATGCTCCACTTTGATGTAGTATGGTTGAGAGCTAACCATCTCCATACCTAATTCAGGATTCTCATATTCCACATATCTAAAGGAAGCTGTGGCAAGTGGAGGAGGTTGAGCTCCTAGCACTAGCCGTGCTTGCTCTTGAGCAACTAAGGTTCTCTCATGGTTCACAACTTGCTGCCTAGGTGTAGAGTTGGTTGCTTGTTCCCTTTGTATCCTTGCAATGTGATTGTAGTTCGAAGTCACATGTGTGTAGTTCCATTTACAAAGCTGGCACCACTTCTTTGTTGGTTGATTGCCAACCAATGGTGAGAAGGTTGGGCACTGCTCGGTTTTATGGCTACCTCCACATCCCCCACAGACGTAGGGGCCTGTAGGTATAGTATGCATGTATGATGGTTGGGGTCGGTAGGAAGGTCTGTAGTATTGCCCCATCTTTTTCAATACTATCTCGGCAATCTGATCTGGATTAACTAATGGCACCCTAGAGTCAAAGCCCTTCCCAGAGCTACGTTTATCGTCCGGATGACTATCTTGGTTTCCCATGCCAGTCATGTCAAAGTTGTCATCGTAATCCATGGCATCCATGCAACACTCATTGAAGATGACATGCTTCTTTGCGTACAAGTGAGCGTGAAGCGTCTTGTTTCGTAAGCCTTCCAGGAAGATAGAAATTAATCTTCCTTGGCTTGGCTTCTCATCGTCAGGGCATTGATGTACTGTTTTAGCCTATTTACGCCATCTCGCGCACAGATTCTTGATCTTTTTGCTTAAAAGCGTAAATTTGAGCTACCGCATTGTGCTTAATTCCCATTTTTGAAAACGCAGCTATAAAGCTCTTTTCTAGTCCATCGAAAGATCACTTTGCCTCAGGCTCTAAAGTCTGAAACCATGATAAAGACTTACTCTCTAGCATCAAGCCAAATCCTTCGATTTGCGTATGCGTATCCGTGACTTGCTCCGCATGTATAGCTTGCTTAAATGTTGCTATATGGTCATATGGGTCACCGGATCCGTCATACTTCTTGACAAGCTTTTGCAGCGCAGATGGTCTCACTTTTCTAGAATATTCATGGTCATGTCTCCTATATGAGTCTCGGCCTCTAACTCTAGGCTCTTCAAATGTCAGTTCTCTTGGTCTATGGGGTTCTCTTGGAGGTACATATCCACTTGCTCGTGGTCTTTCTTCTCCCCTAGATTCTCTAATAGCCCCGGGTCTCCTCGTAGGATCAATCGTTGGAAAGACTGGTCCTCTAGCAGTTGTTTGCATGGAAGGTGCTGGTCGAGCCACACTTGGGGTTCTAGCCCATGGTGGTGCTAGTGTTTCTCCTGGAAAGGTAGATTCATCTAGACGTGCCGTGTCTAAGGTAGACACCTCAGTGAAAAGGGGCCTTCCTTTCCATGTCAATTCCCTAACCTCTGGCCATTCAAGGGTTCTAAAGTCGTTCCCCCATCTATCATGAACACGCTTAGTGAAACCTTCTAGATGCTCTACAGTTATTGTATGCATGACTGGAAGCTCTAAGCTCGGATGCTTAGTGGTTGCATAGTAGGTTTCTACCACATCCCTATACACCTCTTTAATTGGGTCGTCTTGATAGATTTTAACTACTGGAATTTCTTTTACTATGTCCCATGGGTTTTTCTTGGTCTTTTTCTTTACCCGTTCTTTCTCTATCCTCCTCCCAATTCCTGTCAGAAAACAATTCTTCAAGTAAAGAAATGGGCGTACCAGGTTTGCGCGATGTTCCTGGCACATTTGGGTCCGATGGAAGCTCCTCCTTCTGCTTTGCTTGTGCGCTAGGTTGAAGTACACCCAAAGCATCCACTTGTTCAGGATTTTTGGTGACCTCATAGCGTACTCCATTTCTACCCATGTACATATCGTCTTGGTAGTTTACCCATGGTGTTGGTTCAAACGCAAAATGAATGTCTATAATTTTAACACAACAAACCGGCTCATTGGATCTTTGTAGATCTCACCGCCATGCGCGTTTGTATACAAGAAATGGAGTCTCATGTCAATCAACTTCCCATCTCAGATTTCAAATGGATTAGCACAATCTGCCATACCAATGGGTGTGGATGGTCTATTCATGCCAAATGACTCGTTTACGTCTATTGAAATATCACTCGCGGTTCTTGAGAGGCTCTCTGTTTGAGACTTTGAAGATGTCTCGAGAATGCTCTCCAAGTTGCAAACAATCGATTGAGTGCCGCTCCCTTGAGTGGTTACCCTAGATGGTGCACTAGTGTTACGTCCCCCTAGTATTGTTCCCAAGCGTAGATGCATACGCTATTTTTAGCACGTTGCAGTGTCCAGTTTTAGAATTTTTATTTTTATTATTATTTTATTATTATTATTTTTATTATTTTTTATTATTTTTAACCCTACCTAACCACTAAATGCAACTAACATGAATATGTGTATAAATACACATATATAGATATATATATTTTAATAATTACACAAAAATATGAATTATGCTAATTATACTAATTATGCAAAAAATTATAGAAATTTAAAAAAATGCAGAATATGCAGAAAATGCAAAATCCAAAGAAAACACATAATTTATAGATTTTATTATTATTATTATTATTATTATTATTATAAATGCAAAAAACATGAAAATTGCCTAGTATGCAGAAATTACAGATTTTAAAAAATTAAAGACTAACCAAAAAAATAAAAATAAAAATAAAAAATAAAACACTAACCTTATCGTCGCTGGCACCTTATCGCCTTATCGCCTTTTTGCGCCGGCACCTTATCGTCTTATCGCCACTCTCTGCCCGGCACCTTATTGCCTTATCGCCTTACGAATCAGCCGGCACCTTATCGCCTTATCGCCTTTTTGCGCCGGCACCTTATCGTCTTATCGCCACTCTCTGCCGCCACCGCCGCCCTCTCCTCCTCTGTCTTCAGTGGCCAGCCTGCTGTCCAAGCCCGCCAATGAGCTCTCCAAGAAGGTGAGCGCTGGGGAAGCACGCGTGTAGATGATGGCGACGCCCCAAGCTTCTTGAAGGGCGAGTTCCCGGGCGGCTACGGCTGGGACACTGCAGGTCTGTCTGCCGATCCCGAGGCCTTTGCCAAGAATCGGGCCTTGGAGGTTATACACTGCCGGTGGGCAATGCTGGGCACGCTGGGCTGTGTCACCCTGGAGCTGCTGGCCAAGAATGGTGTGAAGTTCGGCGACACGCTCAGAGCATTCTCGCCATCTGGGCCTGCTAGGTGATTCTCATGGGTGCCGTCGAGGGTTACAGAGTTGCAGGCAGGCCTCTTGTGGTGAGGTCACAGACCCCATCTACCCTGGTGGGAGCTTCGACCCCTTGGGTCTCGCTGACGACCCCCGAGGCGTTTGCTGAGATGAAGGTGAAGGAAATTAAGAACAGCACTCTTCGCCTGCTAGAGCTTCCTTGCAATAGCTTAGAGTCTAATTATCCTACTCCTAATGATGTTTAGAATGTAATGGCAATCAGTTGATAAGGTGCAGCAAGCTTAATAAGCCGCCGCATTTTATCTTTGTTCAAAGGTATTTCCTACGAAAAACCATGAGCTAGATAATCTGAGATTTCCTCGCTCCATTCGGGTACCATGTCCAATTTGAACAAACAAGTGTCAGGGAGATCATCTTCAACACCAGTTTTGCTAGTTCCCCATTTGGAATTCTTGACATATGATTAGCTAATACATGATGTGTTCCTTTTCTTACCGCGTGACTGTAAAGTCAAATTCCAATAATAATAATAGAAACCATCGTGTGATTCTCTCGATGGTCCACTAAGAATACGAATTTGTTGGCCAATAGGTAATGTCGATACTTTTTGACAATGTAAACCATGGCCAACAATCCTTCCCTCTCTGTGGTGGTGTAGTTTATCTCTGCATCATTTAACTCACAACTAGCAAAGCAAACTTGATAGTCCAATTTGAACTCACTAGGCTGGGCTAGTACGCAACCAATAGCAAAGTTTGATGCATCAATATGCACGTGCAATATGAGATCCCAATTGGGAGGCCGTAGAATTGGCGTGCTAGAGCCAATGCTTGCTTCAGTCAATCATATGCTTCCTGGCATTCCTCAGTCCATTCAAAGACAATGAGTAGCTTGTAGTACAATGGTTTGGCAATTTTAGTATATAAAATTATGAAGCGGCGGTAATACCCCACATGGCCCATAAATCTTTGCACATCTTTGTAATTGGGGCAGTGGTTGCAGCTCCAATATCAACTTGACCTTGCTATCATCCATTGGATATACCATTCTTTGAGACAATGTGTCCCAATATCACACCATGTTTGACCCAAAACTGACACTTTAGAGGGTTCAAGGATATATAATATAATCGACATCGCTCGAACACTTTCCTTAAAAGCAGGCTAGATGGTCCGCCCATCAAGAGCGTGCACACATATCATCAATGAATACCTCCAACCACTTCTGTAAGTATTCTTTGAAGGTTGTGCACATCAACCGTTGAAATGTTATTGGGACATTGGTGAGACCGAAGGACATAACCTTGTATACACATTGTATTGAAAGTTGTCTTATGCTGGTCCTCTGCTGCTATGGACACCTGATTGTAAAATCGGAGAATCCATCCAAGAAGCTGTAAGCTTCTTCACACCAGCCACTCTTTCCAAAACATGTTCTGTATAGGGTACTGGATAATGGTCTTTCCTAGTAGCTGCATTGTCCTTTTTAAGATCAACACATACCCTAAGTTTTCCATTCTTTTTTGTCACTATTATGATTGGTTACAACCAATCCGTATGTTCGATTTCATAGCTGAACACATACCCTAAGTTTTTCCATTCATTTTTGTCACTATTACGATTACAACCAATCCGTATGTTCGATTTCATAGCTGAAATCCGCAGCAATGAGCTTGTCTATTTTCTCCTTTACAATTGCCACATATTTAGGATTCATCTAGTATGGTTTTTGCCTGGTTGGCCTTGACGCTTCCATGATTGGAATCGTATGTTGTACTACCTCAGGTGGTACCTCCTTCATCTCCTTGTAATTCCAGGCAAAATAGTCCTTAAATTCCTTAAGTAGAGCAATGAGCTCATCTTCTTCCGCCAGAGTCAAGTCCTTAGCAATGTATATGGGTCGAGCTTCCTCCCCTGGTACCACAATATCAACTTCCTTGACTTTCGTTGGGCCATCGTATGATGTGGACATCCCATCCTCCTTAACCCTTGTCACTCGCGGACCACTTTCCGCTCATCAACAATATAGGTTTTGAAGTGGTCGGGTACTGAGAGCAAGTCTGGTTTGTCTTCATTTTCACTTTTGGTTTTAGTCATGATCTTTCTATCCTCACGTTCTACTTCTACCAAGGCTTTATTGCATTTTTTACGCCCAGCTTTTGTAAGCTTAGGTGTTTCTAGCTCTTGAAGGGTGACTCTCTCCTTGTGTCTTCCCTTTAGTGATATCTTACTCAACTCCTCACCCCAATCCTTACAAAACTCATCGTGTACCTTAGTGGCATCAAGGTATCTCAACCCATTGGGCATCCGTGGGTTTTCTTCGTAATAGGGCATTTCGTCGGGCAATATATCTTTTCTGTTTTCGCCACCTTTTGAGGCATTGAGCATTGGTATGGCCTTGTGTTATGGTCCCTTCTATACTAGAGGTCTCCTCTTCTGATGCTTCATCAATGGTCTACCAATTAACCATACAGACAAAGGTCATGGCGACAGTTCCAGATTCCACATACTAGGTCCCCCTGGGTTGCATATCACATCTATGGTAGCTAACACATGCAAGTTTGGAGGAGGAAGTGACACATACATTTCGGTTTCCTCTTCTTCCTTGGAGTTTCCCACCAAGGGGGGCTGGCATATTTGTAGAGATGTGGTCCGTTCTGTTGTGACCGAATCATTACCAAACAATTGCCCTTCCATGGGGTGTGCTTTCCACCAAGGGGGGCTGGCATATTTGTACAGATGTGGTCCGTTCCGTTGTGACCGAATCATTACCGAATCATTACCAAACAATTGCCCTTCCATGGGGTGTGCTTTCCATGTTCTCAGATCTATCTTTACAATTTGTGAATCCCTACGTACATAAAAGTGATCTAATGCCCAATCATGCACCAATTTGGATTCCTTCATGAAGGGTCTCCCCAATCATATTATGTCATATGAATGAGGTTGGTGTAGGAAGTCCATGACCACAAATGTATGATGGTAGCGAAACGTAAAGAGTTTGAGTTTCACATTCTCCACAAGTCCAATGGGCCTTGAAGATGTTTCGTCAGCCATTTTAACGATTAGATCTGCTTTTTTTAGATTAGGTTTTTCCCCTAGTTCTCCCAGCAAAGTTTTTTGATGATGCTAACCTTTGTCCCACCATCCAGGATAGCCAGTGTCTGGTACCCATTGTGATGAATCCATATTGTAGCATTTGTGTCGTCTCTTTTGTAATAATGCCCCAACTGATTAACTAGTATCTTAACGACTCGGGTTTTCCTTGTGTGTCTTAAGGTTCTTTTTGCCAGAGGTGGCAGAACCTCATCTATAATATCGGCTAGCTTTAGTCTGCCTTCTGCCCATTCTTTTATGTCTGTCCATAGGGTTGATGATTTGCATAACAGTTGCCCTAATGGCATTTGTACAGGCATGGATAGTACATCCGCGAGACTTCCTATGTTTCTGGGTTCTTTGGAGATTGAGGGTTCTCCCCAGGTGTGTGACTCGCATTCATCCATAGGAAAGGAATGGATGGACTCACCTAACCCATTTTCCTCAAACATTCTGGACATTGTGTTTGCTTGGGATCCCTCTTCTGTTTCTTCTGGAATTGGAGTAGATATGTCCAATTCCCTTTCCTTGGTTGGCTTGTTTAGTGGATACATTGTATCCCTAACCCGATTAGCCCTTAGTTTGGCTTCATGAAGCCATTGGCATTCTTTGACTAAGGCCTTCTTCGAGCTTTCTTATTTTCTCATCAGCATTGGGGTACTCACCAACTCCTTTAAGAGTTGTTGGTTGCTCCCTTTGCTCCTCTAGGTCTATCCCTTTATGGTTGATCCTTTGATCCCCCTCTTCTCTCTCGATTGGGTGGAGCTGGTGTTAATTGTATCTTCTTTGGATCCATCTTACCAACTTTTTTCACTCTTCTCCTGCAGGCCAGTTTTGGAAATAGTCGCATCTGCTCGGTTCTTTCCCTTATCTCCTAATTGAGCTTAGGCTCGTGTTAGTACATTGAGTGGTGTGATATTCCCAGGGTGCACATAATGGTTCAGATAGTGACCTAATTGGCAGTAGAAGTCAAACCACTTGCGTGGTATGGACAATCTTTGATCAAATAATCAATTGCACATTTAGTACAAGTGAGTATTGGCATATCATTAGGTGTAGCAGTCACTAGTGCATATGAACCATATTCTTATTTGGGAACTCAATGATTCGATGTGGCCCTCCACAGCCCAAAAATTGTAGCGGTCCTCTTCTCAAGTTCGAGTTAATCTCCTTGCCCTTCCACTATACCGTGGTTTGAAACAGAGGTACTTGCATGTTATTCTATGGGACGTAGAATTCATGCGTGACCTCCGTAGTTTCCTCATAGTATTCTCCACTAATTTCTACTTCACGTACCATATCAACATCTTCTGATGGCTCTTCAATCAATACTTGGTTAATTTTAGCCTGTGGTGGTTGTGGTGGTAGAACTAGTGGTGGTAGAGGTGAAGCATCTTGTACCCGGAACATCCCCCTAGGTAAGTAGGAAGAGTTGGGTTGTCCTACAGTAGCAGTGATCTATCCAGGTGGCGCAGGTAAAGCCAATGGAGCTCCAAGTACTAGTAGCTATGCAACATTTTGGAATCTTGGATATCTGCACATTGCAGTGTCATGATTCCCTAATTTTACACAGTGTGCACAATAGAGTAATGGCCTTGCTCTTAATTGTGGACACTCGGTGTGCTGGTGTGATTCAATCTGTACATAGAGCACCACACTACTTCCCTGCGAGGGTAAAGATGAATATGCTTATGTTGAGATGTTTCTCTTCCCTCCTTTACCTTCAATTTCTCTAGTATAGCATTACTGAGCTCCAGTCATGCTTCCGACTTGCTTGCTCCGAGTTCCAATTTCTTGGTGACTCAAGACATACGAAGTCATAGTTGCTGAAGATGTTCTGACATCTTCTGGTTACGATAATTCTAGCATATTATCTTCATATTCAATTGCCAGTTTTTGCAACATGCATCAAGAGTAGCTAGTTGGGCCATCTTGTGGCCTGTAACCCCCCTGCGGAAGCAAGGAAATAACTGTCAGTTAACCTCTCTCATGGTTTGCACCTCTCGTCAACTTAACTTCCTTTTGTTTGATATTATGCAACTATGCCATAGGGCTCTATCTACTATCACCACTTCGGGCAAACACATTCTTGAGTCGTGTGAAGTTAACCTTATCCTCGAGCTTGAGGGTTGATGCGCTTTCCCTTCAGTGTGAGAAGGCATGAACCATTGTCACATCACTGAGACAGGCCCGCTGGTTTCACATGTGGATTTAAAAATCTCTACGTGTTAGATAGGATCTCTGTCCCCAGAGAATTTTTGGACGAGTTTGGAAATGATATGTGGCTTCATCTGGGAGGGTTGGGATTCTAGTGCAGTGCTACCTACTTCTCTGATCATTCCTCAGCCCATATTAGTGGCCATATTTTGAAGATCTGTCCTTGTGGTGCATTAAGGTCAATGGTTGGATCTATCCTTGGTCTTTGAGGAATCACTCCCCCCCTTCCTAGACCTTGTCCTCTTCCTGTATTGGCTCTTCTAGGTATCTCCGGTCCATGAGATGGTCGTGCCACTGTACCTTGGAGTGGCTCATCTCATTAGTTGCCTCTGTACGCCTTTGCAGAGTTAAAAGTTTCATGTCTTGTAGGAACGTAGGATGATTGATCATCTGCTCAATATCTCTTTTGGTGTACATATGGTCCTCCACTTCGCCCGCCACTCTTGCTAGGTTATCCTCTTCTTGTATGGTTGTGAACCCTTCCTCAGCTCGAGGCTCCCATGACCAATTTTGGCTCCTTACCCTATGATTTGAGTAGGTTTAAACTTCCCATTTCCTTTTGCATAGCTCTCGCTCTTGTTTCCTTAAGCTCAACTCTCGTAGCTGTCATTCCACCTCGCTCCTTATCAGATCTAACTCTACTTCTTCTAAGGTGGGGAAGAATACTTGGTCATACTTTCCATGTCCCATCTCATTTAGGGGGTGCTGGTGTTTTATAGCCTTGAATTTGATGTTTGGATGGGCACTTCTTGTCTTGGACCGAGTCCAACGCTGGTTGACAGACCCATGCCCGTAGATTGCGCTTTGTCTCATGACTAGTTTGGAGACCAAAAAATCCCTAGGCGATATCAATGATACCACTAGACCTGGTTGGGGAGGGATGTTTCTCCTCTTTCCCAAACCCAACAGAGTACCTCAGCCCTTCTTCCATGGATTCTTCACTACTAGTTTCAATGGTGGTCAGGTTCCTTAAGACATTCAGGTGTGTGCTTGCTGAATGACCTGAACCCACACCTTTTTGATAGGAAGTGATTAGATGCACTATCGTCAGGTGTGTAAGATCACCTTCGATAGTCTTTCCAGATCTTAAGTGCATGTATGCTACTTTGTTGACCCAATTTAATTTTGATCCAATTCTATCGCTCTGTTTCTGAGGCTGTGAGATTGCAGAGAATAGTTCACGGCATGAAGTGTCAAAAAATAGTTCATGTCGTGAATGTTTTTCTACACTTTCACATGTTCAAAACTTTTTGCTCTTTGCGTCAGAACCCCTTGTCCTTGTTGTAGGTGTCCCTCCTTTAGAGACCTTCGTGGCCTTAGCTTGTTGACTGTGCATTGGATTGGACTAAACCGTGAGTTTGTAGGAAAAGTTCATGTCGTCAACAAAAAAGAGTTCATGCTGTGAAGGTTTTCTAATTGGCTCACGTCGTGAACAAATTGGTTCACGCCGTGAGAGTTTTGAAAAAGCTCATGGTGTGAATGAATTTTTGAACTTTCATGATTCTTAATCTTGTCAGACCTCGTGGCATCAGAGGTGTCAAGATAAGGTTACCTATTTTTGGCAAGTCAATCCCGTGATTTGTGGTGGCGGTATTTGCGACGCCGGATGTCGGGAGCGATTCGCGGCGTGAAGTTGCAAAAAAAGTTCATGGCGTGAACATTTTTTTGCAGTTTCACGTGGAAACTTCCCGCGTCGAATGTTATGATTTTCGGTGCAAGAAACTTATCCACCAACGATTCCTAAAATGATTGTGCCATGTCTAAGGAGTGGAATACAAGTTCACGGCACAGTCAATGGCTCCTTATTTTTTTATTTTTATGAATTTTTGGAAAAGAAGAAAACAAAATACCTACGTATTCATTCACGTTGGTGCTTTCAATGATGCAAATATCAAAATTAACTAGAAAAAAGAGTGAAGCTCTATTCTAGGACCACTCCACCAGACACATACACAATAACCACAACCAATTTCACACGATTTCTTACTTCCACACAAATCTTATCCATTCATTTTCTACACAATACACTACCAGAATGCAAGGGCAATCATGAATCTTATGCAATGGGAGTTGAAACTCTAAGAGGAAGGAAGAAACAAAGGTGTTTTCCCTATAGTGGCGCTAAAAATGTTATGGGCTACCACACCTCCAAGAGGGAACTCAATGCATTCACCTAAAGGATGAGCAATAGATCACGACTGTCATAGGGCACTTACCAATGCTTCGAACTTGAGTCCCTTGAGGCCTCCAAGCTCACTTGTTAAGCTCCACCTCCACACTGTCACCATAGAGTCACTTACACCATCGCATAAGTCAATCACTCTCTCTCACTCTCCCACACAAGCATGAATCATACAAGCATAGAAGAGGGACAATGCTAGAATTCTCTCTCTCTCAATCTCTCTCAAGACACAAAAGGGGGCTTGTATCTTTTCATTATGAGAAAATGCCTTATATACATTTGGCCCTTATTCACACTTGGGTGCTCAAAACTTACTTAACTAGGCCTTGGGTGGCCAATATCTCATAATGTACAACTTTATAGTGCCGTTTCATGATACTTATTAATGTCCTCAATTGGAGGGTCATGTTTATTAATCCAAAATGGGATTAACACTAATATTGGATGGTGGTGGAGAACATTTCTTGAGAAAGCAGAGAATCAAGAGAAAATTCACATGCAGATACACTGAGGTGTATAGGAAAAGTATCTTTGGGTTTCATTTTTAATTCAAAGAATTTGATCTTTAACCCTCTCTTAGAGTGCTTACCCTTGGCCCTAAATATTTTTTCCAGTGTGTTCCATGCATCATCAGTATCCTTAGCATCATCTATATGATGTATATAGTTGTCATCACTAAGTCCTAGGGCTATAATGGCCATAGATTTTTCATCCTTTAGCATCCATGCTCCCTCTCCCTCTCTAGTGGGGAAGGTTTATTTTCTTTACCATTTACAATTGACCATAATCTCTTTTTCCTTAGGGTGAATTTTATCTTAGAAATCTCGTGTCGTCGAATTTATTTGTATTATGAAGTGTGGCCATGATGATGAAGGGTGGTCTTAGCACTTGGCTTTGAAGCATAAGGGAAATGCCTAAAAAAACCTTTACAAAGAAATTGAGAATGCAATGATTAAATTAATGCTTAAAAGCCCCCATCCCCATATAAATGCATGTTGTATGATAAAAACTTCGAGAAACTCATGGCCTTTGCAACATTAAAAAAAAAGGGTTTAGTTTTTTTGTTTCTTAACCTTTTTCTTAATTATCTTCTTCACATTGGTTGATTCACAAGAGTTTGGCATTATGAAGATTATTGCACCTCTTTTACGATAAAAATTTCAAGAAACTCATGGCCTTAGCAACATCATAATAAAAAGGTTTAGATTTTTTCTTCTTAATCTATTTCTTTATTATCTTCTTTACATTGGTTGCTCACAAGAGTTTGAAATTAGTGCACCCCTTTTACAATAAGTGATCAAGTAGATGGTGATTTAACCAAATACCAAATATCTTTCTTCTAAAAATCATGTGAGCCAGTCCTTAATGATTAAGATCTAAAGCTTTAAATTATTTTTAGAAATGTATTATCCCCTTTTTTGGTGCTGGTGGGGGACATGGATGTGTCAGTGAGACAGATGGCAGCTCCTAGTTGGCAAGTGTTGCATGTGTTTCTCATGAAGCTGTGTGCGTGCCTTCACTCCTCGACCATGAAAACGGTGGGCTTCTCCAAGTTATTCTTTGCTGCTCTCTTGATATTTGCTTTCCTATTAGAGAGTGAAAGCTTTATTCTCCTCTTCATCCACTCCTGGGAGAAGCAAAGACCCACATGCGAAACAAGGAACTCCGACTTTTAAAGCACATCAATGACATATTGCTTTGAAAGTTCATCTTATGCTTTCCACTTTTTGAAGGAGTTCATGAACTCTAGGTTTACAAGTACATGCATGCGATTCATGACTTTCTTTTCTTGTGCATCCATCATGAGGGCACCATCGATATCCACCAAGTAGCTGCCGGTGATGTCAAAATAGTGGTACGCTGGTGGTGGTGACACTCAGAGAAGAAGTAGCATGCAGTTGGGGAGTGAAGCAACCAGTAAGCAGGTCGGGTATTTGTGTAGGTCAGCCACCCACGGGCATGGGTGGAGATGGGAGCGATAGCTCCAGCTACAGTCACAATCAATGTAGAGGTGTTGATATGGTGTACCAGCAGAGGATCAACAATGGGTATCACCTGCTTTGGCTCTGATACCGTTGAAGGTTATTAGGGTTAGAGATAGATATTACAGATTGTAAGGTAGAGGCTTCATCAGGGTGAAGATAACATACGCATTTTCTCCATTCACAAGCCTCTTAAAATAGGTTGGAAATACAAGATTACATACATTTCTGATGATATATCATCCAACTTTCCTATGAATATCAGAGATAATATCTCTTAGTTGATCAACTACTTGTGTTAATCGTGGATGCTATTCTATTTACATTTTACTTTCTATATAAGTGACCTTACAACTTGACCTCTTCTAAAACTTATAATTATCAAACTACCATTCTAACATGCCTAAGATTGGAAGGTGGGAGGTAATATATCTCGAATGAGTTCCTTGATTCTTGAGAAAACAAAGAATCAAGAGGTAATTCACATGTAGGTACACTCCACAAAATAGAATGGTGTTGTAGAAAGGAAAAACATGCACATTACACAAGTTGCTTATGCCTTCATGTCAGAAAAGTATATGCCAGATTATTTTTCGGATGAAGCAACATCTATTATTTATATTATGGATAGGACCCCCACTACAATTGTTCATGGTATGATGCCTTGATGTCAGAAAAGCATATGCCAGATTATTTTTGGGCTTAAGCAGCATGTTGTTTATATTATGAATAGGACCCCCACTGCAGTTGTTCATGGTATGATGTCTGAACATAAGTTTACAAGCATAAAAACAGATGTGTCTCACTTGAAAGTATTTGGATATATTACATATATGCATGTTTCTGATGAAGTGAGAACCAAGTTAGATCCAAAAGCAAAGAAATACATCTTCATCAATTATGCTTTAAAGAAAAAGCTTGGTTATTACAGACGCTATAACCCTACCACTTGGCGAGTGAGATACAAGTAAGCAGAGATGTTATCTTTAATGAGATGAGTAGCTGCTAGAGTGAAGACAATTGAA
Organism: Cibotium barometz; assembly: GCF_041138505.1. Classification (NCBI taxonomy): domain Eukaryota; kingdom Viridiplantae; phylum Streptophyta; class Polypodiopsida; order Cyatheales; family Cibotiaceae; genus Cibotium; species Cibotium barometz. The sequence goes on from NC_141108.1 coordinate 23,891,162, forward strand.
GATGTAGATGTAAGAAGTACACATGTATCATGCAAATGAAAGGAAAAGGTAAATCAACATTTTTGTGCTTGATATATGTCTGATCTATCAATAGGTCACTCTTATCTAGATGGTGACTCTGGTGGCTCCAAGGAGAAAAGCCTTTATGAGGAGAGCTTACTCTTGGTATGCACAAAGAACCAAGGTTTATAAGAAGAACTTTACATAATGCATCCACTAGGTTATGAGAGCAATGCATACCCATATTTTGTGTGTAGAACGTTACACAAAGCCTTGTATGGCTTGAAGTAGGCACAGTGACCCAGAGCATGGTCAAACAAGAATTGGGAGTATCTTGTTGTACCACTGAATTTCATATATCCAATGAAAATTTTTCACTTTATGTGAAAAAGGACAGATAGAGGGATCATGTTGTTAGTTATTTATATGGATGACTTTATTGTCACCACAGTGATAGTGATGCTGACATACATGCTATCAGTATGCTTTAAATGAAGCAGAAGTTTGAGATGAAATATTTGGGTGAGTTGCGGACCGTAGTATTTTCTTAGTATAGAGGTGGTAAGGTGGCATTTTCATTAGGGAAAATTTGGACTCAAAAAGGGGCCTTGTAAGAGATCCCTTGGGATGGTGATGTGGACAAAGCAAGCCAATAAATCCACATATAATATTGGAGGGCACGTGCGTCGTTTTTGAGTTCTTTATTCCATTAACTGACATGTAGGGTGTTTTTTAATTCAAAACAATGCATCTTGAGTATAGTTTTTTATTCCCACTATGGTGCCTTATTTTATTGAAAAAAGACACCACTCTCTTTCTTCATTACACTTTTGAATGTAACGAAGCCAACTCTGCTAACCGAACTTAGTCCCTGCAACCCATCATCTTGCATTGTCTCCCTCATTGTCTTCCCGATTGCACAACCACTACCACTCCAAATCCGAGTTTTTTTGAGCGGGAGCTTTTTGATTTTCTCTTCTTCTCAAGGCGGCAAGTTTTGAAAAAGGATGGAAAAGTATTTGTTCTTCATGCGCCATACCTGCTTGTGCATGAATAACAATCCCATTTTTTACCTTTTTCAAGTGAGGGTTGTGCTTACAAGTACTCTGTACATTTTGGTTCATCCAGGATACCAACAAGTTTGTTTGATGGACAAGGAGGTATTATTTAGTGATGTTGTCTTTTGGTTTTAATGAAGCAATCTTCTATACGGGAGATAAGTGTAATATCTTTGGTTTTTTTTTTATTAAAGTGTGAGTTCATTATGCTTTTTGGTGTTGTTAAAGCACAGAACAATGCAATGGAACCTGTGCAGCAAAAGAGAAAAAAGGTGGACATCCACTTCCAAGTAGAACCCGATTATGCTCCCTGCTGTAAGAGAAATTGGTCTAGGCCAGCATGCGAAGCCCGCATTACTGAGCTTCGAAATGAAGGAAAGAAAAATATGGACCTTTGGTTGGATGGTAGTATTTACCCACCAGATCCAACCTCCTTTGGATTGTACACCGCTCTCACACACATTGTATTCACTTTGATTCATAGAATCTAGCATGTGTGTGAGGTGTTGATTGCCTATGTGTTTAACATGCCTATGTAAGAGGTATACATGTGTTTTGATTATACTTTTGGAGCCATATGGTGTTGTGGAAGACATTCGACATGAGGAGATTGCTATTATGATATTGAGCATGAGTTCATGCTAAAACTATTTTAAGTGATTATATCCTTACATTTTGAATTGTACACCACTCTCACACACATTGTATTCACTTTGATTCATTGAATCTAGCATGTGTGTGAGGTTACCCTTGGCATTGGTGGAGAGGCCAAGGGGAAGCATGGCATGAACTCTCCTTGTCGATGAGTGCTTTTGGTAAAGCGGCAAGGAGGGGGATTGTGTACTTGGATGTGAAGACTTGGCCCCAACTTGTGCCTAGAATCGAACTAGGTACGAGGGTGGGAAGGCTTGGCCGGGAGATCGACAAGCATAAAGCTCTTCTCCGACATACAATCGACTATATTGCAAGCATGCCATGGCTATGGTAGCCATTGATCACTTGATTGGATATTGCATGGATGTTTGCTAGTCGTCAAAGCATAAAGGTCACAAGAGAAAGCATATGCTTTTGATGTTAATCATTTGGGGCATTAGATCATGAGTGGATATTGGGCAATTGCTTTTACATTTTGATTAAGATTTGGGCCGAATTGCGAGGAAACTATGGCAAAATTTTTGTCATTTTCTACACTTTGTAGTGGGCAAAGAAGTGAAATTCAGTCCCAACTCGCTCAAGATCTCTCAAAGACCTTTGGAAGTCTTAAAAGGGTGTCTTAAGGTAGTCTTAACTCACCATCAAGTGGTGGATTCACACACCATCTCAGAGTACAAAGTAGATAGTTCTGTCAGGCTGAAAACCCTAGTTCAGTCAAAAATGGTGCGGACTGAATTGAAGTTGTTAACACTACTAAAGAGCTTTCCAATGAGATAATAAGTTCTCAATTCCATGATCGTATGGATGTTCAACTCTCATAGTTGACTTCTAGCTAAAAGTCAAAACAGAGAGGTTTAGGGATGTTTGAAGTGGTGATCCAGGGTGATAGAAGTATTCTTCTCATCGAGACGAACGTGACAAGCCTTTGATCTTTCAATTCCGGCATCGGTAGCACTAAAAAACCCTCATTTGGTACTATGGGTGACCGTGAACAAGAGGGAATGCCTTTACATGACATGAGTGATCACATGGTGAATGAGGGCATGTCAGGGCACACAAGTGAAACTGTACAAGTTTCTGTGAAGCAAATTACTTTGGATATGCTAAATGTTACTATCATCGAAGTTATGAAGGATGCACAAAGGGATATTTGCTTCCAAAACAGTGAGCTTTTGAGGCAAAATAGTGAACATATGCGGCAAAGCAATGTTCTCATGGAGAAAATGTCCAATGCTATGAATGAGGGCTTCAAGAAGCTTGGTGATGGGAGAAATGAAGTGCAAAGGTGTGTGGAAAAGATTGACACTTCCCTTGTATACAGCTTTGCTATCTTTTGGTGGGGAAGGAGTCACTTGTATACAGCTCAAGGATGGATTCACAATTGGGATGCTTACTTTTGTGCATTTCCATGCAATGAGGGAGACAAATTGAAGCAAGTGACATGCAAATTTGGAGGCAAAGCTAGACAATGGTGGCTACAAATAATGCATGAGTACAAATGGGATTGGACAAATTTAGCCTATGAAGTACAACAAAATTTTGTGGCTACTCAAGAGCAATGGAGCTTTAGGGAGAAATGCATGCCATTATTACATGTGGATTCATTGCCTAAGTATGCCGAGGAATATTGGTACCTTTCCTTCTTTGTGACGTGGATTCATTGCCTAAGTATGCCCAGGAATATTGGTACCTTTCCTTCTTTGTGCCTAACATTGAGGAGAAGGAGATCATAGGTGGATTTATGCAAAAATTAGGCAAGGAGTTCATGCAAATGGTCAAATGCATCATGGATATTGATAATGACATTGCTCTTAATGAGATCATGTTGTTAGTGGAGCTCTTCTACAAGCCTACTCCGTCTATACATGGGATTTCTACTAGGAGTTCACTTCAGTCCACATCTCTTATTGAAAGCCATTGCTATGGGGACACTTCAAGTCATGAAGGTGATGTTAATGATTTATGTCATGTGGCTTCAATGCATGTATGGATGGCTGAAAATGAACCAGTGGACAGCCATGAAGATGCAAGTGTTGATGGGAAAGATGACGAGCAAATGCATGGATCTTTTCTTGGGGAATGTTGTATGGATAAAGATGAATGCACTGAGACTCGTCTTGATGAGGGAGACAACTCTTATGAAGATCTTCATGGTGTTGTATTACATGAAGGATTTGTGGTTGTCGACCATGAAGATGTGGCATATGATGTGGATTCACAAAATGATGGTGTGGATGAAAGCAATAATGTGGTTGATTGTGATCCTTATGATGACATTTGTGAGGAAAATGCTTTGGGTAATGATGATGATAATGCTTTGATTTATAGAAGGGATTCATGGGTGGACTTTGATGGCAGATCATTGGTTGGTGATGACACTTCCAACCATGATGTTTCATACCCATTTGATCACGGTATACATGGAAAGATGCTTGATGTGGATTCATTTCCATATGATCCGGGTGGACAACATGCATTGCCACTTGAAGCGGAGGGATTTCCATATGATCCGGGTGGACAACATGCATTGCCATTTGAAGCGGATGGATTTCCATTTGACCCGGGTGGTGTTAATCCTAGAATTGGATTAACACCACCCGACGCGCGAAAATTCCGGCCATGAAAGGCAAATCCGACGAAAATTTCCAGCCGTGAAAGATAATTCCGGTGAAAAAAATCCAAGTGTGTAAGGCAAATCTGACAAAAATTCCGGGCATAAAAGGCAAATCCGATGAAAACTTTCGGCAAAAATTTCCAGCCGTGAAAGGCAAACCCAGCAAAAAATTCCGGGCGTGAAAGGCAAATCCGGCGAAAAATTCTAGCCCTAAAAGGCAAATCCGGCAAAAATTCTCGACCGTTGAAAGGCAAATCTGGAAAAAATTCCCAATCATGAAAGACAGTTCCGGTGAAAAAATTCGAGCGTAAAAGAAAAATCCGATAAAAATTTTTAGCCCGTGAAAGATAATTTCGGCCAAAAAAAATCGGCCAAAAAAAAACTCTAGAAACCACCCTTGTTTTTTGGAGACCTGTATCTCCTAAACCATATAACCAATGAAGGCACTCTAGGGCTCATCAGAAAGCTGACATCAAGCTCTTTGACTTTGGACTTGGTCTTCTGTGTGAGGAAGAGGATCCAACTTTAATGGATTTCTGTGATGCTGAATGTAAACGGATACAAGCCTCTTCCACAAAAGCCCCTCTACACAAGGACCATCTGCGTCAACAACCGACTCCGATAAATCATCAACTCCTTCAACCCCACAATCAGTAGCTATTCTTGAAGGAGTTCCCAAAGCCCAACCATCTATCTCTAACAGGGAACTCAAAGGAAAGACCCTCTGGACCCTATGCATTTTCATCGACAAACCTCAACAAAGGAGACAACCACATGCTCAAAGGCCTCGTCATCGATACCCACTCCACAAGAGACTCTAACCTCATCATCATCAATAATTCCCATGAGTCTCAAACCCATAGCCTTAGCACCAGCCAAAGTCAAGGAAGGCTCCAAACCTTCCATATCAACCCTAAAGAGAACTCCACGAAGACTCCCACAATCACGATATCTTAATAGTATCAAAATGTGGGTGGAGAAGCAGCTACTTGTAGCTCAAGGCTACTATGAAGGTGCCAATCAAATTTGGGTACCTCGACAGTCAAAACCTCTTCCTCAACGAAGCACTCAAAAGCCAAGGAAGAAGAATACTCCACAACACCATCCACAAAAGCCTATACAAGTTCCTCAAAGAACTCCACCAATGCAACAAGTGTGGGTACCAAAAACACTGCTCAAGCACAAGGGTACTACCAAAGAAATACCAAAGCTTAGGTCCCCAAGGGCATCACAAAGTCCCCTAAGCTTGCGCAAAGAAGAAAGCCTCAACACCAAGCACATCGACAACCAAACTACAGTGTTCATCAAAGATGGGTGCCTGTGCATGTACTTCAACAACAAGGATACTATGATGGTAATTCCATCATATGGTTGCCAAAATCAAACAATGTGAAGAAAACCTCACCACCGACTTCAACCCCAATAACTTCACCTATAGTTCGACAAGAATGGAGGCCCAAGCAACATCAAGCAAATCCCTCAACCACTCTCGTGTATCTAGCACCAACACAAGAGCTTGTTTGCTCAAGCAAACAATCAGCAATCTTCCCTACTGTCTCGACATCATTTTAGCAACAAATTCAAGAAGCAACACGGAGACTTAGGAGCACATCAAGAACATAATAACAATGCTCTTGTCACCCCTCTGGAAGTGAGGAATGGGCGCACAAGAAACTGTTGCTTACAAATCATGACATAGATGATCCATAAAATAAAATAAAAAAGGGGATCAAAATCTACAAATTCACGGAATTCCATCTCACAGAATTACAATTCAAGGAGTTCCATCTCACAGCTTAAGAACCTGCACTTTCATGATTTAAGCCTCATCACGGATTAAGCCATATCACACAATAGCCACTATATATTTGTTAAGCTTATTGCTTACTATTCTTTTGGCTAAATTAATGTAGCAGCTGCTCCATGAGTACATATCCATACTCATGCACTGGAGAACATTTGCACCAAAGTCTCACCATCACCAACTTCCAGGTACATCTCTGCATGGGGAGGCCATGGTGGGCAAAATCCTGATCAATGGTACCCATCGCCTGGAATTTTCCTTCAAATTACAACCCTCTCCAAATGATGCCACCATCTTCACAAATGAATAATCTTCAATTCTTAGTGAAGATATCTATATTAGCCTCGCAAGTCAACATAATTCTTTCAATCCACACCAAGTAGCTACTACAACACACAGAGGAGTTCAATAAGTATCTATATGAATCAATTCTTGTACTTCATGTAAACCTACTTCATAAGAGCACTTAAATATACATAAAAACATAAAAAGCACATGGAAAGAAGAAGACATGATCAGATCCTACTCAACAATATTTGACAAGAATCTTGCCACACAAAGGGACATCATCATAAGCCAATTACTTCAAATGATGAATGTCACTTCAATGAATCAAATGAGGAACTGAGAATCACCATCTCGTTTTGATGATTCAGTCTACATTCCTCCGGATCCTTCTCTCTCTTCTCTCCCATTTTTAACATCTCTTAGTGTCCCTACTAACAAAAATCACATGTAACTTTGCTGATGATTGCCAAAAACAAAATGAGCAAAAAAAAAAAAAGAGGCTCACACAAATGTACAAATGCAATCATTCGCAAAAAACCCCACCCCGTTAGGAATTCCCAATACACCACTAACCTCTTCATTCATTAACTAGCTTTTCTTATTCCTTCCGGAGGAACAAAGACCATTGAACGGCATTCAACATCAAAGCCATCACCAAATCTTGTTCATTTTCCCCACACAAAGGTCTTCAACGCGATCACGCGGACGCAATCGCCATCAGGAAGGGGGAATGTTAATCCAATTCTAGGATTAACAAGAGCTACCTCCATTATATTACATCAAGGAGTCATGGTAGATATACCAAAGAGTCATACATTTAGATATAAAGCAATAGTATCCAAAGCTACAACTTGGACGGGTGCCCGTAATGGTGTGACGACGGAGTATTTATGGGCGATTCTCGCTTCTTCAAGAGCATGTGGTAGCAAGTTAGGATAAATTCCTACGTGATGTACTTCATGGATATATTATGAGAGTAGTCATTGTAATAGAATTAAGCCTCTTATGAGCCTAAAGTGCCCGGCCGACCATAGTTTAAGTGAGTGTGAACACTTATGGCCATGTATATAAGTGAATTTCTCTCATAATACAACATACTCTCCCATTGTGCAATTGAGTCTTGCTCTTGCTAATCCTCTTGCTAATATCTCTCCCTAATGCATGCTAGTGAGTGTGTGTGGGTGAAGTGAGGTGAGAGGAGGGACCAGTACCCGTAGTAAAACGCGGCGGTGTGACAACACTCACGGGAGACGTGGTGGAATTGCTTCTCAAGGAGTTGTAGAGCTTGGAGACCTCAAGGGTTATGAGCTCAGCCATTGGAGAGATCCTCATGATAGTTGCGGTTCACCAGGTAATCTCTTTTTGGATGTGTTTCAAGGAGGGTTAGGGTGAGCCATAACAGGTGGATACTATGCATTGCCATTGTAAGTGGAAGGGTTTCCTTTTGAATCGGGCATCTTTGGAAGTCAAACTTATTGATGGGTACTTGGTGTGGTTCACCTATTGCCTTATGCTTGAGTCTTCATGGAATAAGTACAGTTGTATGGTGCCTTTGGACAGCTATATGCATGGAATGGGATGATGATATGAAGGATGACATTGCTGTAAATTTACTATATGGACAGCCATGGTCATTGTTGTTCTTCACCACTCTTCAATCAACACTTAACAAGACTCTGTGGGCTTATAGATATCGTAGAGAGCAGTCCATATGTACATCAAATAAGTGGATAGCTCTATGTGGAGTTCTTTTGTGTGAGGCACTTTTGGAGATGCAACAAATGTACTTTTGCATTCATGAGGGAAGTCAAAAAGCTTCCAAATAGCCCATACATTACTCCATACATGGTTTCGAGGACAAAACCTTTGGGTGGGGATGGTTTGTAATGAAGGGGGCCTGGAATTAGACTTAAAGAGAGCCCATGGGCATAGGTATGGCCAGGCAAGTATGGAGGCCCAACATTAATGAGTGTGAAATGGGTGGGCAAGTATATAAGTGAATATTATAGCTATGATCATAACATGCTTTTACCAACATACTTTTATCAATGATGATACTTCTTGGAGCTTCATGCTTCTTGGCTATGGTGGTACTCCCTTGAGTGCATGTGGTACTCCATCTTGAGTGCATGTGGTACTCCATCATGAATGCATGTGGTACTCCATTATGAGTGCAATCTTCTCTCTTTCTTTTCTCCCCATCATTACAAAAAATGATGAAGAGGCGATAGGCGAGGAGGAGGAGGAGGAGAATGAGTAGAGATCGGCATATTGTGTTTAATGTTGTGTAACTCCATACTCAATGTAACTCGCCTATTATGGCATTTTGGATATAACTCACCTTTTATGGCGTTTGGGATTTAAAACAATTAACATTTCAGGAGTTACTATGTTTCAAATGTATTTTCATATGTCAATATGTCTGTTTGTACAAATTAGAACTATCTTCAATATATTGAATTAAACTTTTTTGGGGCAGATTGGGGCATTAGCCCCAATCTTCACCATTTTTTTTCACAGTGCCGTTGAGTGGTGAAAATAATGACGGTAACATTTTTTATTTGTGTCGTTGAGTGGCGCAAATAGCGACACTAATTTTTTATCAGCACCACTGAGTAGAGAAAATAGCAACGTTGATATTTTTATCAGTGTTACAAAAATAGCGACGTTGATATTTTTTGACAACGCCATTGAGTGGCAAAAATACTGTGGGATATAGCGATGGTTATAATGTGGGATACAGTAGTGGTTATAGCATCGAAAAAATAGCGAGGGTTATAGTGGCGCTTACAACGATGCTTAGCCCTGACACTTTTCCAGATCCTTTTATAAAAGCCACACTATAATCGTTGTTGCTAACCCCTCTTTTTGTTGTAGTGGTTTCTTTGAAGAGAAGATATAGCTCCACCTGCATGCCAACAAGGATGTAATTAATACACAAGGTCATAAAATCAGTTGTAACAAAGTGTTCAAACATTATGACATTAGGTTTAGACTAGGTTGTAAGCTCTAGGGTCACTAGTGTAAGAGAGGTTTATAGCAAGTTATAAACTTACATAGAAAGATCAAAACTGGTTTTAAATCAGTACAAGAGAAGTTTAGAGCAGGTTATAAACTTACTTAGAAGGATTTAAATTGGTTATAAACTAGTAAAAGAGGGGTTTAGAGTAGGTTACAACCTTATATAGAAAGATTAGAACTGGTTATAAAGACAAGTTTACAAACTTGTATGGTTATACGCTAGTAGTATAAGAGAAGTTTAGAACTAGTTACAAACTAGTAAAATAGGGGTTTAGAGTAGGTTATAAACTTACACAGAAAGATTAAAATTGGTCATAAACCAATATAGGAAAGGTTTAGAGCAAGTTATAAAGATTAAAACTGGCTGTAAATCAGTAAAAGAGGGGTTTAGATGCGGTTACAAACTACATAGAAAGATTAAAATTGGATAAACCAGTAGAAGAGAAGTTTAACCAATATAAAATAAGTTTAAAGAAGTTTAGAACTAGTTAAAACCAGTAAAAGAGGGGCTTAGAGTAGGTGTAAGCCTACATAGAATGATTAAAACTAGTTATAAACAAATATAGGGGAGGTTTAGAGTAGGTTATAAGCTTGCATAGCAAGATTAAAACTGGCTATAGATCAATAAAAGAGGGGTTTGCAGTCGGTTACAAACTACATAGAAAGATTAAAATTGGATGAACCACTAGAAGAGAAGTTTAACCAATATAAAAGAAGTTTAAAGTAGTTTATAACTACTTAAGAGGGGCTTAGAGCAGGTTATAAGCCTGCACAAAATGAGTAAAACTAGTTATAAACCAATATAAGAGAGGTTTAGAGAAGGTTATAAGCTTACATAAAGATTAAAAATGGTTATAAACTAGCTTGTAAATGGGAAACCAATTGCAAACTGGTTGTAAATGGGAAACTAGCTTGTAAATGGGAAACCAATTGCAAACTGGTTGTAGCATAAATACAACCAGTTTCAAACCAGTTATATAAACTAACTTCAAATGGTCTTGCCACTATAAGGAAGGTTCAAAGCATTACTGAAACCACTATAGGAGAGGTGTACTGGTTATAAACTAGTAAAAGAGAGATTTAGATCAAGTTATAACTTACATAGAAAGAGTAAAACCGGTTATAAATCATCATACAAGACGCTTCAACAAGTTATAAACTTACATAGAAAGATTAGAATTGGTTACAAACTAGTCCAAAGCCAATATAAGAGAGGTCTAGAGTTGGTTTAAAATTAGATAAACATATTATAAACTAACTTCATACAGGCTCATACTATAAGGGAGCGTATGCATCACTACTACATGACAATAAAATACCGACGTTTTTTCCAGTGTAAAACAATTGCATTGTAAAATCAACGATCATCTATATTCGTGTCGAAAAAACCATCGCTACAAAAATGTCAAAATTTTTGTCTATAATATCATCGATAATATCGTCCATTAATGACGTCGCAAAAATCATCGCTAAATACATCGGTATTACTCTTATCTCCCACGTTCTTTTTGACGCATATATCGACAACTATATTGACAGAAATACCGACGGGCGTAAGAATTTACTGAGGACGAGAATACTGACGGATGCAAGGAATTTTTAACGCTTATACCGATGGATGTAGGGAATTTTTGATGTTCATACCGATGGATGCAAGTATATTGGCATAATGGTGCATGCATGTACAGTTCTATACCTAGATACACCATTATGCCAAATATCTAAAGATTTTATTGCATTCAAGTGAAATTTTACATGCTTAAAGAATCAACATAAACAAAGATACATTGACATACAAAATCAAGTTTCATTGCTTGATGTCATACCACAGTGAGACATCGATCCAAATTGCATGATATCAATACTTATACGATAAATGTTTATACAAAAAAGTTACCACATATGCGAGTGAGCTATACATGCCCAAAAAGGGTGCAATAAAGATCTATACAATACCAAAAAGATCTATACAACTCCAAAACTACGCCAGCTAAAGTGGGTGTCGAATCTGTAAGCTAACCTGAATGGGGAAGGCTCAGGTACTGCTCTGTGCAAAAGCAATGCAATACCCATAAATTAGCATATACAAACTTACCAAAACCTCATATTACATAGGGTACGACATACTTACCGAAACCACAGCTATCCAATCTATATTTTCACCGTCGTGCTCAATTTGCTCAAGCAAGGCATAAGTGCCATGCTTGAATGCACAACGCTCCTCCAACTTGGTAGCCTAGTGTCCTACCACCCTCTCTTGCATACATGAAAACAAAAAATACAACTATACACTAGTTGACATATAAACAAGAGGCTACAAAAAGCATGGATACTTACAAAATACTCATAAAATGAGTCCCATCCACTAGTCCTGAGGTGCGAGCTCTCCACGCTCTCTAGTTACTTTGCCGTTTCTCCCTCTTGCTACGTGTATCATCAAGGGTTTTCAGCGTGCTTACTCATCTCCGCATCCCATCTCTTTTGGTCAATGAACCAAGGCTTTTCTCCCCCCATTTTCACCGCTTGGGTGACATTGGACCTCTTGTGTTTCATACAATCTTTCATGAGATCGTAGATCCACTTCTTAGGTACTTCCTCGCTACCTAGGGCATGCTTGAACTCTCTCTTGAGTTGATCACAAATTCTTGTCTTCTTCTTCGATGGGAGGTGGAGGAATTTGGTGAGAGTTTCATGGGCAAATACTACTTTACATAGCTCCCTCACATGACTCTGCATCTCTTGACCAACATCATCAAGAACGACCTTCCCTTCCTATACCGTGTAAAGATGCTAATCTGCTTTAGGGAGAGGGCTACTACTAAAACGTCTAGATCGACACGATGAGATGGGGGTATCACCCATACTCTGTATGGGTGGATGATCTTATGGAGGGGTAAATGCATCCGTGGCACTACCACCACCACAACCACCACCACCCCTATGACGCTTACCCACGTGACTGTAGTTGGAGGAACGGCCCGAAGGTGGGGGGGTTTGAGTAGGAGATGGTATGGTTGTGGGTGTGATTGTGGTCGTGGTTGATGATGGGCCTACACCCGCCTCGCCATGGGTGAGATAGGCTCTAGCCATGGCTTCTTACTTGGGGGTGGCTTGTGCAATTAAGGTTAAAAATTGGTCAAGGCTCATGACACGTGGAGTAGGTCGGACAGTTGGTTCGGCGGGGGTAATGCTGGGGGTGATTTCCGGGCTATATGTATGGTCCTCCATATGGATATGTGCATGGATATGGTTATGCTGGTGGATATGCAAGTTATGAACAGGAGCATATGAACATGTGACATGTGACTATGGTGTGTCAAGAGGCCATGAGAAAACACTGTCCCTGTTTATGAGGAAAATTGTAGCTCATATCCGTACCATTCTTGCCCAAGAGCATACATGCATTCATTGTTGTTTCCCAGGGGGGACCATGGGCTAACATAGTCCCTCCATTAGGGAACCGTAGCTCAAAACCCTACATAAATGTTTATTTTATTGCATTCAAGGGTCAAGACTCTTGCCCAAGAGCTCAACTACATGGTAGGATATTTTTAGTATTTTGATATTACATGTTGATGTAAGTGATTAATATATGTTTAAGATATGAGTTATGCATAGAATAAAATGTCTCCATCATCGACACCATAGAGGGTTATTGGTTTTTTTTTTTTTTAAAGCTTTATCAATGTGTAAGACAAACTAGGGCTTTGATATATTGGTCATATGTTTGTTTTTTTTTTAAAATTATTTCCCTTATTTATGTTAAAGTTTTAAACCTTTTTAGGTTAAATTATTTCGTTATTATAGCAAGTCCTCAAGAGAGATTTATGGCCCGAGAGAGAGAGAGAGAGAGAGAGAGAGAGAGAGAGAGAGAGAGAGAGAGAGAGTTATTCCTTATTATGTATATTCACTTATTTAATCATTATTTACACCTAAACCCAATCGAGTAGGTTCGCATTGAGTTTTGAGTTTTGATTTTATTTTATTATTGAAGTTTTAAATTTAAAATCAAATCAAATGGAATGTTGAGTTGTAAAATGTTTAATTTTTTGATATAAAGTTCAATGTCAAATATTATGGATTTTAAATTTAAAATATTCAAATATAAAATTAAAAAATATATTTAAAAAATTATATGACATAAAGTTTAATGTAGTAAAGGCTTAATTTTAATGTAAATGTATAAAATAAACATAGGTCCTAGTCTCATGGATTTTATTTATGTGCATAAAATTGTTAATTATAATGCATGTGATTATTTTGCATTAAGTTGACTTGCATAGCTTGTGATTTTTATCCTACAGTTCTTTATATATAAATATGGCACGTAAATAATCAACTCTTTTAGCCCTTCTTGGTTTCACACACATGTTATTGAAATAGTAAAGAAAAAGGCTAAAAAAATTTGTAAGCAAAGCAAGAGAAAAGTTTTGAATCTCGCGGATATTGAAAGATCCCTGCCCCCTCTGTGCATCGAATTTAGGGGTGCTAGCTGTTGGAATTAGGGTTGCAGGAAAGCACACAAAGCTTGGAAAAGAAGAAGCAAGAATGCACACAACACAAAGTGTATTAGATTGTGTCAATGTACAAAAGATAAGTTAGCCCTAGAGTGATGGGCGTATATACAAGCAGGGGGAAAAAACCTCCTAAAGAGGGAAAAAGTGCCCCGGCGGTCCTAAGTGTGTTCACACACATCACTACCTATATATATATGGCAACAAATCCCCCCTGGGAGTGATGGTGTGAATGAGAGCTGGCACTCATGTATAGGGGAGTGCCATGCCCAAAGTAGATCAGTCCCTCCTGGGAGTGATGGTGTGAACGAGAGCTGGCACTCATGTATAGGGGAGTGCCATGCCCGAAGTAGATCATTCCACAAAGGGGAGCAAGCCCAAAGCTTTGCGGAAAGCTTTGAACTTCTCACGAGGAAGTGCCTTTGTGAAAAGATCGGCGAGGTTGTCCTGTGTTGGCACATAGGCCAAGTTGATCTCTCCTGCTGAGAGTCTCTCCCTGACATAGTGATAATGCACCTCAATGTGCTTTGTGCGAGCATGAAAAACTGGGTTTCTCGCAACTGCCAATGCACTCTGACTGTCAGTGAAGATAGAGGTGGCAGACTCCTGTCCAACACCCAAGTCAGCCATAAGCCGTCTGAGCCACACACACTCAACCGTAGCTGTGAAAGCTGCCCTGTACTCAGCTTCACAACTAGAAGTGGCCACAGTATGTTGGTTCTTGCTCAACCAAGATATGCATGAGCTACTGAGCATGAAACAAAAACCACTTGTGGACACTCTTGTGTCATAGCAACCAGCCCAATCTGAGTCCGAAAAAGCATGTAAATCTGGCGGCAACAATCCCCCCTTGGGATAAAACAACCCAAGATGTATGGTGCCACTCAAGTAGCGAAAGATGCATTTAACTGCCTTCCAATGCTGAGACCCTGGGCTATGCATAAACCTGCTCACCTGTGAGACTGCAAACTGAATGTCCGGCCTCGTAATGCATACATAAATGAGGCAACCAATAGCTGTCTGATAGAGTGTGACATCAAAGTGATCTCCAGCATCATGAAGACTCAACTTCAAACCTGTCTCCATTGGAGTAGCAATAGGCTTGCAGTCTTCAGGGCCAAATCTCCGCAACAATGTCTCAATATACTTCGTCTGACACAAAGCAATACCTCCATCACACTGCTTAAATTGTATCCCCAAATAATGATGCAAATGCCCCAAATCTGACATCTCAAAAGAGGCATTCAAATCAGCCTTAAAATCAGCAATATGACTCTCATTTGGTCCTGTGAGAAGCATGTCATCGACATAGAGAGCAATGATTAGATGTACATCATCCACACATTTAACATACAAAGTGCTTTTTGTTGGACTATTCTGAAAACCATGTGCAGTCAAATATGCATGTATCTTTTCATACCAAGCTCGTGGAGCTTGCTTTAAACCATATAAAGCCTTTTTCAACCTGCACACTTTGTTTTCCTGCCCTCTTTGAACAAAACCACGAGGCTGCGATACATACACCTCTTCATGCAAATCTCCATTCAAGAATGCAGTCTTTATATCCAACTGATGTACATTCCAACCATTATGAGCTGCCAATGCACAAATGCTACGAATGGTAGTCATACGACAAGTGGGAGCAAAGGTCTCATCAAAATCAATGCCCTTTTCTTGAGCATAACCCTTTGCAACAAGTCTAGCCTTATAGCGATCAACACTGCCATCTGGCTTTTGTTTCAACTTAAAAACCCACTTACATCCAATGGCCTTTTTACCAATATGCAAATCACACAAAGACCATGTACCATTCTTCATTATAGCATCATATTCACTTTGCATTGCAGCCAACCAATTTTTTGAATTTTGTGCCTCATCAAATGAAAGAGGTTCTTCCTCTTCACACATACTAGACACAGCCAAAGCATAACAATCTGATGTATAAGAGGCATGCTGAAAACCTGAACGAGTATGACTAGTCATAGGTGCATCAATTTTACTATCACGCAAGGTTTGCACCAGCCATTTTGGCATACCTCTAGCCTGCTCATTTTCAGCCCTATCCTCATGAATTACATCCTGTAAATCTGCATCAGAAATAGGCTGATCTATGATGTCGTTTGAAATCTGCATAGGCTGAGTATTTGCCTCATTAGGACTTACATTTGAATTCCCACCTGTAAATAGAGGCAACAATGTATCAAATACATCCCGTGAGCTCACACCTGTCTCTTTGGTACATGATAACAAAGGCTGCACAGCATCTTCCACAAAAACAACATCTCGACTAATCAAGATACGCTTTGACTGCGGATGATACAATCTGTAACCCTTACTCTCAGCACTATAACCAACAAAAATGCATTTGACAGCCTTATCATCCAATTTTCTACGTTGTTGCATAGGCACTAAAGCATAGGCCAAGCAACCAAAGACACGCAAGTGACCAATAGAAGGCTTCCTGCCATGCCAAGCTTCATATGGAGTAATAGAGTGCAAGGCCTTAGTGGGACACCTGTTGAGTACATATGCAGCACACATGACAGCCTCAAGCCAAAACACATGTGGCAAAGCTTGGCTCTTGACCATACATCGTGCCATCTCCATAAGTGACCTGTTCTTCCTCTCAGCAACACCATTTTGCTGAGGGGTATACGGCACTGTACATTAGTGTTTTATCCCACGACTAGCCAGAAATGCATCAAACTCTTTAGACATGTACTCCCCCCCTCGATCAGAACGGAGGGTGCCCACAGTACAATTGGATACATTTTCAACCATAAGCATAAACTGTTTGAAGCACAAAAACACTTCGGACTTTGCCTTCAGTGGATATACCCATGCATGCCTTGAGTAATCATCAATGAAAGTCACGAAGTACAAGTGTTTACCAAATGACAGAGTTTGCATAGGCCCACATACATCACTATGTACAAGCTGCAATTTGCGAGTGGCCCGCACAGAACCATCCTTTGGAAACGCAAAACGCTGCATTTTGCCCAAAATACAGCCTTCACAAACATGTTTCAATGGTGCCTCAAGAGGGGGCAATGAAGCAACCATATCAAATTTCTACAAACGCAGCAAACTAGCAAAGTTCAGATGATCAAAACGAGCATGCCATAGTTTTGCATCTGAAACTGCCTTTTGATCAGAAACTGCATTTGCTGAATCTTCCACACACTTGTCATAAGAATTGAGCCTATACAGCACACGAAACAAGGTGCCAGATGCAATAATCATATCACCAGAAGTCAAATCATGAATAGTACATCTGTCATCCATAAATTTGACTACAAATCCAAGTCTAGCAAGCGCAGAGATAGACAATAGATTCTTCTTTATCCCTGGCACATACAAAGCATCTGAAAGTGTGAAAGCGCTGCCATTTGCAGCAGTAAGCATAATTTTACCAACGCCCTTCACTGGGTAAGAAGCATTATTGGCACATGTGACAGTATTCCCATTAGGGACAGCCTCAAGAGAAGTGAACATATCATGATGTGAGGTAATGTGATTTGTAGCACCACTGTCAAAATACCAAACATGAGAGTCAACAGAAACTGCCAAACATGCATCATGTACAGATGGGTCATACTGGCAATACACGCTAAACGCCCATTTTGTATCCTGTACAACATTTGCAGAATCTGCATTTGTAGAAGCATCCGCTATTGTGGCTGCATTTGACTCTTTCTTCTTTGCCTCTTTAGCCTTTAGCTTAGGGCAATTCTTAATGACATGATCATTTGCCTTACAATAGTTGCACCTGGTCTTTTTCTTACCTTTATCAAGAGCCTTCTCAGACTTATTGTTGCTACCTGTGGAAGGAGAAGAAGTTGCAGACCTACTAATAGGAGAAGAAACAGTGGAAGGGGCTGCCTTACCACTTCTTCTCTGCTCTGCTGGGCAGTAATAAATGCTTGATCAATTGCACGCTGCCTGGCCCTGTTTTGCCTGGACTGCGCTTCTTGCAAGAGCTTGTTGACTAAAGTGTCATACTGACAGCATCAGGTCTGTCCTCATTAAGAAGTCTCCACGTGGAAGCAAAAGTCTGATATGTCTCAGGTAAAGCATCAAGAACAGTCTGCACAAGAGAATGATCAGGAATAATCTCACCTGCAAAAATCAACTATTCTTTGAGATCTTTAATCTCAGCAAGAAAAACATTCATGTCATCATCTTCTTGCATAATCTTCAATTCTAGCTCTTTACGCAGGTAAGCGATTTTTGCCTCGTTTTACGACCTGCATACAAACCAGCTAGAATATCCCAAGCCTGTTTTGCTGTTTTAGCTGAACGAATATGTGGGGTGATGTTACGTTTGACAGAAAGTGAAATCAAGGCATGAGCCTGCGCATCTTTACCATCCCAACGAGCTTGTTCAGCAGTGGGTAAAACAGCAGCAACAGTAGAGCTGCTAGAACCTGCAACATCCTCAACAGATCCTACATCCACAGAACCTGGACGTACATCCGTACCCTGCACAATGTTCCACACTCCTTTTGCAACCAAAACATGCTGCATCATGTATGCCCAAAGTGGGTAGTTGCTGTCTCCATCCAGTTTGTCTTCAGCAGACAACATGCGAAATACATCATTGCTGTTATCAGCCATGGCCACTGACTGAAACTGATGCAAAAGCTACCTGTAATGAAGTAAACACTGAACAGAAAACAACTCGTGCTATGTAGCACGATCCACAATAGAGTACGTATGCCTGTTTTGCAGAAAACTGCACTGTCAAAATTTCTGCAGAAAATGACGAAAACACCTGTGCAGAACTTGAAATACAAAAACGGAGCCTGAAACGACCTCAGATGCGAATTCTCAGAACGCAAGGCCCTTTGGGCTTATTTGCAGAGTATAGGGACCTGCAAGCGCTCGTGAAAACTCACCTCAATCGGAGAACGTGACTCAGAGGGTGCTGGCGGCGTAGCCCTGGGAGCCGATGCCTGCTCTGATACCAATTGTTGGAATTAGGGTTGCAAGAAAGCACACAAAGCTTGGAAAAGAAGAAGCAAGAATGCACACAACACAAAGTGTATTAGATTGTGTCAATGTACAAAAGATAAGTTAGCCCTAGAGTGATGGACGTATATACAAGTAGGGGGAAAAAACCTCCTAAAGAGGAAAAAAGTGCCCCGGCGATCCTAAGTGTGTTCACACACATCACTGCCTATATATATATGGCAACACTAGCAACGGAAGTAGAAACTTCATGCGCAAGGCAGAGACTCCCATTCGGGGTCTCGCCCACCCACGGATGTCCAGAAAAGAGACTAATCCCTCAGTTCTCCCAAAACTGAACCCGAAAAAAACTTCCCTCGCCCCGAAAGCATAGAGGCGATTCCTCCAAGAGAATTTTATTCTAACGTAGTCAAGAGCCTTAATTTACCCTTTTTCATTTCGATCAATCCCGCAAATCACATGGCCGGATCAAGGGAGGAACTTGCACTTGGATCATAGAGACCAACACTTTTTTCCTCGTCAAAAGGCACAGCCGTTGATTCTTTTCCATAGAACAAGGATTATCTGTGATTTACTTCAGCTATCGTAATTTAAACGAAATTGAATTTTATTTTAGGAATCCATCAGTCCCCAACCCCATCCAGTCCCATGGGTTAGCCAACCGCCCAACCACTATATTGATAGGATCTATTGTGAAAATTTGGTTATGTTTTGTCTCGGGTACCAGGGAAAAGAGTTCCCAGGCCCTCTAGCCGGATTCATGCAAAATACATTTCAGACATACCACTTACGCACCCAATATGAAATTGCCTTTCATAGATTCGGCTATCTTTAAAGCAAACAATTAATGAAACCATAGTATCACTGATCATAATCCTCCAGAATATCTAGATTGAAGTCTAATTTCCAATCATTACTTCATCGGTGTACCTATGGCATCGTTGGCAACCAGAATGCTCACCACCTACTCATTCAGGGCCCTTTTCAAAAGTTCCTAACTCATAGTACCCGGGAATATAATCACTTAAAAATCTAGATGGACTCTCCGTTGAAGATCAGCTAGATCAATCAACAAGATCCATGTAAAAGGGTCATGAACTCATCCGTTGAAGACCAGCAAGGCCAATCAACCAGATCCATGCCCGTGTTCAGAAAACAACTCCAAATCATTTTCTTTCCCGACGCACGCATGGGTACCGTATGGTTAGAACCCTCTAGGCTCCTTTGTCGCAGGTCACCTATTGCTTCACTCATAGGCCACTTCCTTGGTCCCTCATCCACCGTTACCGGAAGCTCACCATTTTAATCAAACCGAGGTGGGTCAAGACCTCGGCCGACCTTGCCACACGCGAGACATCCGTCATTGACTCTCCGTCAGCTGTTTGCAACCTTTTCACTTAGGTCCTCATGACCTTAGTCGACAAGATAGTCAAAATGCTTACCCAGCATTCTTGACATAAAACAGTCTTTTAAAAGCAGATTTCATATACAAATACAGTTTCCAACAAACTCCCATCTTTTCACATCGTTCCACATGATTTCTCATTATTCCACATTCTTCTACATTAATTCACATCGCATCATTCCTCATCCATTCATATCTATTCACATCATCCTACATCCATTCACATCATTCTATATCCAATCACATCTACTCACATCCATTCTATATCCACTCAAATCCACTCACATCCATTCACATCCACTCACATCCATTCAAATCCACTCACATCCGTTCACATCCATTCACATCTGTTCACATCCACTCACATCCGTTCCCATCCATTCACATCCACTCACATCCATTCCCATCCATTCACATCCATTAAGATCATAACACATCCATTCACATCCACTCACATCCATTCCCATCATCACATCCATTCACATCACATCCATTTACATTCATCCAGATCCACATCACATCACATCCATCCACATCATATCACATCCATTTACATCCATCCACATCATATCACATCCATTTACATCCATCCAGATCCACATCACATCACATCTATTCACATCCATCCACATCATATCACATCCATCTAGATCCACATCACATCACATCTATTTACATCCATCCAGATCCACATCACATCACATCCATCCACTCAAGTTGAAAGTATGATTACTCTTTCGATACTCATAGAACTTTTCTAAGTCTCTGCCAACAATTGCTTGGCTTAATTAAAGGTAACTTTTCTCGATTCCATTAAATCTAAGTATCAGAGTGTTGTTGAAGTCTTAAAATGGAAAAATGAATTTTATCAGAAATTTATAGTAAAAACTCAGGAAGAGCATTTACATATTGTGTTTTCATTCCTTAAGCTTCATTAAGGAAGACTTTTGATGGATGAATTAGATTCTATAGATGGACATCCCATGTTTAAATCTAAATTTCCGTTCACTTTTTGGATCCTTAATCCTCTCAGGGATTCTAGATTCCTTTTTCAGGGAAACTAGAAATAAATTGGTCATATGTTCATTCAACTAAGCGTGTTTCTGGTATTTTTTTGGGAAGTCCTTTTCTCGTTCAGAAAGTACTCCAAGATTCTATCTTCCAAGAATCTAGACGTATACTTCAAATTTTCAAAGGTCAAAAGTATTCAAAATTCCTTTTCTGATTAAGAATTATCCAAGTTTTCTCGATGAATATTTTCACATTCTTTCTCAAATTTCTCAAAATAAGATATACTGAATATTCTTCTTTATTAAATAAAAGATTCATGGGATTTACAAAATCAAATATACCCATATTTCTTCTTTCAGTATAAACACTAATTTAAATGAATCATTTCCACAATTCTCGTAAATTGAATGATTCTAGAAAAGAAATGTGCATAACCTTCTTTATTTTTCTGTCAATTGGATAATGCTCAAAACTCCTCTTTTTGCATAAAATTTATTACATAAAGTCATTCCCATATTTTCTAAGAAAATGATAATACTTAGAATTTCGCTTTTGATAAATGAATAAGAATACTAATATTTTAAAATATGCCAAAAATTCCTCTTTTAACATTTAAATGTTTGAATCTAGATTATCATGGTAATTTCTCTTTTTATATCAAAATTCTATGCATGAAAAATAAATTTATCAAAAATTTCTCTTTTCTATGATAGGAATTCCTCTTTTTGCATTAGTAATGCCAACAAACAAAACTAGTAGCTTTTTTTTTCCCTTTTTTTGCGCCTAGATGGAGGCAAGGAGAGGTAACCTTCACGATGAAGCTCCTTGCAAGCAAACACACACACAAAAGAGTAAACAAGCATACAAGCGAGATGGATGGTTGAATTTTCTTTTATTCTCTTCTCTTGTCTACAACTATTAACATAAAGAGATAAGAGTACATACTATAGGGAAAACTCTTACTATAACATATAATGGTGAGTCCATAGTGTGCACCCAACTATATGAGGTGGTACTATAACTATGCCATAACTCTAGAACACCAAAGTGGCTATCACATAGCCTATAAACCACTGGCGGTATATCATCTCCCATAATCTCACCAACCAAGTTATTGGTATATGTGTAGAAGCTATCACCCATGCGGGTTATCAATGTCTGTAGCACTAGTTGGTATATGTGTAGAAGCTATCACCCATGCGGGTTATCAATGTCTGTAGCACTAGTTGAGCCCAATATCTCAATATCACCCATGCGGGTTATCAATGTCCATAGCACTAGTTGAGCTCGATATCTCAATATTCTCCCTTGAGGTCAGCTCCACACACCGCACTCCAAGTATGCTCTTAAATTTACAGAGCTTCTTTTGTACCCAATGCCTTCACGACGATGAAATAAGCTACCTAATCCTCTGTGCTGACATATACTAACTCCACATCACCTGCTAGAGCCTTATCTCTCACAAAATGATAATACAACTTGATGTGCTTCATCCCAGTATGATAGACTAGGTTATTCATGTTATCATAGACTAGGTTATTCATGTTATCATAGAGTAAGTGATAATCCCCCTATCTCTACGGGCTCACCCATATCACTAAGTAGCTTATAAAACCAAGCTAGGTTATTCATGTTATCATAGAGTAAGTGATAATCGCCCTATCTCTACGGGCTCACCCATATCACTAAGTAGCTTATAAAACCAAGCTACTTATAAGCTGCCATAGCAATGCCCCTGTACTTAACAAGGTAATTATTGGCTATTTCTTATTGCTCCAACTCACAATAGCACTCCAACATAAAGCCACTGGGTAGATCATCTGTTTGAGACACTACCAACCCAATCACAATATTTATACACCTATGTAGCTATATCTCTTTGCCAAACTCCTAGAAAAGTCCATAATCAATAGTGTACTTTATATATTTGAGAATCCATCTAACTACAACTAATTGTGGCTTCCTATGGGGGTGCACATAAATAGACTCACAAGTCCAACATCATAGCTTAAATCTGGCCTAGTAATGATCATGCAGATCAAGCTACCCACTACGTACGTGTACATAGTGGGGTTCTCCAAAAGCTCATCTGTATCTATGGAAAGCTTAGTGTTCTACTCCAATGGCACTAAAATAGGCTTACAGCCTATTAGACTATACTTAGAAAACATATCCAAGACATACTACCTCTGTAGAGCAGCCATTAGGAAAATTCTGGACTCAAAAGAGGGCTGTTTCAACAATAATATAATAATAGACACATAGATTGAGTGACATGTAATCTACGAACGAGATTCACCGGTGGTGGGACCTCTGTACAAACCCACCCAAAACGTGGAGAAACTCTTATCTTCATGAAATATTAAAAAAAACCATCACCTTGTCTTAAAATATTTAAAACCATTTTTTTGTCAGAAACTAACACAATAAAAGAATGTTTTCCACATTCCTGTGTTAGACGTGGAGCACTAAAAAATTCTTTCCACCACCCCTAGAACTAATGAAGCTTGAATGCTTGGAATAGATAGATACACATTCTCCCGGTTATTCCCTCAACTTGGTTCCACTTTTGAATCTTGAAACATCTTTGGCGCCCAAAAAGAACACACCGTCCCTCATTTCATCCTCCCTCCTTGATCCACAAAAGCGGTTAGCCCAGTCATCCACTTTCTGCTACTTCTTCTTTCTCATACGTCTGTTATTCTATCATGGCACCCGAAAGTGGACTGAAACGAGCAAGGAGCAGTATCTCATCTGTTGTGTTGTATAACATAAAAGACGAGAACGAAGAATGGATTCCCCAAGTATACAGGAAGTACTCTTGGGTCACTATGCAGCCAGGAAAACAAGGCCACTACCGAGTGAAGGGAAAGGCATCTGAAGACTTGGCCAAACATTGGAAAGGAAGGATCCTTGACTTTAAGATGGCACTAGGAGGGAAAACTGTCAAAGAAGTGTTGATCCAGCATGTATTCATGCAAAAAGAGATCAACGTGGGACCATTGGAAGGACTTCCAAGACACAGACCACATTGTAAGTGCTTGTGTTTTGTATTTCAATGTTGCAAATAAGGTGATTGATATACATTTTTCTGCCTTGCACAGATTTGTACCCATCCAATCTTCAGGAGTGGGAGCCTGCACAATGCTTGACGGGGTTCTTGAATGTCGTACATGGTGAGGTGGGGGAACTTCAATATGAAGGTCGTGCACCAAGTGATCTCGCAAGAAGTAGAACATATTTCTATGACTCATTTTATACCTTGCCCACTCAATCGAGTCGACATGGAAAGTTGGAACGTATTCCGTTGCCCGCACTTGATAGTCCGGAGTGGCCATTGCTTGACACAGAAGTGATAGAGTCATACCGTGACCAAAATGTTTAATGATATTAAATGTGCTATGAAGCCTAGCATTGGTGCAAGAAATGTGCACTTAAGTTTGTTTGTTCCAATTGCATGCTTTGTTCATTTATTTTCTGATTGTAAACAATTGAGAAAAACTAGAACAATTTTTGTGTGCAAAGATGTAGATGAAGCCTGGCTTGATCATTTGTTTGACAAAGGTTGGAGAGTGAAATCATCAAAGGGAGATGATTTGATCGAATGTCGATTGAACACCTCCGACATTGCATTTCGGTGAGTGTTAAAACATTAAAATGTATTTTTGTGAAACAGTTACAACGCTTATTTGATTATACTCGGAAAATTATCCTAATGATATTTTGGAATCAGATACTATATTGCCAGGCAACATCTGTGCATGTCATTTACTTATAGAAGGTGGCGATGGATCAACAACAACTGGGAAAGCATGGACCAAGATACAAGAGATGGCAGCCACTCTTGCTTGATAGATATAGTTATGATTCGACAGGGTCACCCATCTTTGACATTGGAAGTGGAAGAGAATTGGACTCTCGAATATGTTAGGAAGGAATTAGAAGTAGCTATTCAGAATCCTCCAGATCAATTTTGCTTCAAGCTCGATGGTCGAAAGCTAAGTAAAAGAAGAGAGCATCAGATCATTTGTAAAGATGTTGCAGCCCCACATGAATTGGAGGCACTAGAAGATATATGATGTGACCATGTATACGGTGACAATGTATTTTCCATATGCAATAAACTTATCTATTCAGAACATTGCTTTTGTAATGCTTTATTGTTTAAAACAATGTAATGAAGGCAAGAATTCCCCAATTGAATTTTTATGTACACAAAAAAAGGCTTAAAGTAAGAAAGCAAGTAGTGAAGGACCACAGTAGCAAATTTGATCCTCTGATTTTCAAATGATAAGTGTATTTACATTTGATGTTCTCCCTCCAATACATGTATAGCTGCATATTTACAAACGTACATTTGTTGGAAGAAGGAAAAAACTATTTATGGCTGGAACCCATAGGTATCGGCTTCAGGATGGAGCCAGGGCTCTTCTCCCAAGTATGGAGCCCATGTAAGAGGCTCAGGGGGGCCTATCCCCCCTCGTGGATTGGGCGGGATGAAGTCCACTGGCCCGTCTGGAGGCATAACTTCAGCGACCTCGATCAATTTCGCAATCGTTTCCTCCCTAAACGTTTGGACGTCTAGGTCCACGTAGCGAGACATTGATGGAAACTGCCATCACAATTCATCAAGGCATAAATAAGATCAACATGACAATATATAAGAAGATAAACAAGAGCACAAATGCGTATGGGAGCTGAAAATGCTTACATCCTCTGAAGGGAGCTGAAAAATGCTTCGTAGCAGCAACATTGCATTAAGTGCAACCCTCCACCCACAGCTGTAGCCATCTTCTTGTTTGGGGACACTAACCCTACGGATGGTCGATCGATCCAGGGTGTCGATGTCCATGCTGAGGCTCTCGTAAGCTGCCATTAGTTTCTTGACTCCACTGTAAACAGAGACCAATCATTATCCTGATCAATCCGGACTTCTAACTCAAACAATAATATGTATCTTAATGATTTTTACTTACAGCAAAACATTTCCATGGACACCAGATGTCGAATTCGCAAGGTAAATGACATTTTCTTGCACGTCGACTAGTAGAAGACTCCAATGGGAACTGCACAATAGAATTCTATTAGTTTCAATCCAAAGGAAGCACTATATAACTCGTGTACGGTGATTCCTATAAACATCATGCGAGAGAGAGAGAGAGAGAGAGAGAGAGAGAGAGAGAGAGAGAGAGAGAGAGACAAACTCACTTTTCATGATATGCCAAAAAAAATACTCGGGCATCGTCCAGCTGGACCTCCCGAAACCAGTTCAGCACATCGAGGTACGAAACTGACTCTACTAGCAACAGTGTTGAGACCAGTGAATCAATCTGGAACACTCGTTGCTGTACATCCTCGGGCAATAGCGAAATAACAAAACTTCACAAGGAAACATATCAAGAGTGAGGCATCAACTTTAAGAGCCAAGAATGAAAAATTGTGGGAGGACAGAGAAAAGAGTATACCTTAAAACACATCTGAGCACTTTGTCGTTGACTTCAGTTTTGGGATCAAACAAAATGTTGATTTCTTCAGCATGAATCGGGAAATAACATCTATGCCCTCTAATATTAAAGGGTACATAGAACTCCGGCAACAAAAATTGCAGCGCCTCCCGATTCATGGCGTGGAGTGCGCGAACATTTTCCCTTTTTGTTTGCAATGCAAGCATTGCAGCTTGATGTTCCCTTTGAGCGCCTGTCATTAAATTTGCCCGAGTCTGATGCGCATGATCTGGACCTCCCTCGGTCACCTCTTCAATTCTCACTTTTTGTACAGGCCGGACATCCAAAATTTGTAACATTCGTTCATCAGTAAACGTAACTGGTCTAAGTAACTTATCGTATCTGAAACGAAGGGCCATTAGGCTGAAAAAATCTTTGTTCATTACCGTCACCCTGTGTGCGTGGGCAGCAAGAACGTAACTATCCAAAAAAAATTCGATCATCCAATCTTCTGTGGCCTCTTGCAAGCAAAACAAGGCCGATGCCTTCCACCTAAACAAAATTCCATTCTGCTCACAAATTCTCCTGGCAAGCCTCTGGAATGGCAATCTGGGAATAGCAGCTGTCGGGTGCTTCATAAACTTTTTGATTTCTCGCAGGGCTGACGAATGCTCTGCGAAACGCCTTAGTCTAGGCTGCGTTTTGGACAATCGGGAAGGACTGCTTGATTTTCTTGATCTTGAGGCTTTCAGAACGCCCATCTTCTTCCCAGTAGATGAGGGAGCTGCACTGTCAATGGGTCTAGCTGTATGCCTTACACGAGCCATCTGAAAACGCAAGAAAAAGCAGAAAACTTTGCTATTCAGTAGTACACGATTAACAATTCACCATAAAGCGAGAGAGGGTGGCCAAGAAAGCAATATGCACTTCCTCGCGTTATGGTGAATCCATTCACCATAACGCGAGATAAAGGCCCACAGAAACACAATAATCCTTCTCGCATTATGGTGAATTCATTGACACCAATAAGAGGCGGATTATCGTGCATCCTTTGAGCTTTGATCTTGCGTTATAGTGATTTGATTCACTATAACGCGAGAGTAAGAGCCAGTCAAAGCAAAACAATCCTCCTCGCGTTATAGTGAATCGATCTACTACAACGGGAGGAGGGTTCTCCCGAATCTCTTACCATTCCGTCTTGCATTTTGGTGATTCGATTCACCATAACACATAGAGCAGTATTGAGATTCTAATGACTCGTCGTCTGCTTTACGGTGAATCGAATCACCATGACAGAGGGCAAACAGTCGAAGAGAAAACAATGGCAGAGGGCAAACAGTCTAAGGAAAAACAAAAAAATCAAGTATTATACAAGAAACTCACAAAACAATCAAGTAATACACTTTCATCACATTCTATGAGTGGGAATAGATGGAGACTGTCGTGTAGGAGGTGAATTAATTGACACCAATAAGAGGTGGATTATCGTGAATCCTTTGCCCCTTGGTCATGCGTTATGGTGAATCAATTCACCATAACGCGAGTCTAAGGGCCAGTCAAAGCAAAACAATCCTCCTCGCGTTATAGCGAATCGATTTTCGCGAATCTCTTACGTTTGCCTTCTGCCATGGTGATTCGATCCACCATAAGACATGGAGCTTATTGAGATTCTAATGGCCCGTCGTGTGCTTTAAGGTGAATCGAATCACCACGGCAGAAGGCAAACAGTCGAAGAAGAAACAATGGCACAGGGCAAACAGTCGAAGAAAAAACAAAACAAACAAGCAATATACAAGAAACTTACAAAACAATCAAGTATTATACAAGAACTTACATTTCTTGCGTGTGAATGGATGGAGACTGTCGTGCAGGAGTTGGAAAGTCGGTTCAGTACTGTGGCGGTAGTCGGAAGTCACCTGGAGGCAAGCAGGAGGACGGACAAGGCAAAATCGATAAGAGGACGAAAAGGTGGCATGATTAACGGCTTTGATTAGTCTTTAGAGCGAACACACGTGCTGGCGGGCTGCCAGGGCGACTAGGCAGCGCTGACGTGTCGTATAGCATTAAAAAGGGCTTTGATTAAACTTTATAGCTTGTACACGTGCTAGGTACACGGCGGGATGCCACGTGGCATTCATGGAATGGCGGGTGAAAACGCGGCGCTGACGTGTCGCGTAGCATTAAAAACGGATTTTCTAGGATACTCATCTCATTTATTGCCTCTCTTGGAGTTCGTATTCTCATTTATCTCCCCACCAACGGCCTTCATCTCCATCAACGACTGACTATCTCCTCCAACCCTCCTTCATCGATCATCCTCCTGTATCCAACGTCAAAGACAAACCTCCAACCTCCTTCATCTCCATCTCCTGCGACGATTGTATACAATTCGTTTTCCTGGTATTTTTATCTCCTTTGTGCTTTTTTCTTCTTTTGTTATTTCGTTGTTTTGGTTTCAGTCGTGGAGAACTTCTTGCTTTGTCTTTTCATCGCGTTAAGGTGAATTGAAAACTTATGACTCCTCGCCTTATGGTGAATTGACTGCGAAGAAGAGTATTTTAATTCGTTTGACACCTCCTCTCTCAGTATGGGTACTGGAGAACTATCTTTATTTTTAATTCACCATAACGTTAGAGCCGTTGCCAAAGGATGATAAAGTCGTCATGTTGCGGTGAATCAATTCACCATAACGCGAGCGAAGGTCCCATAGGAAGCACAATATTCCTCCTCGCATTATGGTGAATGGATTCACCATAACGCGAGAAGAGGTCCTTGACTTAGCTGCAATTTTATTTGCGTTAGGGAAAATAGATTCACTACAACGCGAGGAGGAATACCTGGATTCCTCTGGCATCTCCTCTCGCGTTATGTTGAATCCATTTACACCACACAGAGATTTGTTGTTTAAGATCGACTGTCTCTTGATTCATTGCCTGAACTAATATTTTCCATGTCTTTTCTACAGACTTGAATTCAGCCATGGCGCAAGTTCAAGTTGAATTTGATGTGGACGAAGAGATTAAAGAAACACCTGCAACTCTATTATATGACTTTCTCTACAAATGTCGACATCATGATTTGCACCCTGCAATTTCGTTGATGTTCAATTGCGATTTTTCTCTGGAGGATACATTGTCTAGCCATCATGGATACTTCGAAGAGGCAAAGCAAGAGTTTGACGAGCTCACAAATGAAGAACCAATGATGATTGATGGGAAAAGTCACATTCATTTTAATCTCAAGGTGTCGCCGGAGAAGAAGCAGAGGTTAAACAGGGATTGGCACAAGGTGCCATGTGATAAGAAGAGAGCCTTGTTATGCCCTTTTCACAAAAGAAAATGCCGCTTGATGGAATACTCCTACGCCTTCTTATGCTTCTTGCACATGAACGTGCAATTAACAGATGAAGAATGTACAGAGCCGCCTGTAAAAATTGAAAGTGAAGACACGATTTCTCGTCAGGCTAGTCCCACCGTTGAGGATGCTGCTGAAGAGGAGGACACTCCTCATGTCATTGAGGAGTTCAATGTTGAAGAAGAGAGGAAGCTCAGTTCGGTGGTTGATATTGAGGCAGTTAGAGAACAAAACAGTGATGTAGGTCAGCTTGTGATTGAATCAGATGACTCCTCCCCCATTCCAACGCCATTACTCCCCTCCTACCAAGTAGGAGATTCAGAGTATATATTGCTGACAGACATACAACGTGTATTTAACTTAAGGGAGGATCATTGCATAGCTTTCATAGCCCAGAATCTGGAGGTCGATGACAATTTTGTAGATGATGATGGGATAGACAAGTACCTACTAGTGGATAGCCATGTGAAAGACACCGAGTTCCTTTCTGCTGCAGCAACACTAAATATGATCTATGCTGATGCCCTTAGATATGAAGGAAAAGATGCCACAGAGGAAGAGCTACAAGAAGCAAGGGACAGACTGAATATCACCAACATGGGAGGGTGTAGGGATGTGCCAAATAAGTCAGCGGAAACCGTTCCTAGTTCGAGCACTAATTTATGGCAAGACGCCTTGCTTGAAGCAGATGAGAACCAAGAGGTTAGTTTTTTTTTGTTGTGGATTTGGCTTTATCAACTTTGTCCTGAAATGTTTGGTGATGTTGTTTCTGGCTAATGCCCCTTTATTTTTTCAGTTGGAAATATATGAAGACACATTCCTCAAACGTGCTTCAGGCAAGCGTATGGCGGGATTGGGCCACGATTCGACACTAGGAACATATATACACCGCCTAAAATTCCCTCAAATTGTGATATTTCACGCTAGCTACTCCAAGGACAACGCCAGTTTTCCTCTGATGGCGATAAAGACTTTATCCAGGTATTTAGGTGGCTACCACGTAAGACTGAATGCAAACAAGGCAATACTTCTGGAGCGGCAAGCAGCTGTTCGAATTTTTGGAGAGGGACCTGGAGTATATTCGTTAAGATGTAAATATTATTTAACATATGCTGCTTACGGGTTGGCATGTGGAATCACAGATCCTAATCTGTTGAGTGATTGCGGGAAGAAGCATCTTCTTAGAACAGCAAGGCCAAAGGTCCCTCTTGTGCCATTGATAGAGGATGAAGAAGATGATGCAGAAACGTCAACAAAAAAGGCTCGGCTGGGGGAAGTCTCTGTTCCAGATTAACAAATTTAGATTGTTCCAGTTGCTAAGAAGTTTCGTCATATTTCTCAATACTCTTCTTGTTTACCATTGCAAACTATGAAATGTATATATATTGGAAACATTTATATGGGACATAGATGAAAGCTCTTGTTCTTTTAAAATCTTTCACAGTTACATCATTGTTTTACAATATATATTTCAATGATCAATTTTCTTCCACACTCTGCCCTGTCTTTGTCGTTGTCTTAGCCATTCAGCATGATTCTGCTTTCCCTGTGAGGAGACATATATTGAACGTCTCCGTTCAGCCTGAACCTTTCTTATTGCACATGACACAGCTGATTCAGCATGTTTGATCTTCACACGAGCCCTCACTTGAATCCGCCTATACCACCACTGACATAGTTGCTTCATGGGATTACTTTTCTTTATTCCTCCTCCATGTTGAGTGGCCCTTTGATAGGCACAACGTGCTTGCCAATGAGATCTTTCCATGCCTTGGGTAGACCAAATCCCAAGGCTTCCAAACTCTTCCGCAAAAAAGGTTCCATGTGCATGCAAAATGTGCTACAAATGCTCAACAACAACAAGACATTTAGTATCGTACAATATTTTTTGAACAACAAAAAATACTCAAAGCTGTAGGTTTTCAAGTAATAACCATGTATTGTGTCAAGTTTGTCGCACCCCATGCCTTTTCATAGCTAGTGTAGAACTCTGTCACAACTGCCTCAAATTTCTCAACATCCCCATCTTCAAACCTTGCTTTTTGCAACAAAGGTGCTAGGCGATCAAGTGCCAACCACGCTTTGGCCTTTGCCACCCTTGCTTGTCCTGAAGAGCCTCGGTCAGGTACAGCTGCATGAAGCTTCCTCCACACCTCAAAATCTGTACCCAGATGACCTCTCTGGGTATGATTAGATAAGAACTTTCTGGCTTTTGCACCTCCAAAACATGGTTTGCTAGGAACATTTCCGGTCTTCCCTGATCTTCTCAAGTCCTTCTCAATCTTCACTTGACCACAATGTAAACCTGCATCTGAAAGCACTTGCTCTATTTTTTTAATAGTTCTTTCACTCTCTACTGCTGGTTTCATATTCCATGAAAATTCGATGTACATGTAGACTAGTTTCTCAATTATTCTAACCAGCGCATGCAAAACACAAATATGAACTCTGATCAAAGGGATAGGAAGAATTGGATCCCAAGTAGGATCCACTCCTGGAGCATCACGATTTGGGGGTTCACGCCTATTACTGATTGCATTTAGGCATTTCCATTCTCTCTCTTTTCCTCCTTTGGAGACACCTCGTTCGGTCATACAATACAGGCAAGGATACTTGGCCATTGCTCCTTGGGAAATACCAAACATGCATTTCAAGGTTTTAAGATCTGCAGCCAGGTGCCATTCAACCTCATATTCACCATATCCTTCTACATAAAGCTTTTCGCCATTCGACTGCTGCTGGATAGTGGAAGGAAGCTCAGTTTGGTTGAAGTACCACTTCATAATTTCATGGGTCTCTGTTGGAACCTGTTAACATCAACTGTTAGATTGTCTACAACATCATAACAAGAGGATAGCAACATAATATTCTTTATTTAAAAATGGATAGCACGTCACCTCAAATGCAGCCAGCCACCAAATCTCATTTTCGGATTGTACACTAAAGTGCTTCTCATCAGCATTACTGATACTTGCATCCAAAGCTCTATTCATTAAAGTAATGCTAACCCTTTCCAGCTTCTGTCCTTTGATCACCTCACTCTCATCAAGTTTCAAAACAAATTTCAGCCTTCCATTGCACTCATGTACACTGATGTCATAAAATTTCACCATAGCCATTTGTAATTTCCGAACATCCATGATGAAATTGTTGAACTCTGTAAGCTCTATAATTTTCTGTTCCCCGCTCTTTTTAGTCACTGTCAATGTGCTAGACACGTGACAAGGCTCTCCAACAAGTTCGACCATTCCCAAGTTGAGAATATTTCGAGCTTTGTTTACGTGAAATGGTTTTGGAATGGGAATTACTGTTTTTTTTCCAAGCTTGCAATTGAAACCCTCTTTTACTTTATTAAACAACATCCTGTAAGACTTTGTGCTTATACCAGCCATGTCACATATACCTTGTGCATCTGCAAGCGTGAATGCTTCACTCACCTCCTGCAAGGATTGCTTTGCTATGTCTGATCGAAGTCTTGCAAACTTAGGATGCTGTATTGCTGACTCCACGATGTCTTTTGTCAGAACTTTGCCAAATATATCAGAACCTTGCTCTTTTGGACCCACAACATCTGTGACCATCCTGAAGCAACAACGATAGCTATTTCAGTCCACCATTCATCTAACTATACCACCCCCACACCCAATCCCCCATCTCCAAGAAAGGAACTAAAGATGAAAATGAAAGTGAGTGCTCAAAGAAATTTAAGCTCAAAGAAATTATAGATCCCAATACCTGCAAGCTTTTACACGACGCTTCCATTGGCCACCTCCAACATTGAGTTCTTCCAATGGTTTGATTTGTCTCTTGCGTAATCGAGCACCCAATGGCGTGTCTTTCAAATATTGCAATTTTCTGTTGAACTTTTCAAGTTGTTTTCGAAGGTGTGCATTCTCACTCTCCAATGTGAAATTGTTGATTTCTCGAACTGCCAAAATTTCATTCTTCTCCTTAATAGTGTCCTGCATCTTACAAATAGTCTGCTGCAAATGATCAAACTCTTTTTGTAACCCAGCACAAACTTTTGCCTTGTCCTCGTTTGAAGCTTGCAAAGCTGTTGTGATCGATGCCAAGTAAAAATTCGCACCTTCAAGCATTTTTATCCTGGCATCTCTATCACTCAAATGTCTTTCAAAGATACTTTGACATTGGCCAAACAGTCTTTTGCACGTTAAACACAGATTAAGAAAAATAATTTATATAAGATTTAATTCTTTGGAAACCAAAGTTTTGAATACAAAATGTTAAGAGTTCAAGCACTTACAAATTGAGCGAGGAAAGATGACCTTCCACCCGATCCAAGATGAGAAGCCCTTTTTTTATGCATGCGTGCTCGGGCTGCTTCTCTTTGTTGCTTGAATAAATCAGGATTTTCTCGGTATATCTTTTGGCCTTCTTCCAATCCTTTTCTGATTCTCCTGGCGGCTTGATGCCACCACACTTGATAGCCTTAGCAATCAATGATTTCTTGTGACTCACATGACCCCGCATACGATCTAGCATCTTAAGCTCATTAAATTGTAAGTCGGGGTGGCGCATAGGAAACTCTGTCTAAAATACTCGTAGAATGTATTGCTTCTTTGCATTGTCTTGAGTTCTCAAGTCGATGCCCCAAATGTTTCTGAACTCAAGGGGATGCATGCATACTATGGCATGCTTCCCCTTGCTATCGTCAATGATAGACCCATTTGTCCTCCTTACATGCTAGGTCATAGGCATTTGGATCCACCACCTGCTGTGCCAACACATGCTCTGCTCATGGGGAATTGGAAGCAGATCTATTACTGCCCCCAAAACAACCCCCGCATCCACCCCCACTAGAACGACGACCCCCACTAGAATGGCGAGAAGAGGCAGACCTCCTATTTGATGAGGTTGCAGTACGAGGTCGTGGACTAGGTGCCACACAAGAGAGTGGAGTGGCCTAGTTGCAACCTCCATGTGAAGTACCAACACCTAGATGTTCCTCCAATGGGATTGGACATGGGTATAGGAGTGTGTAACCTAGGAGTAGAACCACCCATTGGAGCACCCCCCATCGTGTAGGGTTAACTATGGAAGGAAGTGAGGGTGGAGCAAAAATGTTCCACACACTCTCTCTCCCATACCAATGCGATAGACTAGCAGCCAACTGTGAGAGACGCTCCATGTCCAGATCATCAGCAAGATGGACACTGCATGATGCCATGTTGGGCTTCTCAAGTTTGAATCGTCCCCCCACATGTCTACATTATAAAAACAAGACATGCTCAAACTTAAATAACACAACAACACATTAGAACTTTTGTCAAGCTACAACTTACAATGGTTGGGGAGAGTTAGGGTAAACCAGCGAGAGCACGCATAATAGGGCACGGGATCCGACACGCCAGGGGAAACGACATGGCAGGCTCTCTGCACATCCCAGTTGGAGAGCATCATCTCAAAGGAGGATGATGGGGTCAAACCCCTGAAAAGAAAGGCATAGTTTGAATCACGCGGGAGACCCCTGTTGTGCACATGGAGATTGTAACTCACGACACTTATGTCAAGAAAGTACAACATGCGGGTCACAACAACGAGAAGACAAGGGCCTACCTCCAGCAGTAGGACATCTCCCAAGAGATCAAGAGGCTGTCGGTAGGGTTGAATAAGGTAAGAAGGTCTTCCGAGTAGGCAAGGAGTAGCCTCTTGGTAAGACAATGGCTGAGTTGCACAAAGCGCTTACATGTGGGATATTTTTCTACTTCATGGGGAAGACCCCACAGACGATGAATTTCAGAGATGGTTTAGGGAGGTATATGCATCAAGGGTCAGGCTATGCAAGTACCACTTTGTTGGCAAGGGCTTTTACCAAGCCATGGTGGAAATTGAGGTACATACGGAACATGTTTTGGGTACTGTGGCTGCATTCAAGGGAAACATTATGTATGCCATTCCTTGGTCCCATGTCTTTAAACCTAAGAAGGTACTTCAGTACTAGTGTCCAGTTTGGGTTGAATTCCCATGGCTCCCCTGCTATTTTTGGAAGAGGGTTAAAGAAATTGCAGGAGGTCCGAGAAGAGTGTTGCATGTTCCAAGAACTAGAGTGCATGAAGGTAGGAAGGCATGCATTCTTTAGGATAGAAGGATGACCCTTCTCATCAATAAATGAGTTGGAGTATGTGGTGAGCACACTCAAGAGAGAAAAGGCCCCTGGTGCTAATGGTATGTAGGCTGAGCTGCTTCAAGAAATGTTTGAAGTTGCAGGGATTGATCTTTGTGATCTATTGAATGCTTGTAGAAGAGATGGTCAAATCCCTACCACTATCAATATTGGCCTGATTAAACTTATCCCTAAGAAGGCTGGGGACAGGTTGGATGCAAAAAGTTTCAGGCCCCTAACAATGATTAATATTGTATATAAGGTTATGGCTAAAGCACTTGCTTTGAGGATCAGGTCCCTGGTTAGTCAGAGGGTACACCCAATGCAATATGGGTTTATACAAGGAAGGAGCTGTAAGATTCCTCCTCGGCCTGAATAATGAATAAGCTTTTACCTCAATCCCATGTAATCATTCCCTATTTCAGAATGCAAGAAAATATTATTTTTTCTTGTTTATGCTTAGAGAGAGAAAATTTTCTAGAGAGAGATAATTCAATATTGAGATATTTTTTATATAAAAATTCTCCTAGTATCTAAAATATATTTCCCTGAAACAAAAGTTCAAAATAAATTGTGCATTAGGAATCAATTAAAAATGATATAAGGGACCTTAGCTTGAGGGCCTAGATTTTCATTTTTGGATTATGGTCCAATTAAGGTTCCTATATGGGCCAATAGGATTAATCCAAGTGTTGGGATGAGATAAACCTAAAGAATAAAAGAAAATACCCAAAAATGAGTAAATTCTCACATAAGATGAAGAGTTGACTGAGTACAAGGTTTATTAGTTAAAAATTAAGAGATATTACTAAAAAAAAAGAGATATTTCGGAGAAATGATGAATATTTGACACCTTGGTTAAAGAGAGGGGGACCTTTGAGGTAGACGCCTCCTTGACATGTGTGGGAAGGTTTTTTAATTCAAAAATAATTGTGATTATCTCTCCTCTCTCCTAGATCAAACTGGATAAAAAGAGCCAAAGTGGTCCTCCAAATCTTGTCCAAATTCAGTCAAACTAAAGCTGAAAAATTTTGGAACCCAATTTGACTTGGTTAGTGGCCTCCCTAACCTATAAATAGACCCTCATTCTTTTGTATTCTTATCTGTGAGCTATACCATGCCAGTATTACATTAAAATAATCATATTTTCTATTATCCCTTAAAAATTCTCTACTTTTGGGAGCTTGGAGCTTCTCTCTTCAACAACTCTTGGAGCTCTCTTCTCCACTTGCTAAACCATTTGATTTGTTGGGGGCTTCACTTCTAGAAAAAGAAGCAAGCTAATCCTTGAGGTAAGAATGAATTTTATGGTTTTTTGTTAATATTCTCAAATGACTCCTCTTCTCAACCCCTCTCAAGCTTGAGAAGTTTCTAATTGGTTGTTTTAAATTCAAATCAAGCTTTCCCTAAGAATTTTAATGTGTAATCAAGAAAAAGATAATCTTTATGCTTAATGCTTTCTTATGTATATCTCTCTCTCCAAAAAGAACAATCATTCCTATGGCTAATTCTTTAGTAAAAGAATGCTTCTCATTGATAAATTCTTAT
Organism: Cibotium barometz; assembly: GCF_041138505.1. Lineage (NCBI taxonomy): Eukaryota > Viridiplantae > Streptophyta > Polypodiopsida > Cyatheales > Cibotiaceae > Cibotium > Cibotium barometz. Next base: position 23,928,972 of record NC_141108.1, read on the forward strand.
TTCAAAACCAAACTCTACGCTTGTTAAGCTAGAGGATAAGAAAATGGTATTTTTATGCTTTTATGTTAATAAAATAATGGTAAATTCTTTTTGAATATTTATAAGTAGTTAAAAACTACTTTTATTGATTCTAAATGGGAAAGTGATAATCCTATCAAATTGGGAAAAGAGGAATAATGAAAATAGCATAATTTAGTAGAATAATCATAATTAAGTTTATGATTATGGTTAAAATTATGATTTAAATTCATAGTTTAGATTTAAGCTTAAGAATAGATCTTCTATCATAATTGCATTATAATGTTTTATTCTTTTAAGGAAAAAAATTAAACATTATCAATAATAGCAGTGAAGGTATGGCAAAATTTTTAGAAAATAATACATGTCTTATTTTTATCCATAATGCTAAAAGAGGATTTCCTACCATATTCTAAGATTGGACATCCTATGCAAAAAGAATGATTTTCATCATATTCATATGAAATAAATTTTTAGTATTTATGCATAAATATTAAAAGAAAAGAGGAATTTTAGATTAAAAAAATTTATGCATAAGAAATTTTTAAATGATAAAAGAGAAATTCCCATGACATTTGAAATTAAATCATTTAAATACAAAAAGAGGAATTTTTGGCATATTTGAATTAATGGGTATTTTATTTAATAAAATAGAGAAATTTTAGATAAATTTATTTTATGTATAAGAATTTTTAAATGATAAAAGAGGAATTCCCACGACATTTAAAATTCAATCATTTAAATGTAAAAAGAGGAATTTTAAGCATATTCAAAAAAATGGATATTTGTATTTAATTAAAAGAAGAATTTTTATGGTGTTTTAAGTAGAGAAAGGTTTAAATTAAATTTTGGTTGACAAAAGAGGAATTTTCACCATAATTCCACCTAGAAAATTAGGGTTGATAAGTAAATTGGTAGAAAGAATATTCTTGGATATTTTATGTGGATAAATCACCAAATTGATATTTACCAAAATTAGATTAATGGAAGAAGAGTATTTTTTTTTAAAAAAATCTGATATTCTCATATAAAATCATTTCTTAATCTATTATGGTTAGGAAGGAATGGAATTCATAAAGCTAGAATTTTCCTTACGGTTATAAGTTCAGTAGAAAATCCTTGGAATCAAAGTTAGAAGTAAACTGAATAATTTTGTTAGACCACGATTGTAAAAATGGTGACCAGTAAATTACTTGCCCATCTCTCGATCTGAATCAAGCAAAAACCTTGTGACCATCTCTCGACCTGAATCAAGCAAAAACCTTGTGACCAATTCCAATTCTTGACACAAAGAATAGACTAGCATTGAATTAGCATAGATTTCCCTTAACCGAAATCACCAAGAATCTAGTTAAAAATTCAGTCAAATGGGTAGGTTACCCTGATGTGAGAACAACGATTCTCATTAAGAAAATTTGGATTAAAGGGAAAGGGTTTTGTTGAACCAATCTCAAACCGGGAATTTTACATGCATAGAACCTCTGTTTTCTTTAAGGACTAGTTTATGCCAGAATGTTGGAGGAAGCATTTGGTATGTGTTTAACTAAGGAGAGACTCGTTGTGTAACATCTAGCGGGGAGTCGTCGAGGGACGTCGCTCGCGAAAACCTGCCGAGGTCTTGACCAGCTTCGGTATGGTTAAAATAGTGCGCTTCCGGTACGATGGGCGAGGACCGATGAAGCGGTCCCTGAGTGAAGTGCTAGGACACCTAAGTAGGATCCTAGAGGGTTCTTACCAGGTCATGCATGGGCTCGCGGGGTTGCTAGGATACCCATGCGTACATCGATGAAGATATGGATGAACTAAAAGAATGACTTTTGTGAATGGAATTTCGATATTGGATCTCGTTGGTTGACCAGCTGGTCTTCAATGGAGAGTCCGGATGATATATTTTGTAAAACAATGGACTCAATATTTTGGAGGATTATGATCTATAATACTATGATTTCATTGATGAAGGATTGTTTTAAAGACAGCCGAATCTGTTATAATGGCAATTTCATTGAAGGATTGTTTTAAAGATAGCCGAATCTGTTATAATGGCAATTTCATTGAAGGATTGTTTTAAAGACAGCCGAATCTGTTATAATGGCAATTTCATATTGGGTGTGTAAGTGGTATGTCCACCTTAAATTTTGCTTGAAGCGTTAGCCCCCCAGGGGGCCTAGGAACTCTTTTTCTCGATACCCGGGCAAAACATAACCAAATTTTTAAAAAGGAATCCCACCAATACAGTGATTGGGCGGTTGGCTAATCCATGGGCCCCGGCTGGGGTTAGGCTGGATCATGAGATTCCTGTGATACAAATAGAGCTACGATTAAGTTACATTAGTTAGAATAAGTCCTAGGAAGATCCTTGTTCTATGGGAGGGAATCAACGAACGGGCGTCTGTGCCTCGCTAAAGGAGGAAAAAAGCGGTGATTCTATGGACCAAGTGCAAGTCTCTTCCTTGATCTGACCATGTGACTTTTGGGTTCGGTCGGATCAATTTAGTTAGTTAAGACTTTGACTCGTTAGATCAATTCTCCCATTAGATGATTTCCTTTAGTGGAATTGCTCGTGCCTTCCGGGTGAGGTAAGTTTTTTTGGGTTCTGCCGATATGGTCTCTTGTCTGGACATCCGTGGGCAAGGCCCCGAGTGTGGATCCCTACCCCACACGCGAGAGGCTGATGCTACTTCTGCTACCAGTGCCCCTCGGAGGGGACATCGCAGAGAGCGGGCAAGGGTCTCACAGCTGGTATCAAAGCTTTGTTGAAAGCTAATAATGAAAAATGAATTCTTATCAGAAATCTATAGTAAAAACTCAGAAAGAGCATTTACGTATTGTATTTTCCTTCCTTAAGCTTCATTAATAAAGATTTTTATCAAAGAATTTGGTTTATAGATGGAAGTTCCACACTTATCCGATATTACCGATCTCACCCAATCACAAGATATGACTACTTTCACCTTCGAGCATCTCATCTCTTCCACTACTACAACTCGAACGAGCCAAGCCAGACTCTTGTGAGACGATTGACTGCTTTCACCTTCGAGCATCTCATCTCTTCCACTACAACTCGAACGAGCCAAGCCAGAGTCGAAAGCCATTTTAAGGATTTATATTTCCCAGATCCAACGGAGAGACGACAGCACAAGTGGTTTGCAGGGCAGTATGTCCATGCCTTTTGCGACCAGCGCGTGATGCTGAGGGAAAATATCTCGTTGGCCATGATTCTGATGAGTCTTAAAGTGATTCATGGTGTTATTTTATATCACCCTACGCCACGAGATTTCATACTTTCCTGCCATATCTACAGACTTCTTAGTCGCTTTATTCCAAAGGAGAAGATAGTAGCTCCCTTGGTGTTGGGCAATAAGGGAATGTTTGTATCGGGGCATGTCTGTAGCCCAGTATCGTCGTCTTATGCGTTTCCCGAGGAGGTTTTGACTTTCTAGAGCCGAGATGCTCTATGTACATATTGCAACCTTTATATGAATAAAGAAATGTTTTGTGGAAAAATTCCCTGTTATATAAGTGATTATTTATTATATTACAAATTGATGAAGCAAAATCTGCTACTCGGGACATATGTCATAGATCTCCGATAAGATCTTTTATCTTGTTTTAGAAATTATTTTCTAAACCTCTTAAGTCTTAGGATCTCGTTGATGATGAAATAAAAATAAAAATTTAATAATGTATCATTTTTGGCAGAGGCGAGGGAATTGTGGCCACCGATAGCCAGATCCTCTCACTGACGAGGAAGAGCTTGACCCCGACGTTCGCAAGGCTCTTCACAGAACTCAGCCCCAGGACCCTTCAAAGGTGAAGGGGAGAACTTGGGCGAGGCTGTGGAGAAGTGGGTTGAAACCATGGAGGAATATTTTGATGTCACAGGATACAACGAGAGGAGAAAAACGGCTCTCACTAGGCTGAAGAAGATTATGGAAACAACCAAGGTGGCATAGAGATACCATTGCGACACCAACCATCTCGATAGGAATACCCACTCCTGGAATGATCTCAAAGCCTATCTACGGAAGAGATTTTATCCCCTTGGATTTTTAGAAACCAAGATGAATGAATTCTTAGAGCTAGGATCAGGGGAGCAAAACTATCAAAGAATATCACCAGGCATTTGCTCTTCTCCTCGAGTACTCACCACTGCTAGTAGACGAAGAGCAACTTATGGCCAAGTTCATTTGGGGAATGAATGAACCTTTAGACACCCTCGTCAAGATTACCAAGCGAGTTTCCATGGTTGAAGCTATAAGAATGGTGAAGGACTTCGCCAAAGCCTTCATCATCGTTAGCCAAAGCCAGCTTCCTTATCCTTCAAGAGATTCCAGACAACAGGAAGTTCTTCTAACCTTCCGCCTCCAAAGAGACACCAAGGTCCCAACTAGAATGTGGAGTCAGGAAGTTTCAGGAATGAAGGAAGATCTTTTCCTCGAAGATGTTTCTCAGGAACTTCGGCTCTTTCAAGAATGCAGAGGGAAGAGCCTCGAAGTGAGAACAGGTGCTTCGGATGTCAGGGGTTTGGTCACTAACTCAAGGATTAACTGGATGGTATAGGATCTTTATACCCAAGTATGCTCAAATAGCATCCCCTTTAACTAACCTTCTCAAGAAGAGTACCCTACTTCAATGGTCTGTTATGTGTCAGAGTGCCTTTGATAAGCTGAAGACAGCCTTAGTAACCAACCCTGTCCTTAAATTACTAGATTTTACCAAACCTTTTGAGGTAGTTACTGATGCCAGTGGGTTTTCCTTAGGCGGTGCTCTTATGCAGGAAGGTCATGCAGTGGCCTATGAATCCAGAAAGCTGAGAACACATGAGAGAAATTATGTTGTCCATGACTTGGAGTTACTCTTAGTAGTTTATGCTCTGAAGTTGTGGAGACATTATCGTTTGGGACAGAGGTTCACCTTGATTTGATAAATCATCAAAGTCTGAAGTGGATCTTTACCCAAAGGGATCTCAACATGCGTCAAAGGAGATGGATGCTGACCCTGTAGGAACTCGATTTTTAAATTAAGTATCGGCCAGGGAAAGAAAATGTGGTGGCAGATGCGCTCAACAAAAAAGCCTCCTTGCTTGCAATTTCAATGGTGTCAAATCCATTAATCAGTGAAGCAAGGGAGAGAATCATGTAGGACAAATTCTTTGCCCCTATTGCTATCCTTCTGATGCAGGAAAGCAAGACTCTTAGGAAATGAGTCGAGTTCTGTGGTACAAATTGGATGAAGGATGCATGTTTTATAATAATCGGCTATGCATTCCCAATGATGAGGGAATAAAGGGAAGGATTATGAGAGAAGCCCATGATAGCCTGATAGCTGGACATCCAGGGTTTATAAAAACCTATATGTCTGTGAAGAAAAGCTTCTTTTGGCCAAGACTCAAAAAGGATGTACTTGATCATGTGCGGCAATACTTAATGTGTCAGAGAATCAAGGTAGAGAGAGTGAAGATGGCAGGGAAACTACAGCCTCTAGACATTCCATAGATGAAGTGGGAATGTATCAGTATGGACTTTGTCACTAGATTACCTTCAGTGCAATCAAGTTACAACTCCATTTTTGTGGTAGTTGACAGACTAACCAAAGTTGCCCATCTAATTCTAGTAAAAGAAACATACACTGCAGTAGATGTTGCTAGAGTTTTCCTTAAAGAAATCTTGAGATTGCATGGCTTACCCAGGAGGATAGTAAGTGACAGAGATCCCAAGTTCACATCAAAATTTTAGACTTCATTCTTTGAAGCAATAGGAACTTTCTTGGATCTCAGTACAGCCTATCGCCCCGAAATAGATGGCTAGACTAAAAGAGTGAATCAGGTAATAGAAGATATTCTTCGGTCATGCTATGGCAAGGAACCCAAGAAGTGGTTAAACCATTTGCATTTGGGTGAAGTTGCTTATTACAATGCTTCTTATCATCGAAGCATTGGGATGAGCCCTTTCAAAGCTCTGTATGGACAAGATTGCCTTACACCATTGACTTGGTCCGACCCATTAATCAAAGTTGAAATGTCTAGACAAATGCTTGATGACATGGACCAGTAAATACAATAAATCCGTAACGATATTAAGGCACCCCAAGATAGGCAAAAGTAGTATGCAGATAAAAAGAGATCAGAGAGAGAGAGTTTGAAGAATTAGATATGGTCTTCATTCGAGTACGACCAAAAAGAAGTTCTTTATCTTTAGGGAAGTACAAGAAGCTCTCTCCCAGATATTGTAGACCATATGCTATTATAAAGAAAGTAGGCGATCTAGCTTATAAACTTCTTCTGCCTCCCCATCTCAAGGTACATAATGTATTTCACATTAGTTTGCTAAGAAATATGTACCCAGCCCGAGTCACGTACTTGATTGATGAACAATTGATTTCTCCGACTCAAGGCTAGATGGTACTCCAACCTGAAGAAATTCTTGACGTTCGGGAGAAGGTTCTCAGGAGCAGAGTTCTCAGAGAGTTTTTAGTCAAGTGGAAGTTCTTCCCTCTAGAAGACGCCACCTGGGAGAAAGAAGAAGAGTTGGTAAAAGATTACTCCCACTTTGCGAGATGAAGACATCTCGCATTTTTTAAGTGGGAGAGAATGTAAGATTCGTCCTCAGCCTGAATAATGAATAAGCTTTTACCTCAATCCCTTGTAAATCATTCCCTATTTCAGAATGCAAGAAAATATTATTTTTCCTTGTTTTTGCCTAGAGAGAAGAAAAATTATAGAGAGAGGTAATTCAATGTTGAGATATTTGTAGATATAAAAATTCTCATAATATCTAAAATATAGTTCCCTGAAATAGAAGTTCAAAATAAATTCTCCAATGTACATTAGAAATCAAGTAAAAATGATATAAGGGACCTTAGCCTAAGGGTCTAGTTTTTTAGAAATTTCTGGATTATGGTCCAATTAAGGTTCCTATGGGCCAATAGGATTAATCCAAGTGTTGGGATGGAAAATCCCAAGAATAAAAGAAAATACCCAAAAATGAGTAAATGCTCACATAAGATGAAGAGTTGACTGAGTACAAGGTTGATTGAGTACATGCTCAAAGCATTATTTTCCAATGCATATGCTACAATTCAGGTGAATGGCTATATCTCAAGTTTCAATTCAGGAGATCCATTAGGCAGGGGTTCCCCCTAGCCCCCCTGCTGTTTGCTTTGGTCATAGACTCCCTACTAAGGAATGTTGATCTTCGAGTATAGAAAGGCTCCTTGAAGCCTCTCCCATTGCCACATGGCAAGTCCTTTGCCTACCAGTTGTTTGCTGTGATGATAACTGCAATAGAATCAGATGTGAGAGTGAAAGTATCCAAACCTTGATGTTTTATTCTTTTAAGGAAAAAATTTGAAAATTATCAGTAATAGCAGCGAAGCTATGGCAAAATTTTTAGAAAATAATACATATATTATTTTCATGCATAATGCTAAAAGAGGACTTCCTACCATATTCTAGGATTGGACATCCTATGTAAAAAGAATGATTTTCATCATATTCATGTGAAATAAATTTTTAGTATTTATGCATAAATATTTAATTACAAGAAAAGTAGAATTTAAGATTTAAAAAATTTATGCATAAAAAATTTTTAAATGATAAAAGAGGAATTCCCATGAAATTTGGAATTAAATCATTTAAATACAAAAAGAGTAATTTTTGGCATATTTGAAATAATGGGTATTTTATTTAATTTAAAAAAGAGAAATTTTAGATAAATTTATTTTATATATAAGAATTTTTAAATGATAAAAGAGGAATTCCCATGACATTTGGAATTCAATCATTTAAATGCAAAAAGAGGAATTTTAAGCATATTCAAAAAAATGGATATTTGTATTTAAATAAAAGAAGATTTTTTATGGTATTTTAAGTAGAGAAAGGTTTAAATTAAATTTTGGTGACAAAAGAAGAATTTTCACCATAATTCTACCTAGAAAATTAGGGTTGATAATTAAATTGGTAGAAAGAATATTCTTGGATATTTTATGTGGATAAATCACCAAATTGATATTTACCAAAATTAGATTAATGGGAGAAGAGTATTTTTATTTTAAAAAATCTGACATTCTCATATAAAACCATTTCTTAATCTATTATGGTTAGGAAGAAATGAAATTCATAAAGTTGGAATTTTCCTTACGGTTAGAAGTTCAATAGATGTTTATCTGAAGAAAATCCTTGAAATCAAAGCTATAAGTAAACTGAATAATTTTCGTTAGACCACGACTATAAGAATGGTGACTAGTAAATTACTTGCCCATCTCTCAATCTGAATCAAGCAAAAACCTCATGACCAATTGACCAATTCCAATTCTTGACACCAAGAATAGACTACCATTGAATTAGCATAGTTTTCCCTTATCCGAAATCACCAAGAATCTAGTTGGAAATTTAGTCAAATGATGGGTAGGTTACCCTGATGTGAGATCAAATGATGGGTAGGTTACCCTGATGTGAGATCACTAATTCTCATTAAGAAAATCTGGATTAAAGGAAAAGGGTTTTGTGGAACCAGTCCCAAAGTGGGAATTTTACTTGCATAGAACCTTTGTTTTCTTTAAAGGACTATTTTATGCCATAATGCTGGAGGAAGCATTTGGTATGTGTTTAACTAAGGAGAGACTCGTTGCTTGCAACAGCTGGCGGGGAGTCGTTGAGGGATGTCGCTCGCGCGGCAAAACCTGCCGAGGTCTTGACCAGCCTCGGTATGGTTAAAATGGTGCGCTTCCGGTACGATGGGTGAGGACTGACGAAGTGGTCCTTGAGTGAAGTGCTAGGACACCTAAGTAGGATTCTAGAGGATTCTGACTAGGTGATGCACGAGCTCGCAGTTGCTAGGACACCCATGCGTACGTTGAGGAAGATACGGATGAACTGGAAGAATGACTTTTGTGAATGGAATTTTGATATTGGATCTCGTTGGTTGACTAGCTAGTCTTCAACGGAGAGTCCGGATGATATAATTTGTAAAATAATGGACTCAATATTTTGGAGGATTATGATCTGTAATACTATGATTTCATTGAAGGATTGTTTTAAAGACAGCCGAACCTGTTATAATGGCAATTTCATATTGGGTGTGTAAGTGGTATAACTACCTTAAATTTTGCTTGAAGCGCCGGCTAGGGGGCTTGGAAACTCTTTTCCTCGGTACCCGGGCAAAACATAACCAAATTTGTAGAAAGGAATCCCACCAATACAGTGGTTGGGGCGATTGGCTAACCCATGGGGTTAGGCTAGATCGGGGGATTCCTACAATACAAATAGTGACTATTAAGTTATGTTAGTTAGAATAATTCCTAGGAAGACCCTTGTTTAGTGGGAGGGAATCAGCGGGTTGTGCCTCGCTATAAAGGAGGAAAAAAGAGGTGATTCAATGGACCAAGTGCAAGTCCCTTCCTTGATTTGACCATGTGACTTTTAGGTTTGGCCGGATCAGTTTAGTTAGTTAAGACTTTGACTCGTTGGATCAATTCTCCCGTTAGATGATTTCCTTGGTGGAATCGCCCGTGCCTTCTGGGTGAGGGAAGTTTTTTTAGGTTTGGTTTCGAAGGAACTACCGGGCTAGTCTCTTGTCCGGACATCCGTGGTGGGCGAGGCCCCAAGTGGATCCTTGCCCCGCATGAGAGAGTGATGCTGCTTCTGCTGCCAGTGCCCTCGGAGGGGGCATCACGGAGGGGGTGGGGTTCTCACAGGAGCATTCATGAGGCAATCTTAAATGTGATTACTGTAATAGATTGGGCTGCTCTGAACAAAATGAACAATATGTGATGATCAATATGGACCTTGAGAAAGCCTATGATAGGGTAGGTTGGGAATTTATTATTGCTGTAGACAAGATGGGTTTTGGACATATGTTTTGTCATATGGTCAAAGCATTATTTTCCAATGCATATGCTACAATTCAGGTGAATGGCTATATCTCAAGCCAGTTTTAGTTGAGGAGATCCATTAGGTAGGGGTTCCCCCTAGCCCCCCTGCTGTTTGCTTTGGTCATAGACTCCCTACTCAGGAATGTTGATCTTCTAGTATAGAAAGGCTCCTTTTGAGAGTGAAAGTATCCAGACCTTGATGGAGGTCTACAATGACTTTTGCTTTGTCTCAGGCTCAAAGATAGCACCTCACAAGACTGAGTGTCTATTCTTGGGCTATAACCAGCAGGTGGATGTCCTGCAATAGTACAACCTCAAGGACATAGGCCCTGGGAAAATCATCAGGTACTTGGGCTACCCAGTGGTGGGGCTTGAAATAATTTCCCATCAGTTCTTTGGATGGTTACATAGCAGAATTGATCAAAAAGTCAGAGTGAGAGCATAACTCAGACTAAGCTTGGCTGGTAGGCTGATTGCACTAAGGCATATACTGTTGTCACTACCAATATACATTGCCACCCTAATCAAATTCTATGATATACTGACTGGGGAAAGGTAAATAAGTTGTTTACGAACTTCTTGTGGTCCTTTGCAGAAAGTAAGTCATGGATATTTATCTCCTAGGAACAGGTGTGTGCAAGAAGGAAGATGGGGGATGGGGCATCCCCAACATTGTTGATGATAAGGCAAGCCAACTGCTTACACAATGGATTGGTCACTTGGAGTCTAACCAGCCATGAGCATGTATCACCAAATGCAAAATTGAGGAGGCTAAGATAGGTGAAAAATGCTGGGAAGGAGTCCACTAGCTGGACAAGCTGCTTCTGCCTAGTCCTATCAGGATCAGAAACTCTGAATATCTGTAATATTTGGAAAAGGATCTTAAGCTCAGCTTCTTGGAGGGGCAATGGAAGGATGACTCATCCCTAGCCCAAAGCATATGGTTCAGCAAAGCTACAAATGAATGATGACACCCTTGATATTCTCAAGAACAAAAGGTTGTCTAAGAAAATCAGTGATAAGGCCTAAGGGATTTCAAGGACATTTGGAACCCTGGTTCATAGGATTGGGTCATCCCCTTGGAGGTATGGCAAACATTGTGCAAAGTGAGAGGCTGTTTATGTCTAACACCATAAGTAGAATTAAGTCCACAAGAAAAATAGGTAAAAGGGTGAGGGTGGTCAGACACACTAGTGTCTGGATAGACAAGATTGTCAAAGCCTAGGATAAGGCTGGTTATAGACTAACCCATAGATATTGCAAAAGGATATCAGTCAAGACCTGGAAATCCACTGGTGCTGGTAGGCTTGACTTGTTCTTGTGGAGAATCCCTCATCAAAAACTTCCTGTTAGAGATATGACTTCAAAATGGAGTGATGGAAACCCCTAGTTCCCAAGATGTAGGAACCAAAAAGAGTCACTACTGCATATACACTTTGTGAGTGTAAGGATGTCCATCCTATCTAGGATAAGGTAAGAAAACTCTTAAATAAATGTGGTATATTGGACAAGCTACATTAGTGACAGGTGTTGATTGTTGGTAGCAAGGGCAGGATGAACCCTACTCTATACAAAATATGGCACACTATCAGGGCCTATGTGCTTATAGAGATTTGGGAACATAGGTCTTCCCTAAGTCACAAGGGCATCAAGAGAACTTTGGAATTTAGTAGTAAGGAGAAGGCAAGGGATATGCTAGTACAAGCCAGTCAACTAGCAAGTCATAGTGGTGATAACAAGAGAGTTGCAACTACTAGAATTCTGGTTAACAAATTAGCATCAGCTCTGGGTGGTGTATCCACTCCTTTTGGATACTAATAAACTTTCTTTGCATTTTTTTAAAACAATGCATTAGAGCTCTTATTCCTTATGTATGCTTAAACTTAGAACTCTTATTCCTTATGTATGCTCAAACTTAGAACTCTTATACCTTATGTGTATACCTTATGCATGCACAAACATAAATAACACAAGAACGCATTAGAACTCTTATACTACTTATGTGATATTATAACTTTATAGAGCCTTCTAGAATACTAGTTAGACAAGCAGGGTGGACAGTGCCCATTTTGGATGATAGCTTCTAAGGACTTTCCACACACTCCCCACTATTAAAGCCAAAGGCAACTTCTCTTTTACAAGAGAAGGATAGTGAAAAGATCAAGGACTCCCCCTTCACACTATAACCACCTACTCGTCTCGCAGATAACCACTCCTAACTTGACATAACTAGCATTCTAAAAGGCCTACAATAATGCCCCATATCTCTATGAATTATGCTCTAAGCCTAAGAGAATAGAAAAATTAAAACCCCAACACCCAAGGGTGCAAAGCAAATAAATGAGAAGAATAAGAACATTGGAGAGTACCTCAAGAGGTGGAATGATACTGGAGACACTCTATGTTAGAATGAGGGCACAACAATGCAAGACCTAAAAAACATAACATGCAAAAATTAGGTAACACATTTATGAGGAAAAACATAACATTCATAGATTAAGCTTTATGCATTAATCTATGCATGAAGGTATGTGCATAAATCTCTATCTATGCATAAAGCTTAATGCATAGATATGCTCTATGCATAAACACTACAACACGTCGGGGGCACAACAATGTTTTCTAACAGCGTTTCAACAGTGCTTTTATTTTCTGGGATGTCAGGGTTTCCGCTCGTGCTAACGGTGCTACTCAACAGATTGAAAATTTTTATGCTCCACAGCATTTATAGCAGCAAAATTTCGCTACTGAGCAGTGTCGTTAGCAACGAAATTTTGTTGCTATAGTATGATTTTGCTATTGAACAGCGAAATTACGCTGTTATTTTTGCTACATAAAATTCCAGAGAGTTGTTGGATGCTGAATTCTGAAAATACATGTCACATGCACACAAAAAATGATATATAGTTTTAAAAAATCATCCATTAAAACCCTTGGAGCCATGTTTCAAGCAAAAAAAAAAAGGATAGTTGAAAACTTTTGAGAAGTGAAACAATGTCAAGATCATGAATCTATTCCATCTTGTAATAAATCCATATGTGTTGCTTCATCAATGTTTATATCTAATGGAAGCTCAATGAAAAGATGGAGTTCTATATCAATATCAATATCACTATCAGGATCCAATGAAGCATTGTCATGATTGATAGGTGACTCATCATGTTCTTTCGATTGATGTTCCTCATGCTCTTCATCGCGGTCCCGTCCAAAATGTTTTCCTTATTGTCTTCTTCCAATGAGCCGATTTGAGGTAGTACTTACACCTCATCCAGAGATTCGGCCTCCACATCTTGATCTTGAAAGATATGTTTTAAACAAGGGGAAACTTGTATAACATACCACCACTTTGGATTAACTCGATTGACGTGAAACACAACCTAATATCACAAAGTAAAGGAGTTACACTTTTATTATACTACATCAAGATTTAATTTGGGATTGGTTGGGTTACTAACTTGTTGTTGACAATTTGAGGTAGTAGGTATCTTTCTCATCATTCCAAAACTTGGTGGAATCAATTTGAAAGAATCCATTTGGATGTTTCTTCACGGTTGCTTGAGCACCTCTATATATCACCTTGGACCATTTGACATCAAAGATGAATAGACTAAATGCTCTAAATCCCAAGAATATCTTGAATAGTTCCACAATACTCAAGATTGTCCTCTATGACATTGGTATCATGTCTACTAGCTCGACTTTCTTGCTCAAAAGTTGCCATCACACAACAATCAAATGTGTTTCTTTTAGAATCCACACACTCTGTGCGAAAGTGCCTTCCCTATGACCATAGTGCATTATATAGTTTGTACTAACATTAAACAAAAGCATGACATTTAGTATATATAGTGCATTAAACAAAGTATATACATGAGATAGAGATGAAGAATGTACTTACTTGAGGGTCACATCCTCTTACATACTCATGAGATAGAGATGAAGAATGTACTTACTTGAGTGTCACATCCTCTTGCATACTCATGCTCTTCTCTTGTGATCATCTCTCCATTTTACGATGCCATTTATATTGCCATACGAAGCCATTCTATATTGATCACATTTGGTAGAGGTTCCAAGCTAGGCGGGAATGGCAAGAGTTTATTTTTTCTTCTGAAAGCTCTTCTCTTATCCTTTCGTCTATTGATTGTATCCTTGTATCTCCCAATCAACTTCTCCATGATGGGACTATTTAGAATGCAGAATGTATTCACCTTGTGGCGTAATGCTTCATCCAGTCTTTGTTGCCTTCCTTTTCCCTAAGGCACATTAGTGATTAGTCGGTCATCCTCCTCATTGCTCCATAATTGTGGCATGGAAGGATCTATGCGAGATAGATGTTTTGTGATATACACAAGAGACTCTTGCATCAACCATCCCTCTGCCATGCTTGCTTCTGGCCTTGCTCTTTGTCTCACAAATTCCTTTAAGGTTTTCATGAACCTTTCAAGTAAAAACATCCATCAAGCAGAACACCACCACATAAAGACACTTCATCAACCAAATGTACCACAAGATGCAATTGGCTAGTGAAAATTATTCTAGGAAAGTTGTCCTCAATCATACACACTGCCTCAATAGCATTGAGACGAGCCATCTCAATGGATGTAGGATCTATCTCCTTTAATGTACCGACATACATAGCAATTATGTGTACTATTTACCAATACATAACTTGTGAGTGCATCAAAATTCCAGATAAGCAATATAACTTAGTGAATTGAAGAGAAGATTCATACCTCACACTAAGCTTCCCATTTTGTTAATAGCCTCTCTCACCTTCTTGTCTCCACAACCAACTATAGCAATTGGAAGAATAAACTATGCATAGAAAAAACTGGAAGTTAGTATATGAGCTTACAAATTATGTACCACAAAAGAGAAAATGAAAAAGCAAATATTTATATACCTATAATATCTTGTGCCAATCATGTGTTTTGAGGCCATATAATTGTTCCTCTCCTTTCTTTTTGGTCTTTTTGAAGGCACCATTCAATGAATGCATTACTCTCGTTGGTGTACGAAAAGAGGTGATCACACTTTTCACCTTATTGTGCTCCCTCTTGGTTAATACCCACGGTGCGTTTGGTATAACTATTTTGCCACTCTCATTTTCAATTGGCCATGCACTTTGAAGGCGTCCAATGTTTTGTAAGTCATCCCTTGCACCCTTTTTTTCTCTTTTACTAATTAAATGGTCCCAAATATTTGTTGCCATATTCTTGAAGATATGCATGGGATGTAAGAGATGATTGATCTTCATGTCACACCAATATGGAAGTTGAAAGAAAATTAAGTGTTTAGACATCCCATTTGGTGGCAGATTGGGAGTGCTTCTCCATGCCTCAAACAAATCTCTACCTCTCATCACAAGTGGTGAGACATCATGCCACATACTTGGGATGTGAAGGAGGGAGAAATCAATGATGTTTGTCATACACCACCTTCTTAAGTGTAGAGGGTCTTTCCGAAACAAGTGATGGTCCGCAAATCGGACATGCATGATGTCTAGAGGTTGGCAAACCTATTTTAAAATTGAGGTGATAGAGATAGAGATATAAAATTAAAGTTTAAAGGCTAAACACTTATGCATATAAGGTTCAAGTAGGTACCTGAGTACTTCGAAAACCCGGGATAGTCATGCATTATCAAAAGCAAAACTCCTTTCACCTATTTTAAAATTGAGGTGATAGAGATAGAGATATAAAATTAAAGTTTAAAGGTATATAAGGTTCAAGTAGGTACCTGAGTACTTCGAAAACCCGGGATAGTCATGCATTATCAAAAGCAAAACTCCTTTCACCTCCGCCTCACGCCTATTTATTGGCCTTGAAATGTCATGTACTTTGATATCTTGCCATAGTGTCTCAAGCTCCTCAATCAAAGGCTTGAGGTATACATCCATGTTTGCCACCTTATACTTTCCTAGTACAAGGTGTAAGGTCTCTCCCAAACCACGTATGTATGTGTCTCTTTTAATATAGATTTCAAGAAGGAAGGAGAGTGCACTTAGAGAAGAGTGAGACAATAAGGCTAGAAATATTAGGAAAGTGTTAGAATAAAAATATTAGCTCCAAAAATCCTAAAAGAAATAAGAAGATAAGAATAGTTCTATTAAGAGATAAGTATCTCCAAAAATAGAAATTCGAATTTAGATGATAGGAGATCGTATTTAGAGTAATTTTACATACTTAGAGTCCATGCATACTAAAAATGTGGAAAAATAACACGTTTCTAAAGATGGCACGTTTGTGGCTATATACACGCGTTTTTGCCTATTCTTCCCGCTTAGGCTTGTAGACTAGATGCCTTCCGGTTCTTTTGACTGGTTGTATGACCATATTCTGAGTTTTTATCAGAGAGTTATGGCCAAAACAATTTGTTGATTCTGTCAGGGTCTCTACACAGAGAAAACTGTAAGAAAGCAGCAAAAGTAGCCTCAAGGTAATCTTAGAGCTTGAGATGTATATATCCCTTCATTCTTATTTAATATCTTAGAAGAGAAGGTTAGATTGCTATGGTCTTTCGGAGGAAGAGACCAAAACTCCATAGCTTTTCTTTTAGAGAAAGAATAGTATGTCGTAGCCCTGTAGAGAGGGCTATTTTGCCATAGACCTTAGAAAGAGAGAAGAGTCACAGTACGAGTAAGAGGAGATAAAGCTTGGGGATGATTGGATGATTTTAATCATAAGAGAAGTTATTAGAAGACTCTATTCTCATATGTCAAGTTCTAAAGCTCTTGTTAAACGAGCAAAGGCAACGATAAACAACAAATTTCTATAAGGTATATACATATTTTATTTTTCAATTATATATCATTCTTAGGGGTTGAGGTATGGCCCCAGCTTCTCTATTAATTGCTAATAGTAATCTATTTGATTGATTTACTATTTAAAGTTTGTATTCTTTTAAACAATAGCATATGCCTTAATAAAGAATGTCTTATCGCAATCTCGAGTTGAAATGCTAAAATCTTTGTGAAAAGGATTGTTTTCTTAAGAAGGTAACATGGATTCTAGTCCTATGGTTTAGTGAGTAAATGGATTGTTATCTTGGTTAAATTAAGGTACATGTATAACTCTCCCTGCCTTGACGCTGCCCCGTTCTTGTGCTTGTATAGCCGGACGGCGGAGATGTTAGTAAGGCCCGGAGTTGGCCCATGGTATCCCTCATACCATTGGGAGAATGAGGTTCACCGATTGAGGTGAATGATTGTGATGCTGCCTAGTTCTGAGGGCCCAGGCTAGTGCGGTGAATTAGCCCACCCTAGTGCACAGACATCTCTCTGAGGGGCGGGAGGATCGAGCGATGGAGCCTGAGAGGGCGACAGGCCAGCTTGAGTCCTCGCCACCTGTGTGGGCGGCCGACGATGAGGTGTATGGTCCCGTAGGGTTTTGCCCTGCTGGAAGGCTGAATTCTAGATCATCGGCGGTATAAAGGAAAAGAATAAGAAAGACGGTTTGGCTTGTATGAAATTGATTCATGTATAAACTTTTTTTTTTATAGATCTTATCTTGGCATTATTGTATTGTGTAAAAAGGCTGTTTTAACAAACCTTGTGAAAAGGGCCTTAATTAAGGAACATGTTTATTTATGTCAAACAGTGTGGTAGGATTAATTAGAAAACAAATTGACGCGTGAGTAGGGTGGAAAGTGGGAGGATGGAATGCCCCGACGGCACCATCCTACGGACGGGTGGACCCGATTAGTCGGGTAGCTTTCCAACATATTAAGTGAAAGCCCTACGTTGTTAGATAAATAGGTTCTCGGGCAATTCTATTCTAGAAGACTAGGCCAGCGACTATGCCTTGCATAGATGAGGAAAAAAGCATTGTCTCTAAGGAATCAAGACTAGTAGTTGCCCAAATTATGATCAATTACCCTATGGGTGGTTTGATTTTTAGAAGACCACGCTCCCATTGTGGGATAGAACTAGGTCTTACCTATGAATCGTATCCTTGAATCTCTGCATGGTCAAGGTGTCGATGAGTAGGAAATTTTCTCCAAGATAAGACTTAGTGGACTATCTTAAGTATTTTCCCTATTTTTGTAAGGGGGGAACCTTACACAAGGAGAGTAAGCATAATATGACCTTTCTTGATTGCCACCAATGGAGGGAAGTTGTAATTCACCAATACAATAGGCCAAGTAGATCATGATGTGGACTTGAAGCCAAATGGGTTAACACCATCCATGCCCAAGCCAAGATGTGCATGACGAGGCTCATCATTAAACTCTGGCCATTGATGCTCCACATGTTGCCATGCCAATGAATCGGTTACGACCCTCATGATGCCATCAGTCGAGCGATGAGTAGCATGCTGCATCATGAGTTCTGCAATCCCCTTACATTTAAACATATGTTGCATCCAAGGAATGATAGGGAAGTGTCTCAAAACCTTTTGGGAAAATTTATCTCCTTGCAAATTATCCCTATATCGCGGCTCTCCCTACATTGTCTATAGACATTGTGTTGCATATTTATTAACCCCTCTAAATAGCATGCAATCATTCGGACATGCAGGTATTTTTGTATAATCCATACCTAGCATAGAGAGAATTTTACGACACCCATCTCATGAGTTTGGTAATAGATTTTGAGGGGGAAGAATCTTCTTGAGAAGCCTACAACATAGGGTAAGAAATCATATGTCAAAATATTAGCAAGGAGAGTATATAGAGCATGAAATATTTTCATTATAATAAGGTGGTCTTACCAAAGAAGACTTGTGACACTTGCATCACTCCATCCATAAGTTGTTTACAAGTTCAATAGCTCCAAGCTTGCTCGTAGTGTGGAGTATGAACATCCCTTATACAAAGGTGTGCTTGCCTCTCTATGCAAGGTTTCCTCCTCTTGTGACATTGGAGCTTGCTCTCTATCATCTATGACCTCCCATCCAAAGAAGTCATTCACCATGTCATCCATGATGAGATTCTCTTCCTCCTCATGTGGCAATGGTGGAGGCACCTCATTCATTGGTTGGGGAAGATGAGTCTCAACCATGCTTTCCATATGAAGCCTTGCCACCTTCCGCACTCTACTCGATGTCACTGAATGGTGTGGCATGTTACCTAGAACTCTCCTATGGTTTTCCTCTATGTCATCATTCGTACTTGGTCGTGCCACTGCCTCATGAAGACCATATGTTTGGACATGCTCAATTTTTATACGATGTTGTCATATATACTGGCCCTTGCATCGATCACAAACACATTGAATTTTTTCTCTCAACCATGTCTCGTATCCAACTTCTGGTCATTGCATATCGATCACACACACATTGAATTTTTTCTCTCAACCATGCCTCATATCCAACTTCTGGTCCTTGACAATCATTGTTAGACATCTTTAACCTGGCCACCAAAACTGATTTAGGATTCATACAAAACACACAACATCCAATACTACAAAAACTGATTTAGGATTCATACAAAACACACAACATCCAATACTACAAAAATAGAAATTTACCCAGGTTTTTGCCTGCTAGACAGTGACCACAGTAATGTTTTTTCCCTACACACCAGCGAAGCTAGCAGTGAAATTTTACTGCTGCTTAATAGTGACCTGTGAAACTGCGACTCCAACCTAAATTGCCGCCATCGATGGGTGTTAATACCTACCTACTTCTCTATTGCTGCACCACATGCATAGCTACACCTGCAGCTCGAGTTTTCCTCCCACCTTAACTCATCCCTCAATCAAGTCTCCCTCTCCAAGGTGAGCACTTCTTGCTTTCTTCCCTCTTTCATGGTTTCATGTCTTCTTCCAAGCTTTCATGGAAAGCTTGGAATGGAAGCTTGGAAATAGTTAGTGGGCGCCGTTTTTTCTGCAAAGTAAATCAAAGAGTTCTACTTGATCAAATCAAATCAGCCTAATTCCTCACAGCTCCAGGGGTTTTCAAGCATGCTCTACAAGCTTGTGAAGTCAAAATTCAATTTAATCAAGTCTATAGTGAGATCCAAGCTCTTCATCAAATCTGCCAGGTGACTTTGGTAAAACAAAGATTAAGCATTCAATGTTTGGTCAAATCTTATGTTTCTTAGCTTAATCCTCTACTAGACTAATTGCTATTGATGGCCTTGAAAGGATTTGAGCTCATTGGAAGTCTAAGTCCCCAGATCTGGGCTCCTCGCATACTCTGTTTTTTGTACACAAAATAGAGGATTAATTTGCTAATCAATGATTAATCAGTGCTAATCACTATATTTTGGTGCAATTGAGGGTTCAAATTAACCATTAGGTATCTGATACAGATCCCTATAACTTCAGATTGTAATTCGGAGTTGGTTTGATACTCCAACCATTCTGTACAAATTGGTTACCCTTGATTTAATATAATTTCTGGTAAAATTATGCTGATGATAAATTTATGGTAATCATCATTTTGCATTTAACCCTTGGTTAATGCCTGCAAATCACACTCAAATTCAAAATTATTCATTGCCAGAGTTGCATTTGGGAATGTGCATAAGAATGAATGCTATATGCATTATGTATTGGGCTCATTACATCAGTGTAAAAATGGGATCAGACACTGCCCTTGTCCAGAATAAGGCAAGAGGTAAGACCTCCTGCATAGATTTGGGAATGTGCATAAGAATGAATGCTATACGCATTATGTATTGGGCTCATTACATCAGTGTAAAAATGGGATCAAACACTGCCCTTGTCTAGAATAAGGCAATACATAATGCTATACGCATTATGTATTGGGCTCATTACATCAGTGTAAAAATGGGATCCGACACTGCCCTTGTCTAGAATAAGGCAAGAGGTAAGACCCCCCGCATAGATTTGGGTTTGCATTGCATAATGACACAAGATAAACATCAAAAGCCCAAAAGAACTATCAACAAAACATTTAAACATGTTGCTCACATGGAGCAAGAAGATTTTAACAGTAATTACCAGTAAAATGTCATGGATAGGCTAAATACTAATATAGTACCGGTGGTGACACACTCAACACTTCTTAACTATGATCGATTTTGAGACCAGTATCATACCGGTTTAATACTAGTAGCATAGTGAACACTAGCATAGCAGTTTAAAGCTAGTATGAAACCTGCTGGTAAGATATAATTAAAATTCATAATGACCAATACCATAATGGTTTAAAGACAATTCCTATATGAAACCGAGATGAAACCTGTTGGTAAGATATAATTATTGGTAGATGTCATAATATTGTCTACAATCCATACATCTAAAGTGTCAAAATTACAAAAAAAGGTTGTAGCTGCCTGGTAGCCATGATGTAGTAGAGGTTGTATGCTTGGTTAACCACTAGTTAACACCAGTAAAGCAATGTCAACATACCTACATAAAGTGTCTTTAAGGAGAAATTAGATAAGAACTAGTCCAGTGGTCTAAATGTTTCTTACCTCCTTTGGGAACCCTTGGGCTAGCTACAGGCTCTTTTGCTACCATTTCTCTTAAATCTAGAGGAATGGCTTTGTTGCATCTCTTTGCAAGACACTTGCCTTGAGCACAAAGGTGTGCAAAACAAAAATCATGGTATTGGTGTTTACATGGCAATATGTAAACACCAACAACATTGTCCTCATCAACAAAAGAAAGACCACAACCCTTGTACGCATCAGCCACCACAACTGGCAAGCCATAGGCCTAAGAAACTTTGGTGGTCGTAGAACAATGGAGAACAAAGTGTTCACTCTTCATGTGCATAATCAATGACTCCTAGAGCATGGCTTCATAACGATCCTATGACTTCTGCTCTAGATTAGCCTATTACAAAAGAGGACAAAAATTACTCAAAAAAACAATGGGGATGAAAATACTTAATTTTTCAAAAGGACCATGTAATTACGTGTGCTTTTACCAATGTACTCTTAGCATTCTCTACTTTCTCCCACAAATTTTGAATTGTTGGATCATTTTTCATCTTGGCTTCTTCTAACCCACCAGCATCCACACGAAAAGGCATCATCACATTAAGGGCACCTTTCGTTTGATGTAGTTTGTCCCTTGCTACCTCCATGCTCCCAGATGCTTCATTGTATTTACCCACCTCTTGTTGTACTCTCTGTGTGTCACCTCGACAAGAAGTTCATCTAGTAATTTTGTTGCACCTCCCATCTCACTTTTAACACCCACATCCTGCTTTGAGATGGGCTATCTTAGAGTGGATGGTATATCATGTAACAATCTTGGAGACTCTTTGTTTACAGCTATCCATTGAGATACCTTTCTGGATAAGTGATTCTCTTCACAACCTCTGCCCCAAATTTGGCCAACATAATTAGCCCAATGTAAACCTAGTAAACGTATCCTCAAGTAAATGATAGGATGACTACATAGCTAGGCATTTTTGGTTGTTTACAGCTATCCATTGAGATACCTTTCTAGATAAGTGATTCTCTTCTGTCGCTTTCTTCACAACCTCTGCCTCAAATTTGGCCAACATAACTAGCCCAATGTAAACCTAGTAAACGTATCAAGAAAATGACATGCCAACTACATAGCTAGGGAGTTTTGATTGGTACACCTATTTATATAACCCAGTATATGGCAGCATAGTGTTGAGGAAGAGAAGTTTTCAGTCTAACCTTTCCATCCTTACCCGGAGGCTCTGTGAACACCTTGACCCAATGCCCCACAGGTACCTCGTCCTTGTTGATTGTCTTGGGTTTTCCCCTCTAGGATCAAGCCATACTCCGTATTAAAATCTACCACTATTGTGGAGAAGGCCTTTAATGGTTAATCCTCAATTTTTGGATGGTGGAAGCAATAGATAACAAGTAGCCACTCCTTCTACATAAAAATTTTCTTTTAAAAAATTACTCCTCTCTATCTATGTGTCTTAGCTATGTGTGTGTGTGTGTGTGTGTGTGCGCGAGCGCACGTGCGTGCGCATGTGTGCATGTGTGCTTATTGCATAGACATGTATAAACACAAAAACAGACACACACACACACACACACACACATGAAAATGCACAACACACACACCCAACTTGGGCAAACATGTGGTGATTCTCTAGACTTGCACTTCTAAGATGCCATAGCGAACAAAGTATCTAGGGTGAAAGGGATGTAGTAGGAGGGGACAAGGAGAATGTGGAGAGAGAAGCTAGGGAAACCTCGAGTTCCATGCATCAATGTCAAGTCCTCATTATGATTATGGTCTCTTTCCATGCAATGATAGGATTATTGTATCTTTCCCCATGTCAAGGAATTCGAATTTGCCTTAACTCTCTTCAATAATTTCATTTCAATTTAAACACAAATTTACTTAGGTTTTTAATCACAAATTTACTCAAGTTTTCAACCACTAACAAATTTTCCCCTTTACACACTAGCTCCTACCGGTTTGAAGTGGTCCATCTTCCCATGCTTCAGCCACCACCGCCAGTTAGCACAACTTTGTTTTTCCTTTTTTCCACTTGCAATGATTGGTGTGTGAGCTCCACCAATGGTAC
Organism: Cibotium barometz; assembly: GCF_041138505.1. Taxonomy (NCBI): domain Eukaryota; kingdom Viridiplantae; phylum Streptophyta; class Polypodiopsida; order Cyatheales; family Cibotiaceae; genus Cibotium; species Cibotium barometz. The sequence goes on from NC_141108.1 coordinate 23,952,305, forward strand.
ATTGAGGTTATTGGTGTTGTTTTGGTATAAGGAGATATGATGTTAACGTGAGATTTTTACAACTAGCAATCAAGCCCTTTGATTTGTTTTTTGGGTTAATTGTAGGATACCTCACCATATTTATTGGCCACCATTGGTGATCCATGTATACTGCAAATATTGTGGTTTGCACTTGAGATTGGCATAAGCATGTGGAGCTAACAATCATCACAAATTTGTGCTCCCTTTTTCCCACTTGCAAAAAATGATACATCAAATGGTGTTGTTTTGGTACAGAGGGATATGATGTTAACATGAGATTTTTACAAATGACAATCAAGCCATTTCATTTGGTTTTTGGTTAAGCTTGTGTATGTCTATAAACCTTACCATATTTATTATCCAACTCACATTTTCTTTCTCTTTCCTCTGTCTAAATTGATAGGAGATGGTATAGAGGTGTTTCAAATGGACTAGAATGTGTGTTGGTATCACCTACGATCTATTAAGATTTTAAGGAAATCTTCACACACATGGGTACCCAACAAAAAGGAGAGTTGTAATTCTTGGAAAATGTATATCACATACATAAAAATTTGTATCGCCATGGAATACTAGGCAAATATCGGCTTCACTAGAAAAAAGCGGTGGTTTATTTCTTGCTCTGGCCCATTGCCCGGCTTCGGCCAAGGCTTTGGCCAAAAGGCTTTGTAAAATTTTACCCATGGTATGAGGATAACCATACCGGAGCTCACCGAGAAGCTCAAAATGGTTGTTGTGATGTGTGCATGAGCGATGCACATGTGAGGTGCATGCACATTGGTTAGTTCCCACCCGAACTTCTATGTTCAAATCAGACTGAGTGGTTTCGCTATGAGCGAGTCAGCTCAAAATGGACTAGGTGTCTAAGATGGTAGACACGCACACACATGTTCATTGACTAACACTCCAATTTTGCATTGAGGGGGGGAGGTTGGTGCTTCCTTAGGATCTCTAGGACCTTGCGCACATGATCTTCATGATCATCTGCATTCTTAGAATAAACGAAGATGCCATCAAAGAAAACAAGAACAAAATCATGCATGAGGTAATTAAACATTGCTGGGGCATTAGTTAATCCGAATGGCATGATTGTGAATTCATAATGCCCATAGCGAGTATTGAAAGTTGTCTTTGTGATTTCTTGTTCCTTGATTCTGATGTGGTAGTACCCGGATTTGAGATCTATCTTTGTGATTTCTTGTTCCTTGATTTTGATGTGGTAGTACCCAGATTTGAGATCTATCTTTATGAACATTTGGGTTCCACTTAACCGATCCAAAAGTTCATCAATCCTAGGAATAGGATACTTGTTTTTAGTTGTTAACTGATTCAACCCTCTATAATCAAAGAGTCTTAACGTTCCATCTTTCTTTTTCTAAAAGAGAACGGGCGCACCCCAAGGTGAAACACTGGGTCTTACGAATCCTTGCTCTAGTAGTTGTTTTAACTGCTCCTTAAGTTCGATGGCTTTTGGAACTGTCATTTTGTATGCACGCTAGGCTACTAGTAGTTGAGCTCCGGGGGTTAGCTCTATCTCATGATCTACTTCACGAGTTGGAGGCATTTCAGTCAGCTCTTCTGGGAACACATCGGCGTACTCACTTAGCCATTCTGGTTCCGTAGCCTTACATTTTCTATCTACTGGATTCATTTTAACGACATAGATAGATTGCCTCTTTCTGAATCCCTTCAGCAATTTAGAAGCTTTGACTAATTGCAGAATTGAGGATCCAGAAATTCCAGTTCCTTGGACTCAATTCTTGTGCAGGTCGAGGAAAGAAATGGTTTCATTGTGACAGTGAATGTTAGCCTTATTCTTATGGAGCCAATCCATTCTAAGGATTCCATCGTAGATTCCCAAGGGTAGGACTCTGAACTAGTAATCTGTTACGTTCCCATCTAGATTAAACTGAATATGGTCTATCTCAAGGTGTGTGAAAAGAATCTTTCCACTGGCCAATTCCACTTGCATAGGTTTCCTTGATTTTTGATTTAGGACTAACTTACATAGACATCCTGGGGAAATAAAAGAATGTGTACTACCTGAATCAATCAAAAGTTTGAATTGCTTACCCTTTTACTCTGCTAGAGTCTAGAGGACTGAGAATTGATGACTTGGCCCCTGATAGATCAGTCCTTTTTCTTCTTCCACTTCCTTAGCTATTGTGATGGATCTAGCTGTGCAGTCTAAGGTGGAACTCTCTCTCTCTTTGGTTTCTCCAATTTTAGGAGGAAGTTTTGAGACTACTTTACATTGAGGCTGCACGTTGAGCTGGCACTCTTCTGGGGTTGCCTTGGTTTTGGTGAGGGGGACCCTGATTGGATTGATACAAAAGAGTTGGTCTCTAGACTCTCGAACCTTGGCTTCCTTGGCCCATAGAAGGAGTTGGGCAATCCTTAAGCTAGTGCCCAAACCCTTGACAACCAAGCACATGTTTTCACTTCAAAGCTCTTCTCTTTGCATTCTAGAAAGAGTCGGAGTTCCTGGAAAAGAGCTTCGAGGAAAAGGTCTTCGTTCATTTCTAGAGCTTCCTGTCTCCTCGTTCTGATTGGGACCTTGGTGTCTCTTTGGAGGCGGAAGGTTCGAAGAACTTCCAGGAGTCTGGAATCTTTTGAAGGACGAGGGAGCTAGCCATCAGCTGTTCTTCATTCAGCGGTGCCGAGTATTTGAGGAGGAGGGCGAACGCTTCATGATACTCTTCAATAGTTATGCTCCCCTGAGTCAACTCCAAGAATTCATTCATGTTGGTTTCCACCAAAAAGCCGGGAGGACAGAATCTCTTCCTTAGATAAGCCTTGAGATCAATCCATGTCTGGGTGTTCTGATCCAGATGGTTGGTCTTGCAGTGGTTTCTCCATGCCACTCGAGCTTTTTCTACTATCTTCAGTCTTTCAAGCTTCGATCCACTTCTCCACAGCCTCGCCCAAGTTCTCCCCTTCACCCTTGAAGGGACCTGGCTGAGTTCTGTGAAGGGCTTTGCAAACATTGGGGTCAAGCTCTTCCTCATCCATGAGAGGATTTGGCTGTCGGCCAAATACGGTTCACGCGTCTCATGATTCTGCCAGAAAATGATACATCATTAAATTTCTATTTGATTTCGTCATCGAGATCCTAAGACTTAAGAGGTTCAAAAATAATTACTTAAAAAAGATAATCAATCTTTTTGGTGGAGATCTACGACATACGTCTGAGGGATAGATCTTATTTCTTCAACTCATCATCTAATAGACAAATCACTTATATAACTAGAAATTTTCCATAAAACATTTCTTTATTTATATATAAAGGTTGCAATATGTACGTAGAGCATCTTGGCTCCAGAAAGTCAAAACCTCCACGAGAAACGCATGAGACAGCGATACTGGGATACTGACATGCTGTGGTACAATTGTTCTCTCACTGCTAAGGGTGCTACAATCTTTCTTTGCGGAACAAAATAGCTAATAAGTATATAAATATGGCAAGATAGTCTAAAATCAGGAGGCGTGGGGTGATACAGGATCACACCATGAACCACCTTTAGCTTCAACAGAATCATGGCCAAAGAGATACTCTCCCTTAGCATTAGGCGGCGCTGGCTTTCTGTAAGAGGCGTGGACATACTGCCCTGCATACCACTTATGCTGACGTCTCTGTGTTGGGTAGGAAAATATAATTCCTTTAAATGATTTGCGAGCCTTGCTTTGCTCCTTCGAGACGTAGCAGAAGAGAGGATATGCTCAAAGGCGAAAGCAGTCATATCCTGAGATGGAGTGAGATTGCGAATATCAGATAAACATGGAACGTCCATATATAAAATCCAATTCATCGATTAAAAGTCTTCATTAATGAAGCTTAAGGAATGAAAAAACAATATGTAAATGCTCTTTCTGAGTTTTTATTTAAATCTATGATAAAGCTCATTTTTCCTTCTTAAGCCTTCAACAAGGCTCTGATACCAGCTGTGAGACCCCCGCCCCCTCCGCGTGGCGTCCTTCGGGGTGCTAGTAGTGGAAGTAGTAGCCTCTCGTGCAGGGCAGGGATTCCCACTTGGAGCCTCGCACCCATGAATATCCAGACAAGAGACTAGCCTGGCAGTTCCTCTGAAACCGAACCCGAAAAAACTTCCCTTGCCCAGAAGGCATGGGTAATTCCACCAAGAAAATCATCTAACGGGAGATTTATCTAACGCGTCAAGGCCTTAACTATCCAATTTGATCTAACTAAACCCGTAGGTCACATGGCTAGATCAAGGAAGAGACTTGCACTTGGTTCATAGAATCATCACTTTTTTCCCCCTTAAGTGAGGCACAACCGCTGATCCTAACCAACAAGAATCTTCTAGGGACTTATTCTAACTAGTGTAACTTGACATATCTGACTGTATCGTAGGAATCCACTGATCCACAACCGGCCCATGGGTTAGCCAACCACCCAACCACTGTATTGGTGGGATCCCTTTATATAAAAATCTGGTTATGTTTTGTCCCAGGTACAAAGGAAAAGAGTTCCCAGACCCCCTAGCCGACGCTTCAAGCAAAATTGAAGGTGGTCACACCACTTACACACCCAATATGAAATTGCATTTTTCACAGATTTGGCTGTCTTTAAAGCAATCTTTTAATGAAACCATAGTATTACTAATCATAATCCTTCAAAATATCCAGTTCATTTTTTTATAAAAATATCATCCGGACTCTCCGTTTTGAAGACCAGCTAGTCAACCAACGAGATCCAATCTTGAATTCCAATTCACATAGATAATTCCTTTCCAGTCTATCCATATCTTCCTCGACATACGCATGGGTGTCCTAGCAACTGTGAGCCCGTGCATCACCTGGTCAGAACCCTCTAGGATTCTACTTAGGTGTCCTAGCACTTCACTTAGGGATTGCTTCATCGGTCCTTGCCCATCATATCAAAAGCGCACCATTTTAACCATACCGAGGCTGGTCAAGACCTCGACAAGCTTTGCCACGTGCGACGTCCTTTAACGACTCCCCGCCCCACTGTTGCAACGAATTTCTCCTTAGTTAAACATAAGCCAAATGCTTCCTCCAGCATTTTAGCATAAAACAGTCCTTTTCAAAAATAGAGTTTCTATATGCAAGTAATAATTTTCCCGTTTTCAGTTTGATTCCACAAAACCCTTTTTCTCAAAAACCCGATTTTCTTAATGAAAATCACGAATCTCATGTCAGGGTAATCCACCCATCAATTTCAATGAATTTCTAGTTCATTTCTTGATGATATCGGGTCTAGGAAAACTTTTCTAATTCGGCCGGTAGTCTATTCTTTGTAACACAGATTTGGAATTGGTCATGAGGTTTTGCTTGATTCAGATTCGAGAGATGGGCACGTTATTTACTGGCCCGCCATTCTCATGGTCGTGGTCTAACCAAAATTTATTCAGTTTACTTCTAACTTTGATTAAGGATTTTCTTTAGATAAATTAACTGATAAATTAACAGTGACTTCCAACTGTAAGAGAAAATCCAATTTTATAGAAATTCATTATTTTTGACCACAATAGACTTAAAAACAGTTCTATTAAAAAATAATGGGATTTTATAAAAATAACTCTTTTTCCAATACTCCATTATGAATATGCATCATTTTACTGATTAATCCACATGGAAATATCTTAAAATACTCTTTCTATCAATTTGTTCTTCAACACTAGGATATCATAAATTCCTATGTGAAATTATGGTGAAAATTTCTCTTTTAAATAAATAAAAATATCCATAATTTGGAATATGCCAAAATTTCTCTTTTAGCATTTAAATGTTTGCATCTAGAATATCATGGGATTTCCTCTTTTTACATCTAAATTTTTATGCATGAAAATAAATATATCAAAATTTTCTCTTTTCTCTTAATTAAATAATTATGCATAAATACAAAAAAGTATTTTCCATAAATATGATAAAAATGATTATTTTAGCATAAAATATCTAAATCTAGAATATGATAGGAATTCCTCTTTTAGCTTTATTAAGATTATGCATAAAAATAAGATTTATATTTTTTTAAAGAAAAATTTACCATAGCTTCGCTGCAATTACTGAGAATATTCAATTTTCTCTTTTAAAATGAATACTTGTAATGAAAATATGATAGAAACTCCTCTTTTAGACTAAAAATAAATTATGCATACATAGCATAATTATAACCATAATTATAAGCATAATTATGATTAATTCTCTAGATTAAACTGAAATAATCATTCCTCATTTCCAAAAATGTTAGCATAATCCTCTTTCAATTTAGGATGAGTTAATATGATTTTTTCATATCATAAACAAGTTTAAAAGAATTAATCATCCTTTTTCCTAGATTAAAAATCATGAAAATAACTAATCCCTTTTCTCTAGCTTGTCAAGCTTAGAGTTTGAATTAAAATAAAGAGATTATCCATAAGAATCATCTTTCAACCAAGGATCTAGCCATAAGAATGACTAATCTTTCCAAAAAAGAGAGACTTTCTTAAAGAAAATATTATGATTAAGCTTGAAGATTAACATTAATCTAAATAGACATTATGAATCTTTGGAAAACTTGATGTGAAGAAAAAGCCATTGATTTGAAAGCTTTTCAAGCTTTAGAGGGGTTGAGAAGAAGAAAATCATTGAGAGAATTGAAAACAAAAACCATTAAATTAGGTTTACCTTTGATTTGGGCTTGTTTCTTTGGCTAGAAGTGAAGCCCCCAAGCAAGTCCTTGGCCACCAAGAGGGGGAGAGTAATCTCCAAGAGAGGATGGAGGAGAGAGAATCTCCAAAGCTTTCAAGAGAAGAGGCAAATCAGAGGAATAATAGAAATATGCTAATTTAGAGATAATACTGGCATGGTAATGCTCCAATATGAAAATACAAAGTAATGAGGGTCTATTTATAGGTGCGGGAGGCCACTAACCAAGCCCAATTGGGTTCTAGAGTCTTCCAGCTTCAGTTTGACCCAATTTGGACAAGATTTGGATCAGTTTGGCTCCCTTTTTGATCCAGTTTGCTCCAGGAGAGAGGAGAGACGAAATATCTTAATTTTTTTGAATTAAAAAAGCCAAGAAATGATGATAAAAAAAGGTGCCCACCTCAAGTGACTTTCCCTCCTTTACTGAGGTGTCAAAAATGCATCATTTCACCTAAATATCTCATTTTTTTACTAATATACCTTAAGTTTTAACTAATAAACCCTATACTCAGTTAACTCTTCATCATCTTATGCGAGCATTTACTCATTTCTGGGGTATTTTATTTTATTCTTTGTATTTATCTCATCCCTAAACTTGGATTAATCCTATTGGCCACTTGGAACCTTATGTGGACCTTAATCTAATTTTTTTTGAAAATGTGGACCCTTAGACTAAGGCCTTTAATACACATATTCAATTAATTCGTAATGCACATTGGAAAATTCATTTTGAACTTTTGTTTCAGGGGAATTCATCTTAGATGTTAGGAGAAATTTTATATCCAAAAATATCTCAATTCTGAATTACCTCTCTCTAGAATATTTTCTCTTTCTAGGCTAAAATAAGAGAAAACAATATTTTTCTTGCATTCTGAAATAGGGGATGGTTACAGAGGATTGAGGTAAAAGCTTATACATTATTCAGGGCTGAGGAGTAATGTTACAAATTTAGATTACAAACAACCATCTATGATCTCCTAGGTCTGCCTTCTTGAAGACGACCTACTCACAATGCTCTAGTAGTACAAATGTGTCCCTTTGGTCTGTCCATATCTTTGTGGAGTCTACTTAAACAAATTCGCTCTTATCTTTGTGCATGGTTGCTTGTGGTCCTTGAGTCACCACCTTGAACCACTTCACATAAAAAAATGAACATAGAAAACTTTATGAACCCAACCTTGATAATGTCTTGTATCGTTCCATAGTAAGCAAGCATGCCAACTTCACTATTTGGGTCACTTGCACTTGAACGACTTCTCAACAAATTTCTTGCATGAAATTGGCCTTGACACTTCAATCAAATGTTGTTCTCTCCTTATCTATTTGCTCAAGTGCACCAAATTTGCGATACTACAAGAAAAAGAAGATTATGAAATTATCTCGGGGGGTTCACTATATTTAAACTTGCTATATCATGTGAGTTCAAGGCCTGATTTGAAAAACCCTTATCTGTAAATTTTTCATGAATAAAACAAACCCTTTTTCTATTTAATCTGTAAATGCTCCCTTTAAGTGGTACCATTCTATATGTAAAAAATGTATGAAAAAGGGATTAAAAAAACCCCTTTTGTTGAACCCACGCGTTACGCTTACATATTTATGAGTGACTCCTCCCCCTCCCCCCAAGTAAATTGTATGGAAAAGGAAAACTTATACAAGACTATGTCTTACAGTTTTTTCTGTACATATAAAAACTCACTTACATAGTAATCACAACCATATGCAAGCTCACTTACATAGTAATCACAACCATATGCAAGACTATGTCTTACAATTTCTTCTGTACAAATAAAAACTCACTTACATAGTAATCACAACCATATGCAAGCTCCTCCTCATCACACTAATAATCTTGCCAATGTGTTTTTCTTGTCATATGGTTTGTTGAAGCCATCTACCATCTATAAGAAGGAAATTTTAGAAAGTTGAGGGAAGCAAATTTGGGTATGGAAATGCTTGGGTTGTTTGCCTCTTTATAAAATTCAAACAATCTTGGTCTCTTTTGCTCTATGCTAGGTTATACCTCTCAATCCATTTCTCCATAGCATGTGAGTTTAGGATGAAAAATTTATTGATCTTCTCTCACAATGCCATATCCATTATTCTTTGAAGGCCTTGTCCTTGAGGCTCTAACCCAACAAGCCAATCATCCTCTTCTTGTGTCCACAGTCGTGGCATACCTGGGTCAGAAATTCTCCTATGTATACAAGAGATTCTTGAAAAAGCCATCCCATTTCCATATTGCCCTTAGGATGAGCTCTTTGATGAGCAAAACCTTTCAATGTCTTTATAAATCTCTTGAGGAAAAACATCCATCGGCTATAGACAACCCTTGCTATAGCAACCTTGTCAATCACATGAACCAATAGGTGCAATTGAATGGTCAAAAAACTTGTTAGAAAGAATTTCTCTACCATTGTAATGACTTCAATGGAGTTTAGAGGAGATACTACCAATGTATTACTTCTAATCTCCTTCTTTGATATCCACCATACCACTGCACCAATCTTGTATATTATCGCTCTTATGTCCTCAGTGAGGTAATTCTTAATGACTAGTGGCAGCACCACTATAAGATTTTATGCTAGTCATGAGACTTTAGGCCACTAAGCTCTTCATCCTTTGCGAAATATCCCTTCAAGCAATGCATGCAACCACAGTAGGAGTATGAGACTCATTGATGCAATTATTTACATGTCGCTGCTCTTCTTTGGTCAAGATCAAAGGTGCTTTAGGGAGAATCACCTTCCCATCAGGGGTTTGCTTTGTGCCCAAAAGTTCTGCATGTGATCCACCTCTTGTAGATCATGTCTTTGTGCCTTGGTCGCTTTAGCACCTCTGATGGTTATCCAAAGAATATAGGCTACATTCTTAAATATGTGCATTGGGTCAAGAAGATGATTGACTAAAAGATCACTCCAGTATGGGAGTAGATGGAAGATGGATAGCTGCTTCATTTCGGGGGGTGTATAACTTTGATCCACTTCCCATGCCCTCCTCCAATCACTTGGCTTTAGCACACGAGGAGGCGTCCCTATAAATCTCTCTTGCAACTCATGGTTGTTGCGGGGGGATACTTTTTGTGGCCCTTATAAACAACCTTCCTTAAAGATGTTGAGTATCGGGCCTCTAATCCAGGCCCACATCTACAGAATGCATTATAACTAGATATTGAAAGCCTTGACAAACAAGATAATCATTATGATGAGATATGAAAATAATGTGAGATATACAATATAGAAATCATGAAATTATATTTAATCAAGAAATCATAGAATAATTAACTTACCAAAGTACTCTCCATAGCCTACTGGGGCCAATCATGCATGGTCTATATAAGTAGTCCTTGCACTGTTGCAACCCTTTCTCCAAAACCGCTTGGACACATCATGAACTTGGATACCATCCCATAAGGTGCATAGCTCGTCAACTAACGGAGCCAAGTAGACGTCCATCTTCACCTTGTACTTCCCTAGAACTATCAAGGAAAGTAAAAGGTGCCCCTTCTTTGTCGCTAAAACCATGGTGGCAAGTCATAGTTTACTAGGCAAACGGGCCATATACTCCATGATAAACTTCGTAAGCCAAACTTATTGACTCTATCCATTACTAGTCCTTGAGGCGAATGTGACGAGGCTCTTCCCCAAAGTCCACCTGCTTCTCTTTGATATGCCTCCATGCTGGAGACTCAGTGGGCACATGCATACCATCATCTATGGATATGGTGTTCTGGTGCCAAGTCATTAAAGCTACAAATGGATTTGCATCTAAACATTTTTTAAATGAGTGGAATGTTGGGGACATAAGACTTTAGTAAGGACCCTTTTTCCTTGGAAAGCTTGCCTATATCTTGATGAATCACATTGTGGACACTTGTGAAGAGTGGCCCTTGCCGAAAGAGAATACAATTCTTTGGACAAGCATGGTGTGTGTTGTAGACCATCTCTATGGAGTGCAACATTGATTTTGCTCGTGCACGGTCTGAAGGCATCTCATTGTCTTATGCTAGAATTTGATTCTTCAATAACCTATATGATATAATATAATGAAAAGTAACGGAGAAAGAGAAGACATTCATGTGGCATTCACTTGGTAACTTGGTACTTGCAAAATGACTGCATGGACATAATGTTTTCTCCTCTAAATCGATAAAATTTAAAATGCTCATAGCACTCATGGGTTCCTTGTATGTTGAATATGCATGCGAATGTGGGTTTAAATGAGGGGTAGGTGGAGCCTCTTTTATGTTTCATGCATGGCCTATTCGGTACATTATAATTTTAAATGGAAAGGTGTCAAGCTGTCAAAAAGTTTCAAATTTTGAATGAGAATTTGCATATTGAAGTGACAGATAGCAAGAGTCAAAATAAACATCGAAATAAGCGTCAAAATACAAGAAAAGTGTTTTCAACAAATTTTTCATGGTTTTTTCGATGCTTATTTTGACTCTGGGGATTTTTAACAGAGCGACGCCGGATTTCTTGTTTTTGCAAGTTTGGGAGAAACAACTTATTTATAAGTTTTTTTCTCCTTTGCACCTCCCCCCCATCCCTCAGGGATTAATCTAAGCCCTTCCCCTTGCTCTTGCTTCTGATTGTGTGTGTGTGTTTGTGGTGTGTGTGCTGTTTCAAAATTGCTAACATGTTTTGTTTGTGTTTGTTTTGTAGGGTTTCCATTTATTTAATCTCACAAGTTCTCCTCGGTCTCTCATGTTGTAAGCCCTCCCTTGAGACTCTAGCTAGTAGGTATCCCTTCCCCTTTGCCCTTGCTTTTGATTGTGTGTGTGATGTGGGGTGCGTGTGTGTGTATGATTTCACTATTTTGCTAACATGTGTGTGTGTGTGTGATTTCACTATTTTGCTAACATGTCTTGTTTATGTTTGTTTTGCAGGATTTTCTCTGATTTTCTCTCGCAAGCTCAAGCTCTCTCTTGGTCTCTCCTACTCAAGTCCTCCCTCAAGACTCCAGTTAGATTACAATCTCTTTGGTAAGTTCCCTAAATGCATCCTCTCAATTGTTTTAATGCATTTTCTTGCTTGTGTTGCTCCTCGATGTGGGCTTTGGGTAGGTAGATCCTTCAAGACCATGCTCCTTTCCTTATTAGAGTCATGGCATAAGCATGGGCATGATAATGCTCTATGCTTATGCCATGCATTTCCTAAATCATGAACATAGGCACCCTTGCATAATCATGTGCATAACCACCTTTATATATGTGTGTGTAGACCATGGATTGCACATCAAACAACACACCCACATATAACCCCAATATCTCCATTGTACCTACTCTATAGGAAATGTCCCCCAATCGATTTTTTAATTTCATCTCCCAAATGAGCCTCGAGCAAAGGGCTATGGCTCAAGCATACTTTGGGGGAAGGCCTGTCACTTCTACACAACCATCACAGCAGCCCACCACCACACAAGTCACACCAAGATGGACACTCCATAATGAGTCACATAAACCTTGCTCACAGCTCACTCAACTAATTCCAATTATAGAAGACTGGATCGCTCATTGAGTTGTTGCAATGGTGGCTCCACAGATGCTTCTAATCCTCCATGTGAGCTCTCACCCATTTCTAGTTGTGAGGAGACACCAGGATCACACTCATCTCGATGCTTCGACACAAACCCCTCTACCCCCAATTCAGCTCATTAACCAATACTGTCTAGTGGAGGGAAATGTGGTCCTGAACAATGACATCAATGAGATAAAGACTCACATTCATGATTTATGCCATATGGTCTTGCCCATGACATAAACTTGATCAGGCAAAGAAGGACCGCATTGTCAATAAAATTAGGAGTGACTTTACGCCAGTATTAGGTAGTGAAGAGGTCCATCCCAGGTGGATCAAAGGGCACATGGTGGATGTTATGAAGCACTGGTGCACTGACGCCACATGCATGGTGTAGGTAGGGGGAGAGAAGTCTTGGTATTATCACTAAGAGTTTTGGAATGAGGAGTGCAAGAAGCACAATGCAAATCCCCACAGGTATAAGTAGTAGGAGGAGGTTGCACCCAAGCGAATGGAGAGTGTGGGAGTGCAAGAATCACAATGCAAACCCCCACCGGTATAAGAATGTACCATTATGCCAAAAAAAATTTAAACCTACATCCATCAAAATAGTCGTACTAGCCATCAAAATAATCATTGGTATTTTAATTGAAAAAAGCATCGAAACAACTATCATTTTCTAAAATTAATTTCAACGCTTACTACAACAATGATTTTGATAGTTTTTTGGCAATTAATTTGGGAGTTGTTTCGCGCGTCGAATCGATTACCGACACTTTTCTCAACGTGAATTTTGACGCTTTTGGGTTTTTTTAGAGGTTCATTTTTGTCAAAAATAGGCCTTCCTATAATAGTGCATCTTGGATCTTGATAACAAATGATATTCTAACATGTATCTTCTTTTGCATCTATACGATAGACACTAGACACATTGAACTACCATAATTGTCTAAGTTGTGTTTTCCTCAAGTCTCCAAGTTAGGCTTGTTAACACTTGGGAAATAATGAGATTCGAACATTTACCTTATCTAGGCTAAAAGTCATTAGTCATTACTATGGTCATTTCTAAGTTTATACTTGACAAGAATATTCATGTGTAAAGTGTCTTCTAGCTATTATTTATGGTCTCTATGGTCTTTATGGTATCTTCTTCTTGCTTGATAAGGTTTAATCATGTAACTTAGGTAAAAACTATAGACTTTTTTCTTTCACACTAGCGTGATGGATTTCCTCTTTCTTAGCAAAAGTGGTGCCAAGGGCTCACTAGGTTCAATCATTGAAGACCATATCAGAGCCATATCACTAGGGGCTCACTAGGGTCAATGATAAAGATTTCCCTTTTGGGTCTCATATCTCATTGACAATTTCCCCTCTTGATTTGGCAAGAGTGTCATAGTCCAATTTGATATATTTTAATATCTCTAGAGCCGTACCTAAATTAAGAACTATTATCAAAAGAAGTGCTACTAAATATATATTTTTTGTTATCATACTTGTGTTTACTATATGACAAATCTTTTGTAATGATGTCAAGTCTTAATAATTGATAATATTAGTTTTGAAACAAAACTTCTTGGTCAACAATGACGGGATATATGGTCACCTTATCCTACTATCTCAAGGATTGAGTGTAGGCTGTAAAAAATTAACTAACTAGTTTACTAATCATATACACAATAATACATTGATCATCATCAAAGTCAACTAATAATAATCAAACTTAATGGACCTTTTGTGTGATCATATATTTTCTCTATAATATAATCACTGTATAAAAGTAAAAGCAAAGGGAAAAGAAAAATCTTATCAAGCTCTTGAATTGTCTGGTGATTGTGAAATTCTATTGACTTGAGTTTAATACCATATTCTTGGCATCCATATATTAAAGCTTGTTGAGGCACCTTCATAACATAATCTCTCATTTCTATTTGACTTGTACTCTCCATTTTTTAGTTCAAATCTCCTCATCACCACTGCCTTTCTTCTTGTCATACTAGAAAGTAGGTTGATCCTGTTTCCCCACCATAACAGTCCTCCCATTTGAGGAGCAACTGCCCTCAGTCAAATAAATAACTTGGCAGGTATCAAATTGAGTTGCTCAACTTGTAGCCAATGATTGTTGATAGGAACCATAAACAATCATACTTCATGGTCTTTCAACCATATCTTTGACAATTTGTAGAGTAACTGCTGTTGAAAACTTGAAGTAACACTTAGTAGAGAAAAGTGTTTCATTTATAGATAGTTGTTAAATATACACACTCTACCATAACTTGTAGAAGCTCCAAGGTTTAAGTAAATTTATGCAAAATTGTTCAAGCCATCAAGAAAAATATTTCTTTTGCTAGCTAATTCTTCCCTCATCTTCTTTTCCTCAATCTATTGCAAGGACTTATTTTGTTGAGGCTGTCTCTTTTCTAAAGATTTTAGAGTTGATTGGTTTTATAAATTTAAGTCCATATTTGGTGCAAATTCTCCCCCTAAAAAAGAATTTATATAAGGTTTTTATTGATACACTTTTGAACCTTTCAAAAGGGTTTTGTAAGAGTTTGGTTAAGGCTTTACAAGCCTTGGTCTAAGGCTTTACAAGCCTTATAAATATAGCTTTTTATTTAGCCTTTTGACTTTAAAGCATTTAAGCTTTTGATAGATTAAGATCTAAATAAATGAAGAAGCAAAAACATTGTCATCGTGAGATGAACAACAAAAAACCATAGCACCACCTTATTCTGTGGAGAAGTGTAGCCATTTATATGGTAGTGATGTGTGGATATAGGCTCATAATGGGCTGTGGTACTTTTTTCCTCTTTAGAAGGTTTTTCACCCTGAGCGTTTGTACACACTCTTATCATGTCACATTACTTATATTTTATGCTTACTCATAAATCTACTTTGAGTGTTATGCTTCTATCTATCTCTCCTCTCTTGCTACATCTATGTGTGTGTGTTGCTACATTGATCTCCACTCCAATATTTGGTATCAGATCAGGTTCTCTTAGCTCTCACCCTCGTATCATTTTCTCCACTCCAATAATTGGTATCAGAGCAGGTTCTCTTGGCTCTCACCCCCTTATCATTTTCTCCTCATGAGACACACAGAGAACTGCAGTTTTAAATCCATAGACTATGCAAAAGAGGATTACATAGGTGCGTAGAGCTTGAAGAGAGCTTCGTGCCTATATAAAAACTTTAAAAAACGGACAATCGAGGGAAAAGTTATGAGCATTTTACTACAAGACTCCAAAATTCACCTGAAAGTTAGCAACTTTGGGAGAAATTCTGATCATCAATGAAATAAAGGATTAAGAAATTAGTTACATGATTGGAAAGAGCACATAAAGAGCTTCCTAGACATATGATCAATTTTAGAAAGCAATAACCGAGTGACTGGTAATTACCGATTGAAATTTGGGTATTGGACCACAAAAACTGCACTTCCCTCTCTTTGCATGAAACCTCAATTTTCACATAGCCTCTTGCCTCTCATCTCCTTCATGATTCAAGCTAGAGGGTAAGGGTTAACATTGCTCAGTAGACAATCGTAAAGATTTACCTATGGTCCCCAAAGTCTTTCCACATGCTCATTACCGCTAAAACCATTGGTACCTCCAAAGGAGGGCGGCAATAAGGCAAGGGCTACCTTGAGAAGTCACAGGCCCGCCAAGATAATAACTCCTTATCCCACTTATCATGAATCATCAAAGAGGTCCAAAATTGGGTTAAGCATGAGGAGCTAATGCTAAATGAGACATTCACATGTAAAGAGAGTGTTTGATTAGGGGTTTGAAAGATAAGAGAATGGCAATGACACAAAATGCTCAATTGAGGAGGCTCATTCCTTGATTTGAAAAAGGGAGAGGAGGGCTCCTTTTATAGGTGGAGAATCACCCTCTCTTCCATTGTTACAAATTACAACATAAAAATCTTTAACCCTTCAGTGACATAAGGGTAGATGTCACCATCAATTGTCCTCTTAGGCTAAGTCTTCTATTGATTATTAAATTGAAGACTTTTTGACTTTGAAAGTGTGATGAGATAATAGCCAAGTCTAAGTGGCATGTAGGTGGAGATCCCACTTACACATGGCAGAATTCTCCTCTTCCATGTAGGCATTCTAAAAGAATCTTTTCCCATTATGCACCTACACACACTCCTCCACATGCCTTCCACACTCCCCAACTTGTAGCCTTGGTGAATACCATATTAATAATACAATAAAAATCCATGTGAGCATGAAGGCCCACTTTTATTTTCCACATCACTAGCCTATCTACCATACCAAAGTATTTATCAAGCATACTTGTGGCATTTACAATGTGTGCACCCTAAATCAAGTAAAACCATTATATATTTGAAGATAGAATTTTTTTATCAAGGTAGCCGCCAAGCCGCCGCATCACTATGCCGTTATTCCATTGTGGGCACCACAATCTTCTTGGACAAGCTTCCACCTTATTGCCATTGAGAAACCATCAAAATATGCACAAAATTGAAAATGAAAGATATTAATTTTTCATGTCACATCTTTCCCCCTCCCAGCAGATCCTCCATGCTTGTCTTGGGGATCTGCTGGCCATGGTGATCGAGGGTAAAATATCTGATATAGCCTTTGGAAATTCCCTACCCTTGGCCCATACCTCTTTTCCTCTTGGATCAAATAAAACTATTCCCCCAGCCCCACATTGCCTGGAAGGACTAAAGGCTTCATCAAAATGTATTGTGAAAGCAGTTGGTGGCGTCTCCAAATCTTCATATACTTCTTCCTTTGTCCATGTTCCTTCTTCCTCTTCCTTCCTTGTAAGCAAATCTGCAAGAGAGGCCCTAGTGGTGTTTTCTGTAATAAAAGTGAAAGAGAATTCTTGAAGCTCACAAATCCACTTTGCAAACTTTCCTCCTGCAGGATGGGGTTTGCGGACCAAGAATTGTAAAGAAGGTTGAGATGTGAGGAAGAAAAAAGAGCGAGGTAACAAGTATGACCTGAACTTCTTTACTGCAAAAACAAGAGACAAACCACCTTTCTCCATTTCACCATACCTCTCCTCGGCATTACTGAGTTGTCGGCTTGCATAATACACTGGTTGCATACGCCCTTGCTCTCCCTTTTGTAAGAGTATAGCACCCACTGAATGTGATGAGACACTTGGGTTCACATAAAAGTCCTCCCCCCACCTAGGAGGCTGCACAATTGGACTTTGACTCATGCATTCCTTGAGTAAACAAAAAGATTGAATTTGATTGGACCCCCATTAGAAAGAAACATTCTTCTTTGTCAATAGATTTATAGGATACATCTTCTCAGAGAACATGTCAACAAAGCGTTGGTAATACTTTGTTTTATCCAAAATCCTCCTTACCTCCCTTACATTGGTAGGTGGTGGGAGGGCCACAATTGCCTGCACCTTCTCAGGATCCATCTCTATGCCTTCTTCTAAGATAACATGTCCCAAGAGAACCACCTTCCTTCGTGCCAAGCGGCATTTTCCAGGATTAAGACACCCTTTTGCATCATCAATTCTTTGCAAGGCCAACCTCAACTTTTCCAAGTGATCCATGCGGCTTGAATAAATGCAAAAATCATCCAGAAAGACCCTTATAAACTTTCCCAAGTAAGGTGCAAATACCTGACTCATGAAGCGTTGAAAAGTTGCTGGTACATTGGTCAAGCCAAATGGCATCACTCTATAGGCATACACTCCCCAAGGGGTGATAAATGAGGTTTCCTTTGATCTTCTTCACAAATCTAGATTTGAAAGTATCCAGAGTATCCATCACACACTGAATACAATTGGTCAAGCCAAATGGCATCACTCTATAGGCATACACTCCCCAAGGGGTGATAAATGAGATTTCCTTTGATCTTCTTCACAAATCTGGATTTGAAAGTATCCATCACACACTGAATACAATTCATGACCTGCAACTTGATCCAAAATCTCATCCTGAAAGGGTAGAGGATAATAATCCCTCTTTGTGCATGCATTCGGAGGGCGAAAGTCCACACACACACGCCATTTTCCACCCTTTTTGGGAGTGACTACAACTGGGAAAATCCACTCTAAATTCTCTACTGGAAAAATAAATCCAGCTTCAAGCAAATCAGTTACCTCCTTCTTAAGCACCTCTGCTTGCACTACTCCCAAACGCCTTAGCCCTTGTACCACTGGCTTACTTTGGGGCTTGAGATCAATCTTGTGCTCTACTAGGGTAACATGTCGTACTTGTGAGTAGCTGTTTGCAAAAAGGTTAGGAAATCCATCCAACATTTTTAAGTAATTCTCCCTTTCAGTACCTACTATGGACTCATTAAGAAGAAGTTCATTTTGTTGGTGAAGACTAGTGAGGTCCACATCTCCTTTCTTGCACATGGTTGAAGAAGCTTCCCCTTCCAAGGCTCCATTATCTTCAGCATCCCCTCGATCCCTTCCCAGGGAAAGACCAAATGCAACTCCCTCCACCTCCCCTTCTGAGATGGAATCCTCGGAGCTACCACTTGTCTCCTCTTCATCGGATGAATCTTACTCTGAACTTTTGGAAGTTAAAGGTTCACCTCTTACCACTTTCTTGCGACGACTCTTGATGTTGTAGTGGACCTTCTTATTCTCACCTTGTAGAATAAGATCACCTGTCTCCCACTTTTGAATTGCCTTCACTTGGCGAAGCCATGGCCTACCCAATATCAATGGGTAAGCCCTAGCATCAGGCTTTGTAGGAATAATCTGAAAAGTTGTAGGCACAGAAATACCACATACATCCACTCCCAAATTCCTGACAATTCCTAAGGTTTTCACCCTAGTAGTATTATCAGCAAGTTTGATGCGATAGGGAGAGTTGGTAGAAGATAACTTTAAATCAGCATCTTTCATTGTTTTTTCACTCATGACATTGATTGACGCACCTCCATCAATGTATGCATTAGAAATTGTTTTGCCCCTTAATGATGACATCAATCACAGGCACATCATCTCCTACATCAATATCCACCTTTTGAGCCATAGGAGTCCCATTATCCCTCTTCTTCTTTTTCTTAGATTCCCTTGTGCTAGCCAGCTTTTTCCATTCCTTTCTGAGCTTTGGAGAGAGTGCCAAAAGCTACCTAAATGTGATTTGTGCTATTTTCTCCCTAAGATCTATTAAGAGGTCATAACTAAGAGATCCTTGTCCAAGAGGAAAGTCAGATTGTCCAATTTTTCTCCTAGATGACTTCTTCTTCTTCTTATTTTTCTCCTCTTCTTCAGATATATCTTCTTGTTCTTCTTCTTCCTGACTCCTAGTTTTACGACCCCTTTTTGCCATTAATGGCATCAATGTTTCCTCTTCTTCTTCTGAGCATGTTTCCTCTAAAAGTGCTAAACTTTTATCCTCTATTTTTTTCAATTTTGTACACTCAGTGCGATAGTGCCCCTTCTCTTGACATTCATAGCATATGACACTACTTCTATCCTTAGGTTTATCCTCAGCTCGTGGAACCCTAGAGGTGGCCTTGCATTGACTAAGTGTAACTTCAAATCAGCAAATTCTGCCATAAGTTGTGCAATGTTATGATCCAAGGATGGAGCTTGTACCTGAGATGTTGAGGCTATCTCTACTCGTGATGGGGTTGGCACACTCGGAGAAGATTGGAATGTGGACTCAATATGAAGAGTGGCCTCCTTCTTCAAAGCAATACGAAGAGCCTCTTTAAAATTAGTGGGATCTTTGCTAAGAACTTTTCCATGCAAGCGGGGATCCAAAGCCCTGATAAACTTGCTCATCTTAAGGTGCTCCATTGTTAAAGAACTCTTTGAATCTTCCATAGAAGGTGAATAAGAAGAAGCAACAACATGTAAAGCAGCTTGTTGATATTTGATGAATAAGGCTTCATACCTCACTGAAAAGGCAGAAACTGACTCTCCTTCCTTTTGGAAAATTTGATCCAATTGCAATAGTAAAGCATTTGGTGACTCCACTGTCCCAAATCTCTCCTTCATTGCTTTGGTCAACCTTTTCCAATCATTCTTGAACTCCTTTGGCAAAGCCTCATGCCAAGTTAAGGCCACACTCTCCAAGAAATCTGGAAGTATTTTTGCCCTCTCCATCATAGACTAACCCGTCAAGCGGCATGCTCGGTTAAACTCTCGGAGATAACTCCTCGGGTCTTCTCCTTCCAATCCTTGGAACACCGGAATGTTGAACATCTTGCACCAAAAGATGAGTAGCAACAAGGGAAATTTACTTTTTTCTAAAATAACTTTTCTTTAATCATGCAAGACCTTGAGGTTAAAATAGAATAATTCTAAGTAAAACCTGCCCGCCGTCTCCACCAAAAGATGTGACACAAAGTTGGGGTTTTGACTTCGGTCACTTCTTAGAACCAAAACACACTTGTATGAAACCTCACAGCCTCCTCACCTCCCTTTCTCTTCCTAGGTTAAGATAAAGATATACACATCAAAGGTGAGATCATAATTTATGGAAGGAAAGATAAAAGGCTCAGGAGAAGCAAGAATTTCTTCCAGTCTTGCAACTCCAAACAAGAGGGCAATTCTTTGTTGGAAGAAAATCTTCCGACTCAGAATTATGTGAACGAAAACATACGGGGAATGTTGGTAAGGTTCATCCGTTCGAATTGGGAAATTTGGATGAAATATATTAGAGTAAAAGAATATAGCAATCACTTATAAGAGGATAAGATACATGGGATTTGCTTCTTGATAAGAGATTAAGAGGAATTAATCATTATTAAGAAGAAAGAATGGCCAAAAGTCTATAAAAACAGAGATACACAGAGAATTGCAGTTTTAAATCCATATAGACTATGCAAAAGAGGATTACATAGGTGCGTAGAGCTTGAAGAGAGCTTCGCACCTATATAAAACTTTCAAAAACGGACCACCGAGAGAAAAGTTATGAGCATTTTACTACAAGACTATTAAACTGCCAAAATTCGCCTAAAAGTTAGCAACTTTGGGAGAAATTATGATCATCAATGAAATAAAGGATTAATAAATTAGTTACATGATTGGAAAGAGTATATAAAGAGCTTCCTAGATATATGATCAATTTTAGAAACCAATACCCGAGTGATAAATAATTACCGATTAAAATTTGGGTATTGGACCACAAAAACTGCACTAAGTCTTCCTCAATTTTCACATAGCCTCTTGCCTCTCATCTCCTTCATGATTCAAGCTAGAGGGTAAGGGTTAACATTGCTCAGCAGACAATCGTAAAGATTTACCTATGATCCCCAAAGTCTTTCCACATGCTCTTTACCGCTAAAACCATTGGTACCTCCAAAGGAGGGCGGCAATAAGGCAAGGGCTACCTTGAGAAGTTACAGGCCCGCCAAGATAATAACTCCTTATCCCACTTATCATGAATCATCAAAGAGGTCCAAAATTGGGTTAAGCATGAGGAGCTAACGCTAAATGAGACATTCACATGTAAAGAGAGTGTTTGAATAGGGGTTTGAAAGATAAGAGAATGGCAATGACACAAAATGCTCAATTGAGGAGGCTCATTCCTTGATTTGAAAGGGAGAGGAGGGCTCCTTTTATAGGTGGAGAATCACCCTCTCTTCCATTGTTACAAATTACAACATAAAAATCTTCAACCCTTCAGTGACATAAGGGTAGATGTCACCATCAATTGTCCTCTTAGGCTAAGTCTTCTATTGATTATTAAATTGAAGACTTTTTGACTTTGAAAGTGTGATGAGATAATAGCCAAGTCTAAGTGGCATGTAGGTGGAGATCCCACTTACACATGGCGAAATTCTCCTCTTCCATGTAGGCATTCTAGAAGAATCTTTCCCCATTATGCACCTACACACACTCCTCCACATGCCTTCCATACTCCCCAACTTGTAGCCTTATGGTGGAGAATACCATATTAATAATACAATAAAAATCCATGTGAGCATGAAGGCCCACTTTTATTTTCCACATCACTAGCCTATCTACCATACCAAAGTATTTATCAAGCATACTTGTCGCATTTACAATGTGTGCACCCTAAATCAAGTAAAACCATTATATATTTGAAGATAGAATGTTGTTATCAAGGTAGCCGCCAAGCCGCCGCATCACCATGCCGTTATTTCATTGTGGGCGTCGCAATCTTCTTGGACAAGCTTCCACCTTATTACCATTGAGAAACCATCAAAATATGCACAAAATTAAAAATGAAAGATATCAATTTTTCATGTCACAATATGTTGGGAATGGTTTAAAAGGGACTAAAGGGCATTTTATTCAAATATTAAAATAAGGCATGAAGAGATAATGTGGAAAGATTAAAGTAATTCAACCATGCTTCTATGAGCTAAGATTGGACTAGATGACTAAAGAAATGGTCCAGTTCAACTAAAGCCATGAAACTATATGCTTTTACATGCATGTAAGAGTTATTAAAGATAAAATTGTATATAAATAGGCTCTCCCTCCTTCAAAGTTTCCACGCTTACTAGAAGAGGATTGATAATGCTTTTACTATGCTATTTTTCATAGTTCTTGTCACAATCAAGTACTTGCATAATACAAGTACATACTATAAGTTGCATAGTATACAAGTATACTAACATGTACATAATACAAGTATACTAACATATAATACAAGTACATACTATAAGTTGCATAGTATACAAGTATACTAACATGTACTTGCATCGTACAAGTACATAAGCTAGAGGAATACAGTCAGTTTTAGACCTAGGATAGTACAAGTACATAAGCTAGAGG
The DNA here is from genome assembly GCF_041138505.1 of Cibotium barometz. Lineage (NCBI taxonomy): Eukaryota > Viridiplantae > Streptophyta > Polypodiopsida > Cyatheales > Cibotiaceae > Cibotium > Cibotium barometz. The sequence goes on from NC_141108.1 coordinate 23,975,238, forward strand.
AATACAGTCAGTTTTAGACCTAGGAACTAATTTCTCTTTTCATCCATGAGGAGATGAATATCCTATGGAAATCCACATGATCAAGCCTTCTACTCAGATACAGGTTAGAGGTAGATACAAATTATCATCTAGAGGCTAAGGTCTAGGCTGTTTAGGCCATTTTGGAAATATAAATCAAGGGCGACAACAACATGAATCTAATGTACAAATATGTAAAAAGGGCCACTCTAGAGATAAAGGCCAAGGTGGTTGGCAAATAAATCAAAAAGAAAAAAGCACGGAGTGTTATTATTGTGGCAAACCAAGGCACACCATAAAGGACTACTATAAAAAGCGTAATGATATTAAAAGTGGAAAGATAAGACAAGGATGCACTAAGGAAACTATACATCATCAAGTAAACATGGTGATGACAGAAGTGAGCAACTATTTGTGATGTAGCACATGCTTAGTTCCATAGCAAATTATGTGTCAGGATTGGGAGATATTTGATATGTAGATTCTAGCACCTCTAAGCATATGACCACCCATGGTGGTGAGTGGTTATAAATATGTAAAAATGGAAAAACCAGGGTATGTGAAAGCATGTGATAATAATATAAACCCCATTGTGCATACTGGTAGAGTGTCATTGTCTATGTAAGAAGGGAAAATGGAGTACTTGGTATATTTACTTTATGTTCTTAATATTATAAAAAACCTAGTCTTGATTGGACAAACGGTTGAGCAAGGTCTACAAGTGAGTTTCAGTCCTCAAGGGTGCTTTGTGGAAGACTTCAAAAATTAGTGTTGTTTGATTGCAAAGGGTAACGTAAATGGCATGATATTTACTTTAGATGTTAACATACTGAAGGTGAAGGCAGCCATGCTTATGCATGGGACATGTGTCATCACACAAACATTAACTTATGGCACAAATGCATTGGTTATGTGAATATACAATGGGCTAAAGTTTATACAAGCTCAACATATTGTTATAGGTCTTCCAAAGTTTAAGACTTATGGTATGCACAAAGTATGTGAGGCATGCCAGCTTGGTAAATAGGCCAAACATGCTTTCCCACATGAAAATCACATCAGTGTAAGGCCATTGGATGTTATACATTCTGATGTATGGAGATTAACTAAGACTGCAATAATTGTAGGTTACAAGAACTATGTTGCATTGATGGTCACACTAGCAAAGTGTGGGTTTCTTTTATGAAGGAGAGAAGCGAGGTGTTTGCCCACTTTCAACAAAGATTTAAAGCTTTGGTTGATAATAAGGACAAAGGTATGTAGATCAAATGCCTAATTGGTATGGGCTACCACACCTCCAAGAGGGAACTCATTGCATTCACCTAAAGGATAAACAATAGATCACAACTGTCGTAGGGAACTTACCAATGCTTCAAACTTGAGTCCCTTGAGGCCTCTAAGCTCACTTGTTAAGCTCCAAACCTCCAAGCTCCACCTCCACGTTGTCACCATAGCGTCGCTCGCACCGTCACATAAGGCAATCACTCTCTTTCACTCTCCCACACAAGCATGAATCATCCAAGCATAGAAGAGGAACAATGCTAGAATGCTCTCTCTCCCTCTCTCAATCTCTCTCAAGACACAAGGAAGAGCTCTCTATAGCACAAAAAGGGATTGTATCTTTTGATTATGAGAAAATGCCTTATATACATTTGGCCCTTATTCACACTTGGGCATCCAAAACATAATTAACTAGGCCTTGGGTGGCTAATATCTCATAATGTATAACTTTTATAGTGCCGTTTCATGACACTTATTAATATTCTCAATCGGAGGATCATGTTTGTTAATCCAAAATGGGATTAACATCCCCCCTTCCTAATGTAGGTTCTATCTGTAGAACCTGTTTTTATTGAGGTCTAAAGACTTGGTCACCAAACTCATGTCGGTAGAAATTTCTTCATGAGTGGAGCTTTCTGAGTGTGTGTCTGAACGTTGAGTGGGAGCGCCAAAATTCTGTGCATGTCTTCGAATGTGACATGCATGTAGCTCGGAAGACATCTTAGACGATGGTAGTAGAGCATCATGCCCTTGTCGGATGGCCATTGATTCATGTCGAACTTCAATTTCTTAGCTTCATAGCCATCATAGGGCTCCTTAGGTTGATCAATCAGTACCACCAGTAATTTTAAAAATTTGATGCTTGCCACAATTTGCTGGGTCCGAAATTGTTAAATTATCCATGTAAGCATCTGCTTTCTTTGCTTCCGTATGTCTGCAAATGTCACTGGCATGAAGATTGGAAAGTTGTAGCAAACATGGGAGTCGTGTCTTTTGGCTTCTTGAAACTCCAGCGGTGTCCATGTTCTCTTAACTGGCATGTATAATGGGTCAACCCGTTGTGTTGGTGGCACACATGTATAGACCTGGCTGTACTCCAAAATTATCAAGTAAACCTTCTGCCAATCTAGTTGTATTCCAAAATCTTCCAATTTGGGTTGCACCTCATCAGTGTGACAATGGTGGCATAGCCGCCTCTTGTGTGTATAGGGTGTGCCTTCCTCCACCTACTGCGGAAGCAGTAGCTAATCATGAAGGTGACGATCCTTATTTCCAGCAGGTCAGCTAATTGGGGGTTTGCCAACTTTGTGTGCTTTTCCACATTTTCCCATAACGTGTCCTCTCAAGACAAAGGAATTAATTCTTCTAAATTAGGGTGTGGAGCTCGTAGAGGGTATGGCATATTGTGCTGCTTTGTTGGGTTGATCTCCGAGCAGGCTTTTGGCATGATCTGTCAAGTTAGCTCAAATGGCTTGATTTGCATGAGGACCTTGAACATCAATTTTGGCTTTAAGAGCGGATTTCTAGCGCGAATGAAACCCTCATACTCTGTACCAAACAATGATTCCAAAATTGTGTCGTCAGTGAAGGCTTCAATATTATCCTATGGAATAGGATAGCGTACCTCTTGAAAGTGCCATTGTGGATACGGATGAGGTGCTAGTATCTCCTCAGGGGCGAGAGGATTAGTGGAAAAATCTATATGTTGAGGAATGAAGATTGAGAAAATGCAGTCAGTTTGAGATGTGTTAGTAGGTGGCATATTAGGATAGGGGTTAAGTAGCTTACTAGCGACATTAGAATAGACAGGCCTGACATTTGCTAGGGGGTGGGTGGCTAGGCTTGTGAGACTTTATAAATTCTTGTAAGTCAGGGATTTCCTCGGGATTGATAGTGAGTAGCATCAAAATTGTATTGTACATTTGTTAACATGGCTTCTAAGTGTTTGTAGATATTAGAGTATAGCTTTAGAATTCCAAAAGAATGATACAAAGTAGACTCACATAAGTTTAGATGCTGGTGAGTATTATATACTTCGAGCTACCCAGCATGACTTATAATCCACTGATAACTATGTGCTACCACCTCATATTTGGCCAGTGTCTCGGGAATATCATTTGGGACAAATAGGTCTAATTTTTCAACACTATTGTCCAGAATTTTAGAATTTTGGAGGACTCGACTTCAACTATGAAAGTTTAACACTATAGAATGTAAAGGCTAAAAGAAGATTTCTTGTGGATTAGTTAATACTATGTCCCCATGCAAAATTCCCATTATTATTGTAGGGTCAACATCTCGTTCAATATTTTGTTTAATTAGGGTTAGTTCACCTAGGCCTATGTCTTCAAATAGATTTATATCGTACTGAAGTAAAGAGAGGGTTAGTGTAGACAAAAACAAAGTGAGAGTTTGAGAAGGGCCCAAGGAGTAACTGGCAACTGACCCAACTCTGCTGAGGCACACTCAAGGAGTAGGCATAGGTCATCAATAGGCTGCTCCGGCACTGACTTCTATCTTGGATCACCAACCGACGTTCTAACTGTTGCCATATATATATAGGCAGTGATGTGTGTGAACACACTTAGGACCACCGGGGCACTTTTTCCCTCTTTAGGAGGTTTTTTCCCCTGGCTTGTATATATGCCCATCCTTCTAGGGCTAACTTATCTTTTGTACATTGACACAATCTAATACACTTTGTGTTGTGTGCATTCTTGCTTCTTCTTCTCCAAGCTTTGTGTGCTTTCCTACAACCCTAATTCCAACAATTGGTATCAGAGTAGGCATCGGCTCCCAAGGCTACGCCGCCAGCACCCTCCGACTCACGTTCTCCGATTGAGGTGAGCTTTCACGAGCGCTTCCAGGTCCCTATACTCTACAAATTAGCCTGTTGGCCTATGCGTTCTCAGAAATCGCATCTGAGGTCGTTTCGGGCTCCGTTTTTGCATTTCAAGTTCTGCACAGGTGTTTCCGTCATTTTGTGCAGAAATTTCGACAGTACAGGTAGCTTTTGCATCAGTTTCAGTCAGTGGCCATGGCTGATAACAACAATGATGTATTTTGCATGTTGTCTACTGAAGACAAACTGGATGGAGACAGCAACTACCCACTTTGGGCATACATGATGTAGCATGTTTTGGTTGCAAAAGGAGTGTGGAACATTGTGCAGGGTATGGATGTACGTCCAGGTTCTGTGGATGTAGGATCTGTTGAGGATGTTGCAGGTTCTAGCAGCTCTACTATTGCTGCTGTTTTACCCACTGCTGAACAAGCTCGTTGGGATGGTAAAGATGCGCAGGCTCATGCCTTGATTGCACTTTCTGTCAAACGTAACATCACCCCACATATTCGTTTAGCTAAAACAGCAAACGTAACATCACCCCACATATTCGTTCAGCTAAAACAGCAAAACAGGCTTGGGATATTCTAGCTGGTTTGTATGCAGGTCGTAACGAGGCAAAAATCGCTTACTTGCGTAAAGAGCTAGAATTGAAGATTATGCAAGAAGATGATGACATGAATGTTTTTATTACTGAGATTAAAGATCTCAAAGAACAGTTGATTTCTGCAAGTGAGATTATTCCTGATCATTCTCTTGTGCAGACTGTTCTTGATGCTTTACCTGAGACATATCAGACTTTTGCTTCCACGTGGAGACTTCTTAATGAGGACAGACCTGATGCTGTCAAGTATGATACTTTAGTCAACAAGCTCTTGCAAGAAGCGCAGTCCAGGCAAAACAGGGCCAGGCAGCGTGCAGTTGATCAAGAATTTATTGCTGCCCAGCAGCAGAGAAAAAGTGGTAAGGCAGCCCCTTCCACTGTTTCTTCTCCTATTAGTAGGTCTGCAACTTCTTCTCCTTCCACAGAGGTAGCAACAATAAGTCTGAGAAGGCTCTTGATAAAGGCAAGAAAAAGACCAGGTGCAACTATTGTAAGGCAAATGATCATGTCATTAAGAATTGCCCTAAGCTAAAGGCTAAAGAGGCAAAGAAGAAAGAGTCAAATGCAGCCACAATAGCGGATGCTTCTACAAATGCAGATTCTGCAAATGTTGTGCAGGATACCGAATGGGCGTTTAGCGTGTATTGCCAGTATGACCCATCTGTACATTGGCAGTTTCTGTTGACTCTCATGTTTGGTATTTTGACAGTGGTGCTACAAAGCACATTACCTCACATCGTGATATGTTCACTTGTCTTGAGGCTATCTCTAATGGGAATACTGTCACATGTGCCAATAATGCTTCTTACCCAGTGAGAAGGGCATTGGTAAAATTATGCTTACTGCTGCAAATGGCAGCGCTTTCACACTTTCAGATGCTTTGTATGTGCCAGGGATAAAGAAGAATCTATTGTCTGTCTCTGCGCTTGCTAGACTTAGATTTGTAGTCAAATTTGTGGATGACAAATGTACTGTTTGACTTTTGGTGATACGATTATTGCATCTGGCACCTTGTTTCGTGGGCTGTATAGGCTCAATTCTTATGACAAGTGTGTGGAAGATTCAGCAAATGCAATTTCTGATGAAAAGGCAGTTTCAGATGCAAAACTATAGCATGCTCGTTTTGGTCATCTGAACTTTGCTAGTTTGCTGCGTTTGCAGAAATTTGATATGGTTGCTTCATTGCCCCCTCTTGAGGCACCATTGAAACATGTTTGTGAACGCTATATTTTGGGCAAAATGCAGCGTTCTGCATTCCCAAAGGATGGTTCTGTGCGGGCCACTCGCAAATTGCAACTTGTACATAGTGATGTATGTGGGCCTATGCAAACTCCGTCATTTGGTAAACACTTGTACTTTGTGACTTTCATTGATGATTACTCAAGGCATGCATGGGTATATCCACTGAAGGCAAAGTCCGAAGTGTTTTTGTGCTTCAAACAGTTTTTTCTTATGGTTGAAAATGTATCCAATTGTACTGTGGGCACCCTCCGTTCTGATCGAGGGGGGGAGTACTTGTCTAAAGAGTTTGATGCATTTCTGGCTAGTCGTGGGATAAAACACCAATGTACAGTGCCGTATACCCCTCAGCAAAATGGTGTTGCTGAGAGGAAAAACAGGTCACTTATGGAGATGGCACGATGTATGGTCAAGAGCCAAGCTTTGCCACATGCGTTTTGGCTTGAGGCTGTCATGTGTGTTGCATATGTACTCAACAGGTGTCCCACTAAGGCCTTGCAGTCTATTACTCCATATGAAGCTTGGCATGGCAGGAAGCCTTCTATTGGTCACTTGCGTGTCTTTGGTTGCTTGGCCTATGCTTTAGTGCCTGTGCAACAATGCAGAAAATTGGATGATAAGGCTGTCAAATGCATTTTTGTTGGCTACAGTGCAGAGAGCAAAGGTCACAGATTGTATCATCCACAATCAAAGCGTATCTTGATTAGTCGAGATGTTGTTTTTGTGGAAGATGCTGTGCAGTCTTTGTTATCATGTACCAAAGAGACAGGTGTGAGCTCACGGGATGTATTTGATACATTGTTGCCTCTATTTACAGGTGGGAATTCAAATGTAAGTCCTAATGAGGCAAATATTCAGCCTATGCAGATTTCAAATGACATCATAGATCAGTCTATTTCTGATGCAGATTTACAGGATATAATTCATGAGGATAGGGCTGAAAATGAGCAGGCTAGAGGTATGCCAAAATGGCTGGTGCAAACCTTACGTGATAGTAAGATTGATGCACCTATGACTAGTCGTACTCGTTCAGGTTTTCAGCATGCCTCTTATACATCAGATTGTTATGCTTTGGCTGTGTCTAGTATGTGTGAAGAGGAAGAACCTCTTTCATTTGATGAGGCACAAAATTCAGAAAATTGGTTGGCTGCAATGCAAAGTGAATATGATGCTATAATGAAGAATGGTACATGGTCTTTATGTGATTTGCCTATTGGTAAAAAGGCCATTGGATGTAAGTGGGTTTTTAAATTGAAACGAAAGCCAGATGGCAGTGTTGATCACTATAAGGCTAGACTTGTTGCAAAGGGTTATGCTCAAGAAAAGGGCATTGATTTTGATGAGACCTTTGCTCCCACTTGTCGTATGACTACCATTCGTAGCATTTGTGCATTGGCAGCTCATAATGGTTGGAATATACATCAGTTGGACATAAAGACTGCATTCTTGGAGATTTGCATGAGGAGGTGTATGTATCGCAGCCTCGTGGTTTTGTTCAAAGAGGGCAGGAAAACAAAGTGTGCAGGTTGAAAAAGGCTTTATATGGTTTAAAGCAAGCTCCACAAGCTTGGTATGAAAAGATACATGCATATTTGATTGCACATGGTTTTCAGAATAGTCCAACAGAAAGCACTTTGTATGTTAAACGTGTGGATGATGTACATCTAATCATTGCTCTCTATGTCGATGACATGCTGCTCACAGGACCAAATGAGAGTCATATTGCTGATTTTAAGGCTGACTTGAATGCCTCTTTTGAGATGTCAGATTTGGGGCATTTGCATCATTATTTGGGAATACAATTTAAGCAGTGTGATGGAGGTATTGCTTTGTGTCAGACAAAGTATATTGAGACATTGTTGCGGAGATTTGGCCTTGAAGACTGCAAGCCTATTGCTACTCCAATGGAGACAGGTTTGAAGTTGAGTCTTCATGATGCTGGAGATCACTTTGATGTCACACTCTATTAGACAGCTATTGGTTGCCTCATTTATGTATGCATTACGAGGCCGGACATTCAGTTTGCAGTCTCACAGGTGAGCAAGTTTATGCATAGCCCAGGATCTCAGCATTGGAAGGCAGTTAAACGCATCTTTCGCTACTTGAGTGGCACCATACATCTTGGGTTGTTTTATCCCAAGGGGGGATCGTTGCCGCCAGATTTACATGCCTTTTCGGACTCAAATTGGGCTGGTTGCTATGACACAAGAGTGTCCACAAGTGGTTTTTGTTTCATGCTCGGTAGCTCATGCATATCTTGGTTGAGCAAGAAGCAACCTACTATGGCCACTTCTAGTTGTGAAGCTGAGTACAGGGCAGCTTTCACAGCTACGGTTGAGTGTGTGTGGCTCAGACGGCTTATGGCTGACTTGGGTGTTGGACAGGAGTCTGCCACCTCTATCTTCACTGACAGTCAGAGCGCATTGGCAGTTGCGAGAAACCTAGTTTTTCATGCTCGCACAAAGCACATTGAGGTGCATTATCACTATGTCAGGGAGAGACTCTCAGCAGGAGAGATCAGCTTGGCCTATGTGCCAACACAGGACAACCTCGTCGATCTTTTCACAAAGGCACTTCCTCGTGAGAAGTTTGAAGCTTTCCGCAAAGCTTTGGACTTGCTCCCCTTTGTGAACTGATCTACTTCGGGCATGGCACTCCCCTATACATGAGTGCCAGCTCTCGTTCACACCATCACTCCTAGGGGGGATTTGTTGCCATATATATATAAGCAGTGATGTGTGTGAACACACTTAGGACCGCCGGGGCACTTTTTCCCTCTTTAGGAGGTTTTTTCCCCCGGCTTGTATATACGCCCATCCTTCTAGGGCTAACTTATCTTTTGTACATTGACACAATCTAATACACTTTGTGTTGTGTGCATTCTTGCTTCTTCTTCTCCAAGCTTTGTGTGCTTTCTTGCAACCCTAATTCCAACACTAACTCTTGTAAGCGAGAGTCAGTGTTGCTGAGGAGGTTTGAAATTGCAGTTTCCCAAACCATCCTTATAGCATCTAACTCCTCAAATCTTCAGGTTGCATCCTCTTGGGCACGTCTAGCCATTGCTTCTCTTTCTTGAGATTCAGTGATTTGTTGGAGCCTTTCGGCAGCCAGCCTCTGAACTTGTATTTGCTGTGTAAGTTGTGCCATTGCTTCTTGATGGGCCAATTCTGTCACATTTCGACCTAGCTTGCACTTATAATGTCATTAAGTGTTCTTATTTTTTTTGCATGGGCCTTGTTTGTTTGTTCTCTCTCTTGTTGTAAGTGAGTTGTCCTCTCCTTCGTTGGATCTCGCTTTGCAATTCTTTTTCTTTGGACCTGGCATTGTGCTAGAGCTCCTATACTTGGTGGGCATAAAGTGTAGTTAGCTCATTGGTGTGGGTGACCTCTTCTGAAGTTGCTCCTTATCTCGTTCTAACTTTGCCTTGATGTCCACATTTTCCTTGATTCTTTGTACAATTGTTTAGCTGAGGACCATATTATGGCTTTCCAAGGCTTTATACATGTTCTCTTGCTCCTCCATGGCCTTCAAGCTTTTCATTATTATGACATCTTTATGTGTGGTTTCAGCTGCTGCCAAGTGGTTTTTTAAGGTTTGCACTTGTGTGTATGAGTCATTAACCTGCTTCCAAAGGGCAATGTTACGATTGTGGAGCATGTGTGTTGCGAGGAGGTGGCAATGCCAGACCTTTTGTTCCTACTCCCAGTGTGCACTTATGCTTGCACCTTCTTTGAGCCCAGCCTGTGGTTGGTTCAGCAGCTCATCCAGCCCTTTCATGGTCTCTTGCATGAATTGTTGATAGTTGACTTTTTGTAGGGAGGCCAGCTGGGGTATTCTTTCCTCATCTTCCAACCGCCTTCTTTTTCTTGGGCTTGAGGGCTTTACACTTCTTTGTATTTTGCTTGCTTCATTGTGGGCCTCTGTTTCATGTACTTGAGCCGTTGCTGCCTTAATGCCTTGTGTTTCCTCAGCTTGTATTGATGCTTCTTGTTTTGGCATTGTCTCTGTTGGCATGTTTGAGTGGGGATAGATCCGTGAATATCAGCTGAGATAGGCTTGTCGGGGGAGTAACTTGCTGCATGGACTCCGGTGTGGCTGAGCTGATTGTAGTCTCTTGCAGTGCTTCTTGGTATGTCTAGATTTCCTCTGCCACTTATCTGCCTCTAATATTTGCGATTCGATAGCTATATCTGGGATGATCCCCTCATTTTCTTCTCTGTCTTCTTCTTTTTCCCCTTCTTGATTTCCTTCATTATTGCTTGGGTCTCCATTAAGACAACTTTCCCCTCTTGCATGTCTTCAACTATTAGTGTTGGTTGTTCTGGTATAGTAGTGCCAGTTACAAGTGCTCCTCTGGCTCGTCGGGCTCTAGGAGAGGCCTTTTTGCCACATGATTAAGAACTTGGGTGAGAAGGTACGGGTTGCAAATCTTGGATTGGTGGGCCTTCAAGTAGTTCTCCATCTCTCTATGGACATAGTGGATCCAGTCCTCCTCTTTCTCCTCATGTACCTTAGCAATTCTATTCAAAGGAACCCTGTTATATATATCCATGGGCTTGACCTGCATCATTAATGACATGGCCCTACAAGCTTTTTTTGTAGCCTCATCATGGATGTTCTCGTACTCGGCCCCATTGGAGTTGTAAGAACTTTTCTTGAGCATTGCATCATCTAGAGGCATTTTGTTCAATGTGTGGGCATGGACTACTGGCAGGAGCTACAGAGCATCCCATATGAGCTCCTCTGTGATTAGGAGTTGCTCTGTAGTGCTGTCAGCCTTTGTGATAGTTCCCCGTTTGGTGACCTTGTCGTAGGTCTTGATGTAATTGGTGCAGAGTTCTGTGTCAATGCTTCTTGATGTGTCAATGCTTCTTGGGAGTATTTGTGCCATTCTCCCTAAGCCTACCTTTTCCAGCTTTGCTTTTACTTGATCCTCTTCCAAAATTTGGAGGCATTCTAGGCTATGGTAATGTAGAGCTACCTTTCCCATGGGCCGTGAGGGCTTCTTTGTGGCTGATGATGGCCCCATGGAAGGCTTGGGCATAAGGGCCCAAAAAATTGAGCTTCAGGACCCATATTGGCTTCTTTTTTTTATTTGCTGGGGGATCCAATGGCACTGGCTTGAGTGGTAGCTGGGGTCTCAATAGCTTCCAACTCCGAGGCCGACATCTGTACATGAACAACACATCAGTCTTCCGATTGGTGGGGTCGGTACCATTTCCTCTCTTCTTCTTCTTCTTCTTCTTCTTTTTTCTTTTTCTTTTTTCTTTTCTTATCTTATCTTTTTTTTTGGGGGGGGGGGGGGGTTATGGGTAACTAGTTAGGTGAAATGAGAAGTGTGCTAGTGTAGGAGTAATCACAGGGTGTGTTGATAGACAGGTGAAAGCTGTGGCATGAAGCTGCAGGGTATGAGTGATTTTGTGAACCTGTAAGTCGTGAAGTTAGACTCTGTGAAGTTAGGTTCCGTGTAACGGTGAGGTTCCATGAAACAGTGAGGTTTCGTGAGCCGTTGAGGTTCCATGAAAACAATGAGGTTTCGTGAAGTCATGTTTCGTGAACCGGTGAGGTTCAGTGAAACAGTGAGGTTCCGTGAAGAAACAATGAGGTTTCGTGAAGTTATGTTTTGTGAACTAGTGAGGTTCCATGAAACAATGAGGTTTCGTGAACTGTTGAGGTTTTGTGTGAAACAATGAGGTTTTGTGAAACATGGTTTCGTGAACCAGTGAGGTTCCATGAAACATTGAGGTTTCATGAACCGTTGAGGTTCCATGAAAAAATGAGGTTTTGTGAAACACGATTTTGTGAAGTTATGTTTCGTGAACCATTGAGGTTTTGTGAACCTGAGGTTCCATGAAACTACAGGGTGATAATATCGTGAAACTTTAGTGAAGGTGCCATTTGTTATGTTATTGGTTTTCCATTTTTTCTTTCGTTGTTAAGGTGCCGACTGTGAGAAGATATTGATCAATCATGAAGATCAAAAAATAAAAAGGAAAAAGAAAACCAAAAGGGAATGGATCAAGCTCCCACCTCGATAGAGGATAGTAGATTACAACACAAAATCTGAGATGGAAGATGCACAACGATCAGCAATAGAAGCGCAATCAAAAAGCAAAGGTCACACAATGCAAAATGACAAAAAAGAAAAGAAAATTGATTTTATAATGCAGTCGTCAGATAGGGCAGCTGCCTTAATGAAGAAAACCACATGGCGTTATTTGATTGGCCCATGAGAAATGACCGTTTCACGGTGTGAACGTTTTTGAATTGGTTCATGGCAAGAACATTTTTGAACTGGTTCATGGCATGAACATTTTTGGATCATGAATGCACAAGATCGATACCTTCTCTTTTTTTTTTCCTTCATGCTCAAGCAGTCAAACATGCACATCATGAGTGAATGATACCCTGCTTACCTTGTACCCATTGTGCAACCATTGGGTACCTTCATTTTTACTCTGCCCCCACGAGAACCAAGGTGCCACCTGGGCACTTCTAGGTATTTGTTGATGCTGTCGTTTTAGTTCTATGTGGGATTTTTTAATTCTATGTCGTTTTAGTTCTAAGTGGGATTTTTAAATTCTTCCTTCCACCCAACTGAACAATGTTGTTACTGGGTCCTGTGGTGGTGGAGGGCTTCTATCTATGTCCCTTTGCTGAACTTCTTTGTTTCTACCTTTAGATTCCCTATTTAGTTTTGTGACTGAAGTGGCTATTGTCATTGTTTTGGCAATTCCCAACCCATTTTGTTGAGTTGTCTTTTTCCTCCACACAAAGGTTGGGCGAGGTTCCCGCATGGGTTGGGAGTTGATGTTGTATGCTTTTACTACTCTCTCTTTTGTGACTTGAATTGCTTGTGGTGTTGGCCACTAAGTGGGGTTTGGGTATCCATATTGTCGTATTGCCTTGGTAGTATCCTTGTGCTCGCAATAAGTCTTTTCGGACCCATTGCTTATGGAACCCTTATGGGCTATTGGGACGCTTGGAGTCATGCCAATTTGTTTTTGTAAGCAAGGTTTGACTTTTGATTTCTTTGCAAATTTGTCTTACTGTCCCTATATTATTCATGGTGTCCTTCTTATGGGGTTGGTTTTTAAGTTGAGTCTTGGGCACCCACTTCTGTGTACCCTAAGATTTTGGGTATTGTTTGTGAGAGTTTCGTGGGACTGATATTTGTTCTGTTTTTTGAGATGATGTCACTATATTTGGTGTCATTTTTTCATCAATTATGATATGTTTCCCTCTATTTGTCAAGCTCCATAAGGGTATGGAGATGACCTTCCTGCCCTCGCTCAACAATGTTGTCCTCTCTTTCCATTGGAGGATCATCCTAGAATCATTTCCTCTTCCATGGAACCTGCAGGCATGACAAACACCTTCCCGACCAAGGAATTATTTCTGATGGAAATGTTAATACTTAAAAATCCCTCAGCTCTCATAGTTATTAAGTTCACACTATGTACTTGTGCATTAGTGGATTCAAGTCGTGGTGGTCTATCTAATGCTACCCAGGTTTCATACGCGATCAAGTTATGACTTGATCCTGTATCTATTAGTGCAATGCTCATTGCATGGCCTTTAGATGTAGTAAGTCCCACCTTGAGTCGTGATGGCTCAATGTTTAGTTCCTCTTCATCCAAGAGAGTCAAGGAAGCCATGTTGACATATATCAGTCTTTTCTAGAGTAAATGGTTAGCTTTGGCCTCCCTGGCCTTAGCTTTGAGCTTTGCTGGATTTTTTTCTTTGCGAGCTATTTCTGTTGTTTTAAGAGATGTTCTTGCAAGAGCATCTCTTGGGTCAGTGGTCTAAAATATTTTGAGCTTACTTCCATTGATGTAACCCTCCATCTGTATGCTATCAATTGTCTCAATTTCGAACTGACCCTTGAGGTGTGATCTCAAACACTCGGAATGGTCCTAGGCCTCGATATTTGAGTTTCTTTTTCTTGGTGCTTCCTACACCATACATGAGGACAAGGTCCCCCGTTTCTAGTTCTTTTTGTTTCAAATTTTTGTCAAACCAATGTTTCCTGTGTAGTTTCTAGACCATGAGTCCATGTGATGCTATTAGCCTAGTCGCATCAAGCTTCTCTCTAAGTTAATCAGCCTTTCAGCTAATGCATTCTCTGTCAGACATTCTTGTACTGCAATCCTCAAGCTCGGGACTAGGTATTCCATAGGCATTACTGCCTCAACACCATAAGCTAGATGGAAAGGAGTGTATCCCGTTGCTACCTTATATGATGTTCGATATGCCCATAGGGCTGCTGTCAGCTTATGTTCCCAGTCTCTTTGACTTGCTTCCAAGGTTTTTGTCAAGATAGTACACAAAATTTTGTTTGTACTCTTTGCTTGACCATTGGCTTATGGATAATAAGGTGATGATTTCCGATGGACCACTAAGAATCCCATAAGTAAATGATTAATCACCTCGACATTAATAAAACGTGATCCGCGATCACTAACTAGTTCTAACGAGCAGCCAAACCTCGAGATAATCTACTCGTATAAGAATTTTGTTGTTGTTCATGCATCAGCTCTCTTTGAGGCTCCGGCTTCTACCCATTTTGTGAAATAGTACGTGGCCACCACGATCACATATCGGGCTTGGGATAGATGTGCTCCTAGACTAATATGTCCAACAAAATCTACTCCCCATTTTTCCAATGGTTTTCTTACAATAATAGGGGTGAGTGGCATCTTGTCCTTTTGTTGGGATAGCAAAACGCTGACATTCCTCGCACCTTTTGACAAATTCTATGGCATCTCTGAATAACGTAGGCCACCATAGTCCTGCTTGAAGCATGTTACGAGCCGTGATCTCTCCAGCAAAATGCCCGCCTCCTATCCTTGAATGAGCTGCATCCAATATTGTGACGAACTCATCTTCTCTCACACATCTTCTTAGCACATTATCTTTTCCTAGCTTATATAGTTCTCCCGCAATCACTTTAATAAGGTGCAGCAAAGCTTGATAAGCCGCCGTATTTTATCTTTGTTCAAAGGTATTTCCTACGAAAAACCATGAGCTAGATAATCTAAGATTTCCTCGCTCCATTCGGGTGTACCATGTCCAATTTGAACAAACAAAGCATCAAGGAGATCATCTTCAACACCAGTTGCTAGTTCCCCCCCATTTGGAATTCTTGACATATGATTAGCTAATACATGATGTGTTCCTTTTCTTACTGCGTGACTGTAAAGTCAAATACCAACAATAATAGAAACCATCGTGTGATTCTCCTCGTGGTGCAAGGTTTATTCACTAAGTGTAGTAAGGCTTGATGGTCCACTAAGAATATGAATGTTGATACTTTTTGACAACGTAAACCATGGCCAATCCTTCCCTCTCTGTGGTGGTGTAGTTTATCTCTGCATCATTTAACAGACAACTAGCAAAGCAAATTGGATAGTCCAATTTGAACTCACCATGCTGGGCTAGTACGCAACCAATAGCAAAGTTTGATGCATCAATATGCACATGAAATACGAGATCCCAATTGGGAGGTCGCAGAATTGGCGTGCTAGCCAATGCTTGCTTCAGTTGATCATATGCTTCCTGGCATTCCTCAGTCCATTCAAAGACAATGAGTAGCTTGTATAATGGTCTGGCAATTTTAGCATATAAAATTATGAAGCGGCGGTAATACCCCACATGGCCCATAAATCTCTGCACATCTTTGTAATTGGTATGTTGTGGCAACTCCAATATCAACTTGACCTTGCTATCATCCGTTGGATATACCATTCATTGAGACAATGTGTCCCAATATCACATCATGTTTGACCCAAAACTGACACTTTAGAGGGTTCATGGATATACAATATAATCGACATCGCTCGAACACTTTCCTTAAGCAAGCCAGATGGTCCACCCATCGATGAATACCTCCAACCACTTCTGTAAGTATTCTTTGAAGGTTGTGCACATCAACCGTTGAAATGTTACTGGGGCATTGGTGAGACCGAAGGGCATAACCTTGTATGCAAATGTCCCCCACATTGTATTGAAATTTGTCTTATGCTGGTCCTCTGGTGCTATGGACACCTGATTGTAAAACCGGAGAATCCATCCAAGAAGCTGTAAGCTTCTTCACTAGCCACTCTTTCCAAAACATGTTCTATATAGGGTAGTGGGATAATGGTCTTTCCTAATAGCTGCATTGACCTTTTTAAGATCAACACATTCTTTTTTGTCACTATTACAATTGGTTACAACCAATCCATATGTTCGATTTCATAACTGAAATCCGCAGCAATTGAGCTTGTCTATTTCCTCCTTTACAATTGCCACATATTTAGGATTCATCTAGTATGGTTTTTGCCTAGTTGGCCTTGACCCTTCCATGATTGAAATCGTATGTTGTACTACCTTAGGTGGTAACTCCTTCATCTCCTTGTAATTCCAGGCGAAATAGTCCTTGAATTCCTTTATAAGGAGAGCAACGAGCTCATCTTCTTCAACCGGAGTCAAGTCCTTAGCAATGTATATGGGTGCGAGCTTCCTCCCCTGGCCCCGCAATATCAACTTCCTTGACTTTCGCTGGGCCATCGTATGATGTGGACATCCCATCCTCCTTAACCCTTGTTGCTGTCGGACCACTTTCCTCTCATCAACAGTATAGGTTTTGAAGTGGTCGGGTACTGAGAACAAGTCTGGTTTGTCTTCATTTTCACTTTTGGTTTTAGTCATGATCTTTCTAGCCTCACGTTCTGCTTCTACCAAGGCTTTATTGCATTTTTGATGCCCAGCTTTTGTAAGCTTAGGTGTTTCTAGCTCTTGAAGGGTGACTCTCTCCTTGTGTCTTCTTTTTAATGATATCTTACTCAACTCCTCACCCCAATCCTTAGAAAACTCATCGTGTACCTTAGTGGCCTCAAGGTGGGTTTTCTTCGTAATAGGGCATTTCATCGGGCACTATATCTTTTCTGTTTTTGCCACCTTCTGAGGCATTGAGCATTGGTATGGCCTTGTGTTATGGTCCCTTCTATACTAGAGGTCTCCTCTTTTGATGCTTCATCAATGGTCTGCCAATTAACCATACTGATAGAGGTCATGGGGACAGTTCCAAATTCCACATACTGGGTCCCCCTGGGTTGCATCACATCTATGGTAGCTAACACATGCATCCATTTTTCACTGAAGTTTGGAGGAGGAAGTGACACATACATTTCGGTTTCCTCTTCTTCCTTGGAATTTCCCACCAAGGGCATGCATATTTGTACAGATGTGGTCCATTCCATTGTGACCGAATCATTACCAAACAATTGCCCTTCCATGGGGTGTGCTTTCCATGTTCTCAGATCTATCTTTACAATTTGTGAATCCCTACGTACATAAACGTGATCTAATGCCCAATCATGCACCAATTTGGACTCCCTCATGAAGGGTCTCCCCAATATTATGTCATATGAATGAGGTTGGTGTAGGAAGTCCATGACCACAAATGTATGATGGTAGCGAAACGTAAAGAGTTTGAGTTTCACATTCTCCACAAGTCCAATGGGCCTTGAAGATGTTCCTTCAGTCATTTTAATGATTAGATCTGCTTTTTTTAGATTAGGTTTTCCCCCAGTTCTCCCAGCAAAGTTTTTTGATGATGCTAACCTCTGCCCCACCATCCAGGATAGCCAGTGTCTGGTACCCATTGTGATGAATCCAGATTATTGTAGTATTTGTGTTGTCTCCTTTGTAATAACGTCCCAATTGATTAACTGGTATCTTAACGACTCGGGTTTTCCTTGTGTGTCTTAAGGTTCTTTTTGCTAGAGGTGGCAAAACCTCATCTATAATATTGGCTAGCTTTAGTCTGCCTTCTACCCATTCTTTTATGTCTGTCCATAGGGTTGATGAATTGTATAACAGTTTCCCTAATGGCATTTGTACAGGCATGGACAGTACAACCACAAGACTTCCTATGTTTCTGGGTTCTTTGGAGATTGAGGTTTCTCCCCAGGTGTGTGACTCGCATTCATCCATAGGAAAGGAATGGATGGACGCACCCAATGCATTTTCCTCAAACATTCTCGACATTGTGTTTGCTTGGGATCCCTCTTCTATTTCTTTTGGAATTGGAGTAGATATGTCCAATTCCCTTTCCTTGAATGGCTTGTTTAGTGGATACATTGTATCCCTAACCCAATTAGCCCTTAGCTTGGCTTCATGAAGCCATTGGCATTCTTTGACTAAGGCCTTGGCATCTTCGAGCTTTCTTATTTTCTCATCGGCATTGGGGTACTCACCAACTCCTTTAAGAGTTGTTGGTTGCTCCCTTTGCTCCTCTAGGTCTATCCCTTTATGGTTGATCCTTTGATCCCCCTCTTCTCTCTCGATTGGGTGGAGCTGGTGTCAATTGTATCTTCTTTGGATCCATCTTGGATTGTGACCCTTGTGTCACCCTTACCCACTTTTTTCACTCTTCTCCTGCAGGCTATGATCTCTCTTTTTACAATGGCTAGCCACCCATTCTACAATTGGGGGCCCAAAATTGATTCCTCTAGCTCTATGTACACCTAGGCTCATTCTCATGGCCGGCATTACACAACTCGTAAGCTTGGTCATATCTTCTACATGAAGCGCTTCGTGTAGTTACATCAAAATAAGTTACATAAAGCGTAACCATGCTTAAAAATAATGTTAACTAGTGTGGTTAACAACTAGTTCTGCATAATGGAAGCACTAGATCAAAAGTATCATTGTATAGATGTCGATGAAGCAGATTGGTCCAATACTTGGTATCCAGATCATCTTCTATCCCTATATAATATATACATGGATGCTTAATAGTTGGACATGTTTTAATGTTCTACATCACTTGATTATTGTTTAATCACCTTCCAAGTGCCATTCCACGAAAAATTCTCCATAACCATTTACATGTAATAAAGAGCCTTTTGTTTAGCTGTCAATGATCTCTGGTATTGAAGTGTGGTGAAAGACCCATTGCAATATGGCATGATCTTCTTTATCAATCTTCATAGAAGTGACAATAGAATAGAAAAATATTATTATGTCATCATTAAATGGCTAAACAAAATCAAAATCATTTATCTTTATCAAACCTTAGAATGGAAATTACCTCAAAGGCCCCAAGCCACCAAATATTGTTCTTTGACTACACACTAAAATATGATGAATGATCTTTGGCAATCATTACGTCCAATGAACTATTCATTAAAGTTATTGAAACCCTTTCTTGCTTTTGGTTTTTAGTATTTTTGCTTCATCCAGCTTGATGACAAATTTTAATACTCCGCATGCTTTCTCTTAATAAATTTCATAAAATTTGACCATTGCTTTTTGAACTGTGATGAGATCTACCCATAGGTTACTGAATTCATTGAAGAACAAGTCTTTTCTTTTGCCATGATAAACATCTTTAATATGAAATTGAAGAACATGAGCATTCATTGGAACATGATTTCGAGAGACATTGGAGGGCTTATGAAGAATATTATTTATAATGTTTTTATTCTTAGTCTTATACTTCAAGGTTTTATATATCTGAGAATATCCATCTCTTTCTTATACCAACATTATTAAGAGTAGATTGAATAACATCTGCCTCCACAATATTCTCTTTCAAAAAAACCCTTAATAAATTTATGTTTCACTGCTCTAACATTTCTCCTACATCAATTCCTCCATCGCGAACTGGTTTCAATGGCTTGGTGTATCATGGTAAAGATTTATTTGGATCCATATTCTCTTTATCAGGATGTAGCACTTCTCTGAATAATAGAAAATAACACCTTAGTAATAATCCTTGTATGTATAAAGAACAATAATAAACAAGCATGACATTGTTAGAATAAAAAACAAAGCATATATTATTATTTACACTGTAGCAAATACACGTTTATGAATTTGAGATGACTCTGGCTTAAGATTCTCGATATTATTTAACTTCCTTGATCTTTTATGTCATCCTAATGCTGTATTCTTCTCTCTTGTCATAGCTAGTTTTCTTTCAAGATCTTGAATATTCTCCTTGTCCTCTTTCAATTTCTACATACCTTTTTCATAGTATTGTTTTAATAAATCAATCTCACAATGAGCAAGATGATTTTCTAACTTGAGAACATCAATATGTGCTCACATATTATGTGTATAGCCATAGACACTAGTATGACCATCACCAAGAAATATTACATATGATGTTAGATTCCAGAATGGTGGTGAAGATCTCGTCACACAAGATCTATAGGGTATATTCTACCTTCCATCCAAAGATTGATGTGCTTCTTTCCTTGCTGTCGAAGATTATTTATCTCTAAGATTGTTAATGTATTTTTTTGTTGCACTTCCGCACTGGTGCATACTCCTTTTCAAGCTCTATGTGTAAATTGTAAATATCCTTCTTTGTTGGGTTCGAGCTCACTAAGCCTGTTGGTTCACCTTGCTCAGAACCCATGGAAAACCTACGTAAGGCTACTGATTTTGCTAATTGATCTTCCAACTTTGGAGCCAAAACAACTAAATGGAGGGAAAACCCAAAAAGGGATGCATTCGAAAAGGCATAAAGTTTCATGATGATTTTGGTTATAAAGGAGTTTCATTATCACGATTTGGATTTTTTTAATTCTATTCCTTTTTAAATTCACCTTCTTATATTTTATTATTAATTATTTTACCATAAAGATATGTTTTTTAATGTAGATACCATTTTTACATACTCTCTCTCTAAGGTAAGGTGGCATTTCTTACACAACCATTTTAAGATCCCAAAATGATAATGTCAACTTTAACAAAGCTAGCCTTCTCTTGGGAGACTAGTTCTTCAAACAGTATTCTCTTCATCTTCATCTACGAGACATCTTTAAACTTTTGTTTTATGGAACAGTTCTTCTCAAAGTGGTCAAATTTGCCACAAAAATTACACTTCATCTTTGACTTTGAGTTGAGGTAGGATTTGTTGCTGGAGATTTTGCCAGTGGGGCTGTGTTTTAGATTTTGTTGACATTGTAGGCTCCTTCTTAAAGACCATGGTTCTCTTGCTTCTTCTTGTATTCTTCAAATAGGACAGCTTCAATACCTTTCAAGGTAGTTTGTAGAAGATTTTGCAATGTTATGTTGAAACAAGGTGACCATATTCCTCAATGGGCATGCTTTTAAAAAGCATTGCAACAATGGCATCTTCTTCTTCCACATGAGCTTCAACTGTTGCTAGTTATGCCATCAAACTTTTCATATAGTTGTGGTGTATAGGAAAAGTATCTTTGGGTTTCATTTTTAATTCAAAGAATTTGATCTTTAACCCTATCTTAGAGTGCTTACCCTTGGCCCTAAATATTTTTTCCAGTGTGTTCCATGCATCATCAGTATCCTTAGCATCATCTATATGATGTATATAGTTGTCACTAAGTCCTAGGGCTATAATGGCCATAGCTTTTTCATCCTTTAGCATCCATGCTCCCTCTTCCTCTCTAGTGGGGAAGGTTTATTTTCTTTACCATTTACAATTGACCATAATCTCTTTTTCCTTAAGGTGAATTTTATCTTAGAAATCTCGTGCCATCGAATTTATTTGTATTATGAAGTGTGGCCATGATGATGAAGGGTGGTCTTAGCACTTGGCTTTGAAGCATAAGGGAAATGCCTAAAAAAACCTTTACAAAGAAATTGAGAATGCAATGATTAAATTAATGCTTAAAAGCCCCCACCCCATATAAATGCATGTTGTATGATAAAAACTTCAAGAAACTCATGGCCTTTGCAACATCAAAAAAAAAAGGTTTAGTTTTTTTGTTTCTTAACCTTTTTCTTAATTATCTTCTTCACATTGGTTGATTCACAAGAGTTTGGCATTATGAAGATTATTGCACCTCTTTTACGATAAAAATTTCAAGAAACTCATGGCCTTAGCAACATCATAATAAAAAGGTTTAGATTTTTTCTTCTTAATCTATTTCTTTATTATCTTCTTTACATTGGTTGCTCACAAGAGTTTGGAATTATTGCACCCCTTTTACAATAAGTGATCAAGTAGATGGTGATTTGACCAAATACCGAATATCTTTCTTCTAAAAATCATGTGAACCAGTCCTTAATGATTATTAAGATCTAAAGCTTTAAATTATTTTTAGAAATGTATTATCCCCCTTTTTTTGGTGCTAGGGGACATGGATGTGTCAGTGACAGATGGCAGCTCGTAGTTGGCAAGTGTTGCATAGCAGAGGAGTTGTGTGAAGAGATGCACTAGAAGTTGCTACACGTGGGAGTAGCCATCTCTAGCCAGCAGCCTGCACAAACTTATCTACTGCTAAGTGGTAGATGATGAGCAGGTGGTGCTATCGGCAGTGATGGTGGATAGACGTTGTTTGATGACACGCTGCAATGATTTGTTGTTGGTGTGGGTGTTGAAAGGTGATGATGGATGGATGGTAGCTTTGTTTGAAGGTGGTGATAGGAATGAACGGCAATTTTGTGAGATGGCAACATCTGCGGGCTCAATGAGGACATATAGCACTGCATCAGGCGGCTGTGGTTGCAGACGGCCCAGCTAAGTGCACGGCAGTGTGGCAAGTAGCTGCAGTCGGTGATGTCAAAATAGTGGTACGCTGGTGGTGGTGACACTCAGAGAAGAAGTAGCATGCAGTTGGGGAGTGAAGCAACCAGTAAGCAGGTCGGTAATGGTATTTGTGTAGGTCAGCCACCACGGGCATGGGTGGCGATGGGAGCGATAGCTCCAGCTACAGTCACAATCAATGCAGAGGTGTTGATATGGTGTACCAGCAGAGGATCAACAATGGTATCACCTGCTCTGGCTCTGATACCGTTCAAGGTTATTAGGGTTAGAGATAGACATTACGGATTATCAGGGTGAAGATAACACGCATTTTCTCCATTCACAAGCCTCTTTAAATAGGTTGGAAATACAAGATTACAAGCCTCTTTAAATAGGTTGGAAATACAAGATTACATACATTTCTGATGATATATCATCCAACTTTCCTCAATCTTCTCCATGAATATAGGAGATAACATCTCTTAGTTGATCAACTACTTGTGTTAATCGTGGATGCTATTCTATTTACATTTTACTTTCTATATAAGTGACCTTACAACTTGACCTCTACTAAAACTTATAATTATCAAACCGCCATTCTAACATGCCTAAGATTGGAAGGTGGGGGGTAATATATCTCGAATGAGTTCCTTGATTCTTGAGAAAACAAAGAATCAAGAGGTAATTCACATGTAGGTACACTCCACAAAATAGAATGGTGTTGTACAAAGGAAAAACATGCACATTACACAAGTTGCTCATGCCTTGATGTCAGAAAAGTATATGCCGAATTATTTTTCGGATGAAGCAACATCTATTGTTTATATTATGGATAGGACCCCCACTACAGTTGTTCATGGTATGATGCCTTGATGCCAGAAAAGCATATGCCAGATTATTTTTGGGCTTAAGCAGCATGTTGTTTATATTATGAATAGGCCCCATTGCAGTTGTTCATGGTATGATGTCTGAACATAAGTTTACAAGCATAAAAACAAATGTGTCTCACTTGAAAGTATTTGGATATATTACATATATGCATGTTTCTGATGAAGTGAGAACCAAGTTAGATCTAAAAGCAAAGAAATACATCTTCATCAATTATGCTTTAAAGAAAAAGCTTGGTTATTACAAACGCTATAACCCTACCACTTGGCGAGTGAGATACGAGTAAGCAGAGATGTTATCTTTAATGAGATGAGTAGCTGCTAGAGTGAAGACAATTGAAGATATAGATGTAAGAAGTACACATGTATCATGCAAATGAAAGAAAAAGGTAAATCAACATTTTGTGCTTGATATATGTCTGATCTAGCAGGTCACTCTTATCTAGATGGTGACTCTGGTGGCTCCAAGGAGAAAAGCCTTTATGAGGAGAGCTTACTCTTGGTATGCACAAAGAACTAAGGTTTATAAGAAGAACTTTACATAATGCATCCACTACGTTATGAGAGCAATGCATACCCATATTTTGTGTGTAGGACGTTACACAAAGCCATGTATGGCTTGAAGTAGGCACAGTGACCCAGAGCATGGTCAAACAAGAATTGGGAGTATCTTGTTGTACCACTGAATTTCATATATCCAATAATTTTTCACTTTATGTGAAAAGGACAGATAGAGGGATCATGTTGTTAGTTATTTATATGGATGACTTTATTATCACCAGTGATAGTGATGCTAATATATATGCTATCAGTATGCTTCAAATGAAGCAGAAGTTTGAGATGAAATATTTGGGTAAGTTGCAGACCGCAGTATTTTCTTAGTATAGAGGTGGTAAGGTGGCATTTTGCTACTACAGAGGTAGTATGTCTTGGACATGTTGTCTAAGTATAGTCTAATAGGCTGTAAGCCTATTTTAGTGCCATTGGAGTAGAACACTAAGCTTTCCATAGATACAGATGAGCTTTTGGAGAACCCCACTACTTGATCTGCATGATCATTACTAGGCCAGATTTGAGCTATGATGTTGGACTTGTGAGTCTGTTTATGTGCACCCCCACAGGAAGCCACAATTAGTTGTGGTTAGATGGATTCTCAAATATATAAAGTACACTATTGATTATGGACTTTTCTAGGAGTTTGGCAAAGAGATATAGCTACATAGGTGTATAAATATTG
This sequence comes from Cibotium barometz, assembly GCF_041138505.1. Lineage (NCBI taxonomy): Eukaryota > Viridiplantae > Streptophyta > Polypodiopsida > Cyatheales > Cibotiaceae > Cibotium > Cibotium barometz. Next base: position 23,999,853 of record NC_141108.1, read on the forward strand.
TGATTGGGTTGGTAGTGTCTCAAACAGATGATCTACCTAGTGGCTTTATGTTGGAGTGCTATTGTGAGTTGGAGCAACAAGAAATAGCCGATAATTACCTTGTTAAGTAAAGGGGCATTGCTATGGCAGCTTGTAAGGTAGCTTGGTTTTCTAAGCTACTTAGTGATATGGGTGAGCCCGTAGAGATAGGGTGATTATCACTTACTCTATGATAACATGAATAACCTAGTCTATCATATTGGGACGAAGCACATTAAGTTGTATTATCATTTTATAAGAGATAAGGCTCTAGCAGGTGATGTGGAGTTAGTATATGTCAGTACAGAGGATTAGGTAGCTTATTTCGTCGTGAAGGCATTGGGTACAAAAGAAGCTCTGTAAATTTAAGAGCATACTTGGAGTGCGGTGTGTGGAGCTGACCTCAAGGGAGAATATTGAGATATCGAGCTCAACTAGTGCTATGGATATAACCCGCATGGGTGATATTGAGATATTGGGCTCAACTAGTGCTACAGACATTGATAACCCGCATGGGTGATAGCTTCTACACATATACCAATAACTTGGTTGGTGAGATTATGGGCGATGATATACCACCACAGTGGTTTATAGGCTATGTGATAGCCACTTTGGTATTCTAGAGTTATGGCATAGTTATAGTACCACCTCATATAGTTGTGTGCACACTATGGACTCACCATTATATGTTATAGTAAGAGAGTCGCTTTTCCCTATAGTATGTACTCTTATCTCTTTATGTTAATAGTTGTAGACCAGAGAAGAGAATAAAAGAAAATTCAACCATCCATCTCGCTTGTATGCTTGTCTACTCTTTTGTGGTGTGTTTGCAAGCAGCTTCATCGTGAAGGTTACCTCTCCTTGCCTCCATCTAGGCACAAAAAAAAAGGGAAAAAAAAAGGCTACTAGTTTTGTTTGTTGGCATTACTAAAAATTCACCAACAAATGTTCAAAAATAAAAAGAAAAGTAGTGAGTACAACACAAATTTACCAAGATTAGAATACTAATTGTTTGATTACCATAAAATTTTATCCAAATTGTGCCCAAATCAAATGAAGAAATAATCAAGCGGGTAAAATCAACTACTGGAATAGAATATTCCAAAAATGATTAATAACAAAACTAGTTATTGAAATCTATCGAGCAATAGAAATACTATTCTTACAATCTTCATGTATGGTGGCTGACACATACGTGTAGACACAATAGATTAATGTATTAATCTATGTGTTGACACATGCAATCACAATTAGTGGATTAATCTATGTGTTGCAAGCTTTTTGGAAACAATTGAGAAGTATGAAATTATAATAATCTCTCTTAAATGAAAGAAGACACTTTCCAATCGAAGGGTCCTTGGTGACGTCCTACACACACAGTACAGTAGGGGATGTAAGAAGGCATCTGAATGTGTCGAAGGGCTAGGATGGTGCCAAGTGGATAGCTCAACAAGGGTAAAGTTAACGGGTGGTGGAGGAAGGGCCAAAGCGGTCGCGGGGCGCAGCGCCATAACTACAGGCGCCATTAGGCGTGGAGCACGCCTGCCTGCCTGCCTCCTCCACCGTCATCTCCAACATTGCCCCAAATATCAGTCACCTTATTAAAGACCCACTCCCACGAGACGAGAGCTTTCTCAGTGTGAGCTTTTCTGCTCACCAATTGCTCCCAAAAAACGGCATCCTAGTGTAATTTCCTGAGCCACAATTAAGAAAATTTGGGTGAGATTTATAGCCACCCTTATTTTGACATTTTCATATATTTTACTTATAAACCTGGAATATAATAGAGATTTCAGAAACAAAAACCAGATAGATTTAAGAGATGTCTTTATTTTGATTTGTTGAAAAATATGTTTTTCCTGAGTTGTCTTTATTTTGATTAGTTAAAAAATATGATTTATGATTTTTTTAGCACTATGCTCAACATTAAAACGGACTAATTCATTCTCTAGTGAATATGTATAATCAATGTTTTTTGGTTCTAGATTGTTCTATTTGGGACCATATTCATTATTTTATGTTGGCCATTGGCATTAACTAATTAACAACTACACTAAGGTTAAAGGAAGGTTTAAAAGTTTTTATAACCTTAGTTTAACTTCTTGGTGGCGGCAACCTGCCTCCTCGATACCTCCATCTCCATGATGCCGCTTATACTGGCCCCACCACATGCACTGCTCGTGTCGGCTCCACGATCATCATAGGCATGCTACGCCGCCATCAATGCCACTTGGTGCCGGCTACCTACGCTCGCTTGGCCACCCGCCCCAGCAGTGAGCACCCTGCTCCGACCGGAGAGAGAGAGAGAGAGAGAGAGAGAGAGAGAGAGAGAGACGCGCTTGTTGTATCCGCTACAGAGAGAGTAGGGTATCATCCTCCTTCTGCTCCACCACCTCCTCCTGTCTCGGTGAGAAAGACCCTCCTCCTTTGCATGGAGGCGTGTTCACATAGAGGGGCAAGTCCAGAGAGAGAGAGAGAGAGAGAGATAAAAAATGTGAGGCACAAGCCCTTATCGGAAACTTCCAGAAGCTGAAGCATCGAGAGAGAGAGAGTTAAAAAATGTGAGGCACAAGCCCTTATCAGAAACTTCCAGAAGCTAAAGCATCGAGAATACACTCTTCCACATGCTAAGGTTTAAAATATAAACATCAAACTAATTAATGTAAAAAACATTTGAGACCCTCGAGAATACACTCTTCCACATGCTAAGGTTTAAAATATAAACATCAAACTAATTAATGTAAAAAACATTTGAGACCCATAATACATATTATGTATAATGATTCTTCATCATTATTATGTGCTATAATAGTACCACAAATTGACACAATGACTTTTATTTGTATTTCAAGTAACAATCCATAGGTTTAATTTGTACACAAATTGCGTAGTTCAAACCACTTCCTTTGTATAAAATCGTGTGAGGTGGACAATGCACGTACGTACTTAGGGTTGGCTTCAATTGTAGTGCAGTAAATGCCCCGTGTCCAAGTGTCGTGCGTGATTTGGACGGTCTATATTGCCCCCAAATAACACGGCTCTCCTAGTTACGAATCGAGGAGAGCTTTCCGGGCCTTCCAAGGGAAGCTCAAGCTGAGCCCATGGCTTGCAGGAGGATTAGGTTAGGTAGAGTGGTTTCTCTCTCTCTCCTCATTATTACTGTATTGGGTGGCTTTGCACAAGGCCAGCGTCTTCTAGCTCCCAACATGAGTAGTTGCCACCTGCCTTACGATCTACCCGCAGCAGAGACGCCCTTCAATTGCTGTGCGCCCACTGCTGCGTACATCCCTTCACTATTCAGGCCCAATGAGAGCTTACACAGCGTGATCAAAGTGAGGAGACCTGCTCATGCAGCAGACGAGAGCTATGCCGAGAAGCTTACGAGAGCCTATAATCTCATGAGAGCCCTTCCTGCTGATGATCCGCGCTCTTTCAAGCAGCAAGCCAACATACACTGCGCCTACTGTAACACAGTCTACACGCAGCTCAACTCCACGCAAGTCTTCCAGGTGCACGGCTCATGGCTCTTCTTCCCTTTCCACAGGTGGTATCTCTATTTCCATGAGAGGATACTGGCCAAGTTGCTAGGTGATGACACCTTCTCTCTCTCCTTCTGGAACTACGACCACCCTCATGGCAGCTCCATGCCATGGATATTCACCCAGATACCAGATCTGGTGGACTCGTGGAGGGACGCTTTACACCAGCCACCTGCAGTTGTGGCCATCGACTACACTTACGATACAGATTGGCGCTCGCCCGAGGTGCAGCTGAGAGAGAATGCAAACGAATTCCACAGGGTGCTCATCCGAGATGCGACCACGCATGACAGGTTCTTCGGGCGGCCTTACAGGCAGGGCGACAACCCACAGCCGGGCTATGGAACTGTGGAAAGAAGGCCTCACAATTCGGTCCACCTCTGGACGGGATCTAGACAGCACATCGGATGGAGGGACATGGGATCCTTCTATGCTGCCGCGCGAGACCCCATCTTCTACGCCCACCATGCCCAAATTGATAGACTCTGGGAGATCTGGAAGAGCTTTGAAGGCAACGCAGACATTGACGACCCTGACTACCTTGACTCTGAATTTGCCTTCTACAACGAAGATGCAGTCCTTGTTCGAGTCAAGGTTAGAGATGCTCTGAACACCACTAACCTTGGCTTTGCCTATGAAGAGGTTGATAACCCATGGATCAACGCAGTCCCTGTTAGATTAAGCACTGGTGTTGCCAGCTTAAGCCCTAATGACACCCTTTGTCAGCCTGATCAACCCATGTTTAGCCCTTGCTCTTCCGTTGTAGAGAGAGAACCTGACCAAGCTTCATTAGGTCTTGATGAAAATCTTGTACTTAATGGGATTGAATGGGTAGAAGGGAGTCCAACCCACTTCGATATTTTCATTAATTTGCCATCGGCAAATATTAACACAACCACTGGGTGCCAAGAATATGTGGGATTCTTTACAACTGTGCCCATGTTTTATGTGGGAGTTAACCAGACCACTCTAGGCTATGCAGTTAATGGTAGGATTAAGGATCTTAATCTGACTGCAGAGTATAGTGTTGTGATCACCCTTGTGCCAAAAGCTTTGGTCACCATTGGATCGCCTGCATCAGTCTCCAGCTTCGCCATGGAGTACAGTGCCCCCTACTTTTCCGATGAATCAAGGAGACAAGTGGACTAGTGCTATTATTTCTCTTTGATCCTGGCCGGATCATGGTAGAAGTTTACATCATCATCATTAATTGTGATCTTTTTTCTGCTCGTCATACCAGACAATGATGTTATAGATGGCTCAAAGGAGGATACCTCATTCACCTTACTTGGGGATGCAATCCACGGTGTAGTAGTAGCAGCAGTGCAGAGTAGTTGAACTTTGGCTATGAATTGTAGTTATGGATATTCTTTTTCCTTGTGTAGAAATTGTCAAAAACTACCACTTATTGAATTTTTATTAGAGATGTAGAAGTATGCATGTTTTACTTTGTCGTATGCGTAGTCGAACCCCAAAAAGTTTGACTATTGTTAACAATATCCTCCAGTTTTGTAAAGCCATATTTTTTGGCTTTCTTAAAAAAACCTCTAGTAATTTAGTGATTGCATAAGTAATTTGATCTAGTGATTTTGTAAATTAGAGAACTAGGATTTTCTTTATGAAAAAGATTGTATTTTAGGATTGTGGCCAGGTAGCAAGACATCAATTGAAAATTGCACAGGTACCTGATGTCCTTGTTTCATTCATTACAAATGGAGTAGCAAGACATCAATTGAAAATTGCACAGGTACCTACTGTCCTTGTTTCATTCATTACAAATGGAGTAGCTAGTTAAATACAACCTTAGTGATACAAATGGAGTAGCTAGATAAATATGACCTTAGTAATGCAAATACTATTTTCTTTCACTAAGGCTATGACAAGAAGAAACCCAACACATAGTGAAACATAAGCACCTACCAAAAAAAAAATCTCTAAATAAAACATGTGCTATTCAAAGGGGGTAGGTAACAGAAAGCTTATATAGTATAGTACATATAAGGGTAAGTAACATGGTTGCGTAGTTCATGTAAGAGATCAAACTTTAAAGCCCCCTGCCCAAGCTAGTCGATTTTATAAGTGGGGTGGGTCCCTTTGTAATAATAAAATCATGACTAAGGTGTCCCTTTAATAGATAATAATCACCTTGCCGCACTAATCACCTTGTCCCCCTTAGATATTAATCACCTTCACACACAAATTAATTTGTAGATAAAGGAATTTTAAAAAATCAACCTTTGATTTTGTAAAGTTTAAAGTGTACCCTACTAATTTTGTAAAGTTTTTAAGTGTACCTTACTAATATTGAAGTTTCAACGTGATTATGTACTTAAGTGGTAAAGCTCACGTCTTGCATATAAGAGATCAAGCTTTCAACCCCTATGGGGTGGGTCTCTTTGTAGTAGTGGAAGCATGACTAAGGTTTGTTGAAAAACAAGTCATGAAGAAGTGTGAAACCATTTGGGCAGTAAGGAGGAGCGTGTAACCTTAGGAAATATGTGAAGGGTGGAAAATCAAATTTCATATGAATAGATGGGCCAAATGGGTCATAAGCCATGATGTATGTGGACAAGAATCAGCTCAAGATATCATGAACAAGTGGGCTTGTACGTGCACTACAATCATAGTCAACATCATAAAAAATGACCCTAGAATTATGGGAGGTGGAAGTTATAATCATGGGAGGCTAGATTAAGCAAAGCAAGGTACTAACAGTGATGTACTTAAACCTATCTAAAGGCACTCAATCTAATGTAAATGATTGTGTGTTAGATCTAAACTATGTTTGTGTGTGGGATGATCTAACTTCTTGCCTTGTTATTATCTTATATCTTAATCGCTTTTTCTCTACTTTCATTATGTAAGTGTGATTAGCTTAATCCACTTCTAACCACCTTGGTGAGCTCCCAACTTAATTTCCAGCTCATATCAAGGCCTACCACTTTTTCTCTTCTTTCATTATGCAAGTATGATTAACTTAATCCACTTCTATCCACCTTGGTGAGCTCCCAACTTAATAGAAATCTATGGCTCTAAGAAATTAAACTAGCATCTAGCAATTAGCACTAATCTCTTCAATAATCTCCTTTTTACCCACCACCTCTATAAATGAGCTCAAATCTCATCATTGGAGGAGTTCTACTACTAATTGGAGCTGAACATGAGATGCTAAGGCACTAGAGATCACTCACAACACCACTAAACATTAAGATTGAAGCAATCTGGAAGCCCCTAAGAAGCTAGAAATCTACAAATTAAAGGTGGGTGAAAGTACATGTAGGTGCCCCGGAAAGTAGTGTCAAGGACATTGCTTTTTTGGTGCTTAAAAGTGACTACCAATACAATTAAAAGAAAAGGTAAGTTAATTTTTAAGTATATTATTAGCATTTTAAATTGCCAATTGAAAAACTCTGGTAAGCGTTAATGGCCTCCCGCCCGCCATTGAACTACTTCCACCCGCCCTCCTAATCCCCCCTTTCTCCCTCTTTTTGTGCATTTAGGATTCACTTTTCTCAGATATGCACCTCTGCAAAACTCTCTATGTACGCGAGCAATTGCTTTTGTGAAGGTCTTCTCTATAACCCTTTCTTGTTGAGTGTTCCTCATGGATACGAACTGTGAAATACATATATGACTTCCCAAAGGTATGCATATTTTAAAATGGTTAGGTATTGGCACAGGGAAATGGAGACATATCTCCATTTCCCTGTGGAGACATATCTCCATCATCACAACAATTGCACCAAGATATAACTTGTGCAACTACTACAAATATGGGTATTTCTCAAGAACTTGTAGAAGAATGTAACCATGAGGCTTCTACATCTAAAAGGAAGGATTTGAGAGCATATTGGGTAGAACACAAACAAAAGAAACGAGCAAGCTTTAACAACACGATGACTCAAGAAAATGGTGTGGTGGATGCGAAAAGAAGATGTAAGATATGTCGGGCTATGGTGCAATGCTTTGATCAAGAGACTATGGGAATGGACTCAAGTATCCAAAAGGAGATTTTCCAGCAACTTCTTCATGACCTTGCTTTGCAAGATTTAACAATACGGTGACTCAAGAAAATGGTGTGGTGGATGCGAAAAAAAGACGTAAGATATGTCGGGCTATGGTGCGATGCTTTGATCAAGAGACTATGAGAATGGACTCAAGTATTTGAAAGGAGATTTCCCAAAAACTTCTTTGTCAACCTTGCTTTGTGAGTATGCAAGATAAAGCTTCAAAATTTGAAGCTATGATTCTCTGTAATGTTCGCAACACCTTGAACTGAGTGATGGTGCCAAGGTCATTAGGAGTTGAGCTTTTCATGAAGAAATCAACCCTCAGGATGAAGGAGAATGGCAAAGGTAGTGAAGCATATGACATGAGTCTTCCATAAGCTGCAAAGGTTTTAGGGGACCATAAGAGAAATTTGAATTCGGTAAAATCTTGGTTATTAATTGATGAAGATGAATTAATGCCTTTATCTGCATGCCAAAAACATGGACGCAACACCCATATCACTCAAGAGGTCAAGGACCTTGTATTTGGCTTTTGGTCAAGTGAGACAAGGGTCTCCCCCAACAAGAAAGATGTTTTTCACAAAAGATTAGCTAGATCTACATATGTGAAGCATCCAATTCATCTTCTTGATGAGCCTCAAATGAGCAAACTTTCTATTGGCATCTATTGAGAAGTAGTTAGTACATGTAGATTTCTATTTTTGTTTTCAACTTTAGTTGTTTTGAAGATACTACTTTCTATTCATTTTATGGTTTCCAAGGGCTTTAAGTTATATATGGATATTGCAGGCTAAACTTTTCCTACGATTCAAGGTAACATATCCAGGATTGAAAATCTCACATCACTGTTTTGAAAGGTTAAAGCCTTTTTTGTTCGAAAATTGAAAGATCGCTACACCTGCTTTTATATTGCACATGTACAAATGATTTTTTTAAAGGATGCAGTCAATCAAATGCACCATCACTAGTTTGGAATCCGTGGGGCATCATGTGGATGTACTTACTCAATATATCTTACAGCAAAGAGAGCCACTCATGGTTGTTCCGCCTCATGCAATACATATACGAGTGTTACATCTCGTTAGTAGACTATATTGTGTCCCATGCCTAATGGGTATGTCTTTCATGCATACAAATTTGTAATGGGAACATGTAATACATGTGGTGTGGGCCTATTTCCTAGAGAGGGTGTGGACTGAAAACCTGTGTCCTGGACAAGGGTTTACACAACTGGTTTGTGAAACACTTTTATGCAGAGTTAGAGAATTAAATCATGGTTGTTTAATCTTGTTTCACATTTATTATATCTAAAAGGCACTAGATAAATTGCTAAATACATCTTATGATGATATTAAATCCACTAATATTGGTTGTCTTCAAATGTGGTATCAACCAATGCAAGAAAGTGTACCACCTTATCATGCTTTCACCCGAGTACCATGTACACATATATGTGCAAATATATGCATTTATATAAGGATAAGTTGAAAATGCATATACATATATGTATACTTGATTGGTTCTATACATGGGTACATATGGATGTATAGGTATGAATCCGTATATATAATGTATATATGTATGCAAACATATATGTGTATTTGTATTTAGGCATATATGTGTGTGTACGTAAATAAATATGGATAGACATTGTAGATGTATGTGTATATGTATATATGTTATATATGTTTATATGTGTGCCACCACTTATTGAATTTTTATTAGAGATGTAGAAGTATGCATGTTTTACTTTGTCGTATGCGTAGTCGAACCCCAAAAGTTTGACTATTGTTAACATCCTCCAGTTTTGTAAAGCCATATTTTTTGGCTTTCTGAAAAAACCTCGAGTAATTTAGTGATTGCATAAGTAATTTGATCTAGTGATTTATAAAATAGAGAACTAGGATTTTCTTTATGAAAAGATTATATTTTAGGGTTGTGGCCAGGTAGCAAGACATCAATTGAAAATTGCACAGGTACCTGCTATCCTTGTTTCATTCGTTACAAATGGAGTAGCTAGTTAAATACAACCTTAGTGATACAAATGGAGTAGCTAGATAAATATGACCTTAGTAATGCAAATACTATTTTCTTTCACTAAAGGCTATGACAAGAAGAAACCCAACACATAGTGAAACGTAAGCACCAACAAAAAACCAAAAAAAAAAAAAGAAAAAAGGAATGTTTCTCTAAATAAAACATGTGCTATTCAAAGGGAGTAAGTAACAAAAACCTTATATATTATAGTACATGTAAGGGTGAATAACATGGTTGTGTAGTTCATGTAAGAGATCAAACTTTAAAGGCCTGCCCAAGCTAGTCGATTTTATAAGTGGGGTGGATCCCTTTGTAATAATAAAATCATGACTACGGTGTCCCTTTAATAGATATTAATAGATATTAATCACCTTGCCGCACTAATCACCTTGTCCCCCTTAGATATTAATCACCTTCACACACAAATTAATTTGTAGATAAAGGAATTTTAAAAAATCAACCTTTGATTTTGTAAAGTTTAAAGTGTACCCTACTAATTTTGTAAAGTTTTTAAGTGTACCTTACTAATATTGAAGTTTCAACGTGATTATGTACTTAAGTGGTAAAACTCACATCTTACATATAAGAGATTAAACTTTCAACCCCTACCTTGTCGATGGGGTGGGTCTCTTTGTAGTAGTGGAAGCATGACTAAGGTTTGTTGAAAAACAAGTCATGAAGAAGTGTGAAACCATTTGGGCAGTAAAAGGAGGAGCGTGTAACCTTAGGAAATATGTGAAGGGTGGAAAATCAAATTTCACATGGACAGATGGGCCAAATTGGTCATAAGCCATGATGTATGTGGACAAGAATTAGTCGAAGATATCATGAACAAGTGGGCTTGTAGGTGCACTACAATTATAGTCAACATCATTAATAATGACCCTAGAATTATGGGAGGTGGAAGTTATAATCATGGGAGGCTAGATTAAGCAAAGAAAGGTACTAACAATGATGTACTTAAACCTATCTAAAGGCACTCAATCGAATGTAAATGATTGTGTGTTAGATCTAAACTATGTTTGTGTGTTGGATCTAACCTCTTGCCTTGTTATTATCTTATCATTATCTTAATCGCTTTTTCTCTACTTTCATTATATAAGTGTGATTAGCTTAATCCACTTCTAACCACCTTGGTGAGCTCCCAACTTAATTTTCAGCTCATATCAAGGCCTACCACTTTTTCTCTTCTTTCATTATGCAAGTATGATTAACTTAATCCACTTCTATCCACCTTGGTGAGCTCCCAACTTAATAGAAATCTATGGCTCAGGTTGAACTTTTCCTACGATTCAAGGCAACATATCCAGGATTAGAGATCTCACATCACTATTTTGAAAGGTTAAAGCCTTTTTTTTGTTCGAAAATTGAAAGATCGCTACACCTGCTTTTATATTGCACATGTACAAATGATTTTTTTAAAGGATGCAGTTAATCAAATGCACCATCACTAGTTTGGAATCCATGGGGCATCATGTGGATATACTTACTCAATATATCTTATAGCAAAGAGAGCCACTCATGGTTGTTCCATGGAGTTAATCAAATGATTTTTTTAAAGGATGCAGTTAATCAAAGTTTGGAATCCATGGGGCATCATATGGATATACTTACTCGATATATCTTACAGCAAAGAGAGCCACTCATGGTTGTTCCGCCTCATGCACTACATATACGAGTGTTACATCTCTTTAGCAGACTATATTGTGTTCCATTCCTAATGGGTATGTCTTTCATGCATACAAATGTGTAATGGTAACATGTGATACATGTGGTGTGACACAATTGGGCCTATTTCCTAGAGAGGGTGTGTACCAGAATTTGCAGATATCTGTTAAGTTTTTTGAAGATAAAGAAATGGGACAAGATGAGGAAGGGAAGAAGAAAACACATTAAGATATTGTTCACAAGAAAATGTTTCCTAGAGATTTTCCACAGTTATTTAAAGACCACCTACAAAATTCATTATGCATAACTTTATATACAAGTGGCAAGCCCATCAATTTAAGGAATGTGTATCATAGTTTCCTAAAAATGTTGTGGTCTCTATAGTATACTTTAAGGAGAACTACTTCTTTAAAGAACAAAATGAAGTTCAATCAATGCATTGGTTCACAAGTCAAGTAACCATTTTTGTCATGATTACATATTTTCGCATTGCTTTAGGTGAGATCAAGAAGACCATGCATTTCTTCATTTCAGATGATAAGGTGCATGATATCTTAGATGTGCAACATTTCTTCCTATTACATGTTGAATGGCTAAATGATCAAGGGCTTTCATTCAAGCAACATTGGGTGTGTTTGATGGAGCAGCTCCATAGTTCAAACCAAAGTGATCTTTCTACTTTGTTGCTAGATACTTGGAGCTCACAGGTATGGAAATGACATGGAATTTCTTTTGTTCGAGTGTTGGAAAGGGGGAGCATGATGGTGCTTGGGAAGTTGTCAAAAGAGATCTAACACATGAGCAATTAAAGATAGACAGTGTCTCGCTTGTCTTTGCTAAGGTGACATGCTTGAACTCTGTATTCCAAATTCGATTGAATGTGGACAAAGACATTTGCTTACATCCAATAGCATCTAATGTGGCATTCACTTCTCCCCATATGTCTATTTGCTTATAAACATCTGGGATGACCAATTGTGTCTCTCTGGAACCATCCTGCATGGTTCTACTTTTATGTACCATTTGCTCTGCATTCTTCTCAATAAAGTCTCTCAAGATTGCCCTGCCCATTTGTGTGTGATCCCAAGCTGCTCTAATTGCTCCTTTATTGCCATGCATTGCCCTCCTTACACCATTCTCAAAATGCAACCTATACCTATAGAAAAAATTTTTGGGGATGCCATGCATCCCATACCATGCCCTACCGCAGACAACTTTCCCATTGAATATAAAACTGTATTTTCGTGTACCCATATTGTCAATGCGGCATGATGACTCCAAAACATCATAAACATAGTTGGTACGTTCTTCCAAACGTAACCCCCAGAAGTGCCTCCGCAATTGGTGTACTGCATCTCTATCAGCATATTGACAACACTTTGCAGGACAACAATCAATTGTAGCAACAAGTAAAACTGATTCCATTGAGGTTCTCAAGTTCGAAGCTTTGAGAGCAAGAATTCTAGGCCTTCTATTGATCATACAATATGATCTCTTCTGTAAGAAAATGGATTTTGAACCTGAAATAAAGTCCTCAGTTTCCTCACACACATCTTTTATGCTCTCATTTGGAGATGTGAAAGCTTGTGTTTCCTGTTCATGTAGCAGTGGTGTACCATCATCAAAGGTGACCTGTTTGATAGGACACCTAACCAAATTGACGCACTGAAGCATGTCACATGTGTCTGTCTCTGTAGTTGGATCAAGGATCTGATCTACCACCACACCCACATCTTCTTCTCCTAATAGATCAAAGTTAATCACATCATATGGAAATGTTAAGAGAATAATCCCTGTTCCAATGTACTTCTCATTGCCTTCTGTCCAAAGCATCACTTTACGCTCTTTCCAACTTTCACGGATACTTGGAGTGTCCTCATCTCCAACAGCATTAAAATCATTAGAAGGTGGCACCGCATGATCATCATTAACAATCATGACGGCACCTGTAACAACCACCACATCTTTCTTTTCCCACTTTACAAAACTACCCACTGCCTGAATGACCTTTGTTGCATTGTTGTTTGGAAATGGCAAGCAAGCTACATCATTTAGGCAGTTGTCGATAGAAACTGACAAAAATCCATCTCCAAGGACTTGTCCATGGCATGTGTCAGTTGGATGTATTGCACATACTGTTCCAAGTGCAACAACATCTCGATCCATCATCAAATTGACACGATCCCCACAATGAAAGTCTTGGTCCATGTTGCCTGAGTAAGTGAAAAAATTTGAGATTTAATCATAAGCGATTGAGTGATCTTATATTCATCATAAGACATTTAATCATAAGAGATTGAGTGATCTTATATTCATCATAAGACATTTAATCATAAGAGATTGAGTGATCTTATATTCATCAAGTAATCACATAGCATTGATAATGAAAACATGCATTAATAGATGACAAGCTGAAGTATACATTGCAAAATTAGTGCAGTATTCCATTTTCCAACATCATAAGAGAGAGAATAAATTTGACCACATGGCCAAAACTTGTTTTCTCAATGAACATGGTAGTATATCCTTGATCTAGATTACTTGAGTTACTAGATAAAAAAGGTCTATGTAGTCATCATTGCTTAGTTGAAATGGATGCTTTGACCATATGGCCAAAACTTCAATAGCCTATAATATATGCACATCATATCTTACTTTAGTATATATGCACATCATATCTTACTTTAGTATAAAAAGTATTCATGGTGTGTGTGATGGTCTACATAATGTTTTAGCCACATGGACAAATTCTCGCACGGCTTATCATTCTTAAGACATGGGTAGATCATCTGTTACTTTTCCATGGGAAGACAATTTATTGTGTGCTAGTGTAGAGAATGTTTTAGCCACATGATCAAATCCTATCAAAGCTTATTGTTCTTATAATATGTACAAATCATATGTTACTTTTCCATGGAAGACAGTATATTGTGTGCTAGTGTAAAGAATGTTATAGCCACATGGTTGAATCCTCTCAAGGATTATCATTCTTAAAACATATGTAGATCATATGTTACTTTTTTGTGGAGGACACTTTATTATGTGCTAGTGTAGAGAATGTTTTAGCTACATGGTCCGATCCTCTCAAGGCTTATCATTCTTATAATATCTATAGATCATATGTTACTTTTTCATGGAAGACAATTTATTGTGAACTAGTGTAGAGAATGTTTTAGCCACATGGTTGAATCCTCTCAAGGATTATCATTCTTAAAATATACTTAGATCATATGTGACTTTTCCATGGGAAGACAATTTATGGTGTCCAAGTTTAGAGAATGTTTTAGCCACATGGTCGAATCCTCTCAAGGCTTATCGTTCTTAAAATATTTACAGGCCATATGTAACTTTTCGAAGGAAGACAATTTATTGTGTGCTAGTGTAGAGAATGTTTTAGCCGCATGGTCAAATTCTCTCAAGGTTTAATGTATTGCAAGCATAGTATGAATAAGATTTGGTTGGTGCAAAGTTTATGTCCACGTGGTAAGTAGAATAGTTATTAATATATTGGAAAGCACAAATGTTAGTGCATGCACAAGCAATAATTTTGGATGCAAAATTGAATAATCATATAGCAATAGTTGGTATTATGGCCTAAATGTAGTGCACATTGTCAGTAATATACATCAAGAAGTAACTAATATGAGTTGTGTCAAATTAAAAAGTAGATTTATCCATATAATGAAAAGTAAAGGTCGTGAAAATAGAATAGCAAGATATGAATCTTATTTTATATGGCATTAATATTAGAATAGCCTCA
Source organism: Cibotium barometz (assembly GCF_041138505.1). Classification (NCBI taxonomy): domain Eukaryota; kingdom Viridiplantae; phylum Streptophyta; class Polypodiopsida; order Cyatheales; family Cibotiaceae; genus Cibotium; species Cibotium barometz. The sequence continues at coordinate 24,014,885 of NC_141108.1, forward strand.
ACACCTCTTGAAATATCTATGTAGACATAGGAACTCTTTTAGCAAAGCAATAAATGATGCAAAATGAGTAATTCTATGTAACTAACTTATTACTTTCCATGTTGTCTTATAAAAAATATATCAATAAATTAATATTATATTTAATAACATAATATTTTAATATTTATTATTTAATATAATATTTAATAATATAACTTATTATCATAATATAAAATAATATTATATTATAATAGTATATTTTAGAATATAATAATATTATAATATTGTTCACTATAGTGGTGGATTTCTTGGAAACTCTAAACGACATTTGAGGCACTAGTTGCTATGGGCAATGATCCCTAATGGGGGTCTAGGAGGCAGCACCCTTGTGGGGGTCTGGGGGCACGGGGGGCAACGCCCCCAGCGGCCCCACGGTAAGACCTATGTGTGATATGAAAAAAAATCGATTGCTTAATTCTTATTACGAACTTTGATAAAAGTGATTTTTTAAAGATAATTCCATTTATTATCAAACGTCCATTTTTTATAAACGTTCTCATTAAATGTGATATATTCTTGAGAATATATGCTTCATTAAAGAAGATATCCTTTAATGATGTGAAACTAAAAGTGATTTTTTTAAATAATTCCATTTATTGTCAAACGTCCATTTTTTATAAACGTTCTTCATTAAATGTGATATATTCTTGAGAATATATGCTTCATTAAAGAAGATATCCTTTACTGAACTTTTTCTAAGAATTTGAATTTGGCCCTCTCTTTCTATCTTCTCTCTCTACGATTTCCCTCTTCTCCTAAAAACGTACTCTTCTTCTTGCTCGCACTTTCGACCCTGGTTTTTGTTCTTGTTCTCTCTGTGATGTTTTCTCTGCATTACGCCTCACCTAAGCTCTCTAATCAAAAGATTTAGTTGTGCTTAAGCAAGATTTTGACCCTTCATGTACGTTTCATTTGCATATCTACTTCTTTTCATCTTCTTGTTTCTATCTTCACACGCTAATCAGATGCTAATCAGAAGCGACTTTTCCAGCAAGCTTCGCAACAACAACAGTCATTCACAATATTGACGCTAATCAGAACTTTGCCAGCAAGCATCGTAACCATAGCCATTTAAAGGTAGGCTCTTTGCCTCATGCATGTTCTTTGTTTTCTTGATTTTTTGGTTCATAATACTTAATTACATAATTAATCTTTCTTAATCATAATTAGCCTAGTAAGATAAATGAGATCATATAGTACATTCATGACATAAAAATAAAAATATGGTTAACTTCACACCCAGTTTTCTTAAAATCGAGAATGTTTGTTGACTAAGAGCCTACTTGAAAAAACAAACAATGCAGAAATAAGAAAACAAGTATGAAACTAACTTTGATCAGTTTTTCAACACTCTTGTTATGGCAAAGATGCGACCTTGTCCCTTGAGAATGCTTCTGTCTTGCTGATTCTTCTTGTATGCTGCGTTGACCTTGCTTGTATAAGCGTACTTCTATATACTACTTGCACATATGTGTAATCACTCACTATGCAGAAAATAGTGATCTATCCATGTAGCACAATAGAGACTAATTGGACATTGTAGAATAATTCTCTGTATATGTATGCATTTCACATGAAATGACTTTTTCAAGACACACATATACTTGTGCTTACAAAAGAGGTAACAAAAATATACTTCTGGTTATATGATGCTTCAAACAAAAGTAACTGTGTGGCCAAAAGCCATGGTCAATATGAAAGCTTTTTTCTGAAATAGCCATAGGATATTGCCTTGTGGTCAAATCTTTGTACCTCAACTATTAGACGTAACATGTTGTGTCTCTATTGCATATCAGACTAAAATCGGATGAAAGTAAGAAAATCGTGCATACTTTCAATGTCACATAATAATATGGCTAAAATCCATGGGCACCTATGTTTGATTGTTACATGGAATTATGGTTAAAATCCATGGACACCTAGGTTATTAAGATGGTTCTTTTTGTGTTCTATTTTTTTTAATCATCTTATATCCAAGATCACTTGTACATTGAAAGGATTTAAGGAAGTTGGCCAAGTAGAGCTGTCTTCTAAGAGTAAAACCAAACATAGCAAAGTTTTTACCATATGGTCAAATTCTATAGAAGACATCTCCTTCAAAAACCCATGCTACACATAGAATATAAATTATCAAATGGCCACTTTCATGACAATATGTCCACGATGAATCTATGACGATGTCTACATGAAATTTGGTATTACAAAAAAACCAAACATTGTGGCATGAGAGTATGGATAAAATCCATGCTCACTTCTGTATATCCATTAGTGATCTCTAACATTAGTGCTCTCCATTGTCACAAGATTTGTTCATATGGTCAAATTCTACCTTATAATTATTACATTCAACATTTTGGACACATAGGCTTTTGCCTTGTGGTCAAATCTTTGTATCTCAATTGTTACATGTAACACATTGTCTCTCTATTTCATGTCAAACAAAATTTGAAATTATGGAAAAAAAGTAAGAAAATCATGTATTCTTTCAATGTTGCATAATAGTATGGCTAAAATCCACGAGCACCTATGTTTGATTGTTGCATGGAATCATGGTTAAAATCCATGGACACCTAGGTTACTAAGATGGTTCTTTTTCTGTTCTAAAATTCTTTTTCAATCATCTTAATTACAAGATCACTTGTATATTGAAAGGCCTCAAGGAAGTTGGCCAAGTAGAGGTGTCTTCTAAGAGTAAAACTAAACAAAGCAAAGTTTTTCCCACATGGTCAAATTCTATAGAAGACATCTCTTCAAAAGCCCATGAATATGAATTATCAATTGGCCACTTCCACTATAATAGGTCCATGATGAACCTATGACCATGTCTACATGAAAATTGGCATTACAAATAAACCTTTCATTGTGGCATGAGAGTATGGATAAAATCCATGCTCACCTGTGTTTGATTGTTGCATGAAATTATAGCTAAAATCTATGAGCACCTAGTTACATAACACTATTGAGTAAAGCTTTGGCCATGTGGTCAAAACTTGAGATTTGTTTCTAATATATCTTATTTTTTGTACTTATGTAGGTTTATTCAATGCAATATCTTGCCATATGCTTAAATTCTAACTTAAACCCTTTCTATGATGATATTTGGACATACATTGGTCAAATCCTATGCATGCATATGGTAATCATAACACTATTGAGTAAAGCTTTGGCCATGTGGTCAAAACTTGAGATTTGTTTCTAATATATCTTATTTTTTGTACTTATGTAGGTTTATTCAATGGCAAAGAAATCTACTTCGGCAAGGAAGGAGAATCAAATCATTGATGGAGTTAGTGGGGATTTTGTGTGGCCTTGGTTTATGGATGTTTATGACAAAGAAGGAAAAAGGGCAAACAATGTCCTTTTATATGCTTCAAAGCTTGAGGATTCAACATATGATCAAGTTGGGATCATTGAGGGGTTGATGGATGGATGTGCTGGGAAGGAAGGGATCCCGTGTATTGTAGTAAAGATCAAGGGAAAGAACATTGAATACAACCTGGATCCCTTATCTTTTCAATCCACACATATAAAAGAGGATGAATTATACTCTTTGAGAGCAATGGGTTGGAGCCTCCCAGAGGAGATATCAGGCACACAGGACCTAATAGCTACATTTGAGTCTATCAAGCATAGTGAACTTCTTTCTCCTACAAAACATGGTGTTCGACCAAAGAAGAGGACAAAGATTCAAGATGCACAAGCACAATCAATAGCTTCAAACTCACAGGCTCTTGGTGTGAGTGTACCTCCTAACACTCCTCTAGACAACACAAACCAATCTTCAAAGGCACAAGTAATCCAAGCAACACCTTTGGTGTCACTTGAAGTCAAGGGTGTTGAAAGAACCTTTGACTTTCCAGACATGGTTAAGAAGAAGGGTAAAAAGGATGGTTCAGGATTTCACATGTTTGAAAAATACTTTCCATTTGGCTCAACCACACAGTTTCCTATTGATGTTGGTAGATGCTATGAGGCACCACCTTTATATGCCTATAGAACACTTTGTTGGGATTATGTGCAAAAGTTGACATCATCTTTTGTAAATAATCCCATGAATCCAGCAACAGTAGCATACCTCATGCCCTTTTTGGAGGAGAGTGATGTGAAGCGACCCATGCATCGTGATGAGGTGGAAGTGGATAAGCTACATTCTTACTCCTATTGGATCATATCAGGTCTTCACTCAATCCATGTGGCAAAGATCTATATCCTAAGTAGCACTCATCGATGCCTAGCAACCAAACATCTATATGCCACAAGGAATGCAAGAATCTTGGTGGACTGTCCTGCTGAAATGTGCATTGAGCTTTCTAGGATGACAAATATGGAATCCCACAATGTTATGAAGAATGGTCCTTATCTTGAGCAACTTCAACAAGTGGATCAATGGATAGCATTTGGGTCTCCACCAAAACCTCAACAAGGGCTTCCAAAGGGTAGTCCTCAAAGAGTACCATGGGAGGTAATGATGTACAACCTTAGCTTGTCTTATTCAAGATGCATTTGGTGTTTTCTTTCTCATTTCATATTTTTATTTTTGATAGAGATTTCTAGAATACATAGGAGAAAAGTGTGCATCACATGATTGTCATATGATAGTGAGCACACAAGAGATATTTGATGGTTGGATTACCATCATGAAGAGATACTCAAAGGGGGAGCTTTCATCTCAAGAGGATACCACCACAAAGAAGGGAAGGCAGCCTTCTCCCGCAACTTTTCGTTGCCTTATGGGTCTAAAGGATGGGGACATCCTCACATTACAAAAGGAAGTTAATGATGGACACATCGTCTTTCTTAGAAACAAATGGGACAAAGAGGATGTTGTTGACATGGAGACAAGGGCAAAGCAAATCAAGCAAGATAGGGTGCTCCATGAGGAGCTAGTTTCTCTCTTCAATGCCTCAACTCATGCTAGCAATAGTATGATGAAGAGTTGGGAAGATCTTGTTGCTGAATACGACATCACCAACGATGTATACACAAAGATTTTAGGTGTTTGTAGTGATTGGGTGTCAAAAAAGCTCACACGTGGGGCTGATGCAGGACCATTGCCAAATGGTGCAAAAGACATTGTGAACTTTCTTATTGTGAAGAAGCAAGATCCTCTTCATTCTTCTACTAGCTTACCTTGGCAAGTATATATTGTGGGGTGCAACCTTGAGGCATTCGATCTTATATACAATGTGTATAAAGATCCTATTACCATTGGTGTGGTTGTCCTAGAAGCGGCACATGGAGTTGGGGGCATGACATGGGATTCTATCATGTTTGGAAAGGTGGTCTTCACATTGTTAAAAATGACATGTGAGCCTAAACAATTCATTTTGTTGTCATTTCTCAACCGCAAACAAATGGCAGCTATGGAGGAGACACTTGAGAATCTTTCATGCAAGTACCATATGCAAGTTGGAAGTGTTGACTTCCTACCAATGGCCAAGAGTCTTGCTTTTGGGGCCATGGATTCATTTGTTGTGTTGACACTTGTGACCATGGAGAAAAGCTTCATCAATCTAGATCGATATGTTGGAAATTCCAACAAGCCATGCATTTTGGATAATGAATCCATTGAAGCCATTGACAAAGAAGGAAAGGATGGAGAGCTTGAAGAAGAACAAACTATTGCAAAGGCCATATTTAGAAAGAAAAAGAAGGTCATCAAGGCTACAATCAAGGCATTCAATGATGCACATGAGGTTGTATGTGATATATTCTCATGTGGTGTTGCATCAACGCTCGCATTGGAACATCACATGAAGACTATTGCAGTGGTGTGCAATAGTCAAGAGCAAAGAGAGATTGAAGCGGCATGTTGGAGAGCCCATGAGAGCGCCAACCCACCTACAAGTGCTCAAGAGGTTCCTCCCATTGGTGCTCTAGCTCTTGACCTACCGCCGGAGGGTGTGGATGAATCAAGCCAAGAGGTTCCTCCCATTGGTGCTCTAGCTCTTGACCTACCGCCGGAGGGTGTGGATGAATCAAGCCAAGACATAGCAAATATTATTATGAAAGAGAGGTTGAAGGCTACTTCAGGTGTTTGAACCTCTCTATCTCTAACTTTTGTCAATGAGAACACTATGGTGTAAGGTTGAACTTGTGTTTTGGAGGATGATTTCATGACATAACATTTCCTGCATATTTTCTCATTTTGTGGTGCTATCTAAAGCAAGCCTTACAAGCCTATTTCTCTCAGTTTTGTGTTTACTATTTAAGAGTCCTTATTTCTAGAAATATTTTCATCATATTGTATCTAAAATTGGTTGCAAAAAGTTTGTGCTTCTGTATTAAAATACAAGTATGAAGTACATGATAATGTTGGAAGAAATATTTTCTTGTATGGTATAGCTAGAATGCTTCAATCAATTGCTATTACATTACTTTGATCCAAATGTTGGTATTGGTTTTCTCTAAAGTTTTGTGTCCTTCAATATTTTGCCATGTGGTCAAATATATTAGAAGAAAATGTTTTGTGTCATACCAATACAATGAGTTTTTCAATTTCAATTGCAGTGCTTTGATTGAAACATTGGTATGACTTGTATTATCAAAGGTGTCAATGTGGTGTCTATTGATATTAGGCCACATGATCTAATATTTTTTCTCTTGAAATATGTTTTTCTAAGTATGCTCAACATGCATGTCCTACATGCACATCAATGTGGAATATTGTAGCATGTGTGTATGGAAAAATATTCTAAAATGTTCATTGCAACTATATACATTGTTGTATCTTAATTCAATAGTCATATAATATTACTTTTTGAGATTTTTTTGCTGCCAGATGGTCAAAAATATATTTTGATGAAATATCTACCATCCATGCATACTATTTGCATATTAAATTTAATGTCTTATACAATGTATATATGGAATAGTACAATAAACTTAGCCCTATTGAACTATATATAATGTTTTTATCTTAGCTTACTAGCTCTAAAATGAAAAAAAAACTTGTAAGAGACTAGATGTCTATTTTGTTCTTAACCTTTGTGTTGTATGATAGAATGATTCAAATTTGACTAAGAATAGTCTATTTGCATATTTGGCGGATTTGAGCAGAGCAAACAAAGTAAGTGATGTGGCCTTGGCGAAAAGTGCTACCAAACTATGTGTGATACTTGATCTCAATGGTCTTCTTTTACAACGTTGTTTTTCCACATCAAAGAGGTTCCAAAGTTTTCGAGTGGGAAAGCAATGGGTTGTTCTTCGACCAGGATGCATTGAGTTTCTTGAAGCTACATTTGCAAGATTCCAAGTGGGAGTTTGGTCTACAGCTTCACACAAAAATGTCATCACAATAATCAATTGCTTGGAGAGCTATGCAAAAAGGAGATATCCTTTTTTCATGATTTGGGGACAGGAGAAATGCCATACGCATCCACTCAAGATCATCTATCGGCCAGACAAGATGGGGGTGGAAGCAATGTTCAAGCCCCTTCAGTATGTGTGGAATGAATATGGCAATGTTTGTGAACATAGCAAGACTATTTTGATAGATGATAGTCCCTACAAGGGGTGTCCTAACCCTCTTGAGAACTGCATCTATCCACAGACATTTGATGTTAACCAAGGAGACTCAATCTTGATTGAGGAACTTCTACCCTACTTGACTCGCTTAAGTGGATCCCATGATGCACGTGAAGTCATAAAATTTGATCGATATGGACTTGATCCAGTTCAATATGGACATGAGTTGTACACACAATTTAAGGTTGTGATTGACACATGGCTTAAAGGAGATGATAATGCTGAGTCATCTTCATCATCAGTACAACCCAAGAACATCAATCGTGGAGATGGAATATATATGAAACAATCTTCAATCACTTCTTGCTTGAAGAGATCATCAATTGTACAAGGATCATCATCAAGAGTCTCAATTCATCCAACCCATCCATTGGGTGTCTCACAAGTATCGAGGTTAAAGCGGATTCCTTTGGTTTCTACTCTAAAGGATATGGAAGCAATGCAACTTGCTCATCAGCTAGGATATAAGGATGACTACATAAATGGTCGTGTAGCTAGACACTTCATAAAAAACCTTCAAAATTTGTACTTTCCACGAAAACTTATGTGACACAAAAATAATACACTCTTTTCTACAACTTGTACCTTGGTGTTTATAAATGCGTTCAACATCAGAGAGACTAGCTCAAGATTTCTAGATTGTGATTTCATGGAAGAATTCATTGTATTATATACAAGCTCCTCAATGAAGAATGATATTCTAAATGTAATTTGATGGAGAAAATGTGTTTTTATGAAAAGGTATACTAATTGTGCTTTGATATTAAATGAATGCGTGCATGAATGCAAAATATACTAGAAAAGTTTAAATCTCAAATTAGTCTCGGTATTGTTGTTTTGAATTTTATTTTCAAGCATATTGTTGAAGTTATATTGGAAGAAGCAATTTCTTGTATGGTAGCTAGAATGCTTGAATCAATTCCAATTGCATTACTTTGATCCAAATATTTGTCTAAAGTGTCGGATCTTTTGATGTTTTACCACATGGTCAAATATATAGGAATAATTTTTTTTGTATCATATAGCTACAATGCTTTTGCCAATTGCAATTGCACTTCTTTGATTGAAATATTGGTATGACTTATATTATCAAAGGTATCAAGTTGGTGTCTATTGATATTTGGCCACATGGTCAAATATTTTTCCTCTTAAAATATGTTTTTCTAAGTATGATCTACACATATGTCTTGTATGCATATTAATGTGGGAAGTGTTGTAGCATGTGTGTATGGAAATATATTCTAAAATGTTCATTGCAACTATATGCATTGTTGCTTCTTAATTCAATAGTCCTATAATATTGTCTTTTGTAATCTTTGGCCACACGGTCAAAAATATACTTTTATGAAGTATCTTGTGGTCATGTAGCTAGACACTTCATTAAAAAACTTTAGAATTTTACCTTCCGCAAAAATGATGTGACAAGGCAACAATACATTCATGTCTCTAACTTATACCTTGGTGTTTATAATTGGAGACTAGCTCAAGGTTTTTGGGTTGTGATTTCATAGAAGACTTGATTGTTTTGTAAACAAGATCATCGTGGAAGAGTGATATTCTAACTATATTTTGATGGAGAGAACGGGCTTTGATGAAAAAATATACCAACTATGCTTTGATATTAAATGACTGAATGCAAAGTATACTAGATATATTAAATCTCAAATTAGTCTCATTATTGTTGTTTTGATTTTTATTTTCAAGGGTAACGTAGATATCCTTTTTCCAACTTAGAAACATTCAGCACAAATATAGACAAAAAGAATATAGTGTGCTTTGATCTCAAATAATTCTAAGTAATATTTTTTGGGATTTTCTTTTCGAGACTATTAACCACACATACATATTCTTTCCAACTTACTAGAAAGAGCTAACCAGAATTATAACCATACTATTATATTGTATGGCGACTATGCATATGTAGTCAAAGGTCAAGGGTTGGAGAGAGAGAGAGAGAATGCATTGATGTCCAAGCATCATGTATTAATATAAAGTGAAGTAAAGAAGAAATTCCTTAGGAAAACACACATACTCTATAGTTTTCTAGTTATTTTTTCAACATTTAATTTGCTTTATTCTCATAGATAAGGTAAACTTTTAGGTTTGGCTATAAAAATACAAATATTTCTATACAAAATGCACAAAAAATAGGTCTATTTCTCAAAGTGGGACTTAGGAAATTCCCAAATTTCCCAATATGGTCTCAAGGAGATTGTCGTGCTTTTGTGCTCGGGGGGGGCGGGGGGGGGATTCACTCATAAATATGTAAGTGTAGCACATGGGTTCAACAGAAGGGATTTTGAAATTCCCTTTTTACACATTTTTTACATACAAAAGGGTACCATTTAAATGGGTTTTAAATGGGTTATTCACAGGTTGAATAGAAAAAGGGTGTGTTTTATTCATGAAAAATTCACAGATAAAGGATTTTAAAAGTAGGCCTTGAACACATGTGATATAGACGGTCTACATATAGTGAACCCCTTGAGCTTTTGTGCTCCTTGTATAGAGGGTAAATGGAGAAGACGTAAGAGTAGGTCGCATGTAGAGATGTGGCAATACCACACTTTGTCCCCATAGCCAATGACGATTCTAATGATGCTGATACATTAGATGATGATGACGACTCATGTGGTGCTGAAAACATTCATGGTCCCACTTATGCGGGACATTATGATTACTTAAGTCATGCCCTTTGTGTCAGGGATAACTTTGTAGTACTTCCCGAAGAGGAGAATGAAGAAATTGTTGATTTCTACCTTGTCAAATGTACAGGAGTCAAAGGGCTAGCAACTAAGGATCAAAGGGATGCATTGGGTAACAAGATTGATAAGAATACTTATTTTGTGGAGGGGAACTGGTATAAATCCATAGGAGATGACTTGTATGAGCTTTGGGATGATCAGCCAACTATTTTTATATACACAAATTTGGTTAAAGAAATCACTAAGTTTCCTATGGAGCTAGTGCAAGATAGTTAAAATATGTTTTGACTTCCCTCTGAAGCACACGAGGAAATTAAGTTTTCATATACACACATTCGCTTAAAGCAATTAAGTTTCCTATATGGAGCCAGTGCAAGATAGTCAAAATGTGTTTCGACTTCCCCCACCCTGAAGCATACAAGCCAATTTACAATAATACTCTTTTCAATTGTAATACTCTTTCTATGAGAGAAACAAAAATTTCCATCAAAAATTACAAAAAATAATACAATATTGATGAGTATCATGATCATCATCAGTGAAAAATTACTAAATCCTTCTCCTTTTTGGAGTTGTCTCATCTCCTACATGATCTTCGATTGGTATTTGTTTTTGATACATGAGGAGCTCTATTTGCTCTATTTTTCCAAAATCTTTAAGCAACCGACTACCCTTAATTCCACATGATAGTGCATATGCTATGTAGGTTAAGTGGTAAGGTCCTCTAAAGGCGTAACTTTCAGGCCCCTGACCGAACACTCGCAAAGCTGTTTGCTTCTCTAGCAGCATTATCTTGTCATTATTACATCTGATAGCATAGCCCCCAAGATATCTAAACAAAGTCTTGATTGCAAACAATGGAAAACTTGTGTTGTCTAAAAACTTTTGGTGATATATAGCAAATTGTGGTAGTTTGAATGATTTTATGTATTCTTCAACGGCCGAGTCCTTTCTCAATCTGAACCTTTGCCTCTCGATGAATGAAATTATCTTCATAGACGACAAGCTGCAAACAAGCAACACATATCATTTTAATAAGGAAACAAAACACATACATAGCAGCTATCAAAAAGTGTGGATGATCCATTCATTCATACACACCTTCTTATTTTCATCGTAAACAAGTAATTCATCCATCCAAAGTTTAGTTAAAGCCTCCCCTCGCTCAACATTCATCCGTCCCCCTAAGGACTCCCCTCCTAGATCAACATTCTTTCCTATATCCGAAATGTGAAGCTTTTTCTAAATATTCTGGAATTCCTCCTCAGATGGGAGCCTCAAATGGGAGCCCAGCCTGTTCATACAATGAAGCATCTATAAACATCATTTCCAAGGCTTTCCCAATAGTAAGGAGTTATGTATCCTTGATAGTGGACTTGAGAAGAAGGTACTTATCTACCCCCTCTGTTTCTACAAAATTATCATCCTCCTCAAGATTCTGTGCAATGATTGCGAGGTAGTAGTCCTCCTGAAGGTTAAAGGTTGCCTGTAGATCCGATGTCAAAACATACTAGAGATCTCTGATTGGGAAAGATGGCAAAGAAAATATTGGAATGGCATTATTATCTTTGAGCATTGTTATGTCCTCTTGAGGCGGAATCAAAGTCTCCTCACTCACGAAGATGCTCAACATCAAGAGATTGAGTTGAATTCCTCTGTTTAGCAAAGTCAAGAATCTTTTCTCCTTGATGAAAGTCTTCTTCCTCCTCCACAACTTCGGATGCATTCACTTCGACATCTTGTGTGCCTTCGTGATCATCATCTTTAAGGATTAGATTTAGATAATAATAGATTAGACCATGATCATACCTCACAAAGCGACATGTGTGGCTATGAATAGGGAACTTCTTCTCAATCCTCTTCATGCTCTCTAGAACCCTTTGAAGGCTTCTATTAAGCTTTTGCCTAAAATTATTTCCATAAGAAAACTTCATGTCATTGACATGCACATAATCATCAATTCCAACAATAATTCTATCCGTCAAAGTTAATCGTGAGAATTCTACCTCATGCTCTGAGATCTGACTCTGCCGGCAACCCCGAGGATGTCCCCAAGAGCAAAATCACACTTCAACATTTTTTATATTTCCTAGAAGCAATCGTGCAGCTCCAATTTGTGTAGAAAATCGTATAGTATCACTACTGCTAGTGTCTGTGAGACAGAGATGCACTTGAATTAATATGTAGTAATATAAGATGGTTATTCATGCAAGAATCACCAGAACACGATAAGGTTTTGATGATCGTATTTGGGGACTATATTCGCATTGTGGTGACTTTGACGAGTCCAAAATAAAATAATGTTAAATCAAATTAATGACATCTCTAGAAGCATTTTCTTTTTATCAAAGATCGATAATAGCATGTTCAAAGAGTGTTCAAAGTGTCTTTTCATATAAATGCCACAACACAACTATGACTGTGTTCGTCTATGAAGAAACGGCCTATTCCTGTTGTGGTGATTCTATCTTAATACAAAGAAATAAATCAAGAAATGACCTAAAATAACGTGTTCAAAGGGATTAAATGGTGAAAATAACATAATTCCATGACTTTCATACAAATCACCACAGCGGGACAGGGTTGTGTTCGTCTACGAAGAAACGGCTTGTTCGGATTGTGATGATTCTATCTTAATACACAAAATGGCCTAAAATAATATTTTTAAAGTGTTTTAACGATGCAAATAACATTAATTCCATGACTTCCATACAAATCACCACAATGCAACAGGGCTGTACAGCTCATCTACAAAGAAACAGCATGTTTGCATTGTGGGTGATTCTATCGTAATGCACAAAAATAATTCAAGAAATGGCCTAAAATAATGTGTCCAAAGGGTCTTAATGGTGCTTGCAAATAACATTAATTCCATGACTTTCATACAAATCACCACAATGCGACAAATCTGTGTTTGTCTACTACAAAGAAACGACATATTTGCATTGTGGTGATTCTATCATAATACATAGAAATAACTTAAGAAATGCCCTAAAATGACATGTTCAAAGGTTCTTAATGGTGAAAATAGCATTAATTCCATGACTTCTATACAAATCATGACAACACGACAGGGCTGGCTGTGTTTGTCCACCACGAAGAAACGGCTTGTTCGCATTGTGGTGATTCTATCGTAATATAAAGAAATAACTCATGAAGTGGCCTAAATAACGTATTCAAAGGGTATTAATGGTGCAAAAAAAATTATTTCCATGACTTTCATACAAGTCACTACAACGCGACAGGGTTATGTTCATCTACAAAGAGACGGCATGTTTACGTTGTGGTGATTCTATCATAATACACAAAAATAACTCAAGAAATGGCCTAAAACAACATGTTCAAAAGGTCTTAATGATGCAAATAACATTAATTCCATGACTTTCATACAAATCACCACAATGCGATAGGGCACTGGTTGTATTCATCCCCACGAAAAAATGGCATGTTCGCGTTGTGACAATTTTATCTTAATACACAAAAATAACCTAAAATAATTTGTGGAAAATCAAAACAGCACGGATTGGCATCAATAAAGGCACGAAGAGAAGGCCTCTGCAAGATATTTCTTGCCTCCTCACCCTTGAAGCTAGAGTGTCCTTAGTTGCTCCCCCCCCTCCGGCAGGTGTCAACCGACAGGTGTCAATAGACTTAAGGGGAGCACTCCTCCTCCTCTCCCTCTAGTTGCAGCCATCTCCCTACAAATCCAGTTGAAGGACACCTCCCCCCCATTATCTCGGTGACTTTAGTAAGGGATTTTAGTCTCTTAGAGGTGATTCACACCTAGGGGTTTTTTGCTCATAACTTGAGCAAGCGAGCTCCAAATTGTGATCCGAATGATACGTTGGATTCATGGCATCGCGGTTTACAAGAAGGCAGGCAGAATGGCTCCTTGACAAAAGCACCAAAATATCTCCTTGAGAGATGCGCACATCAACGAGTCTCGAGAAGTTGCTCCAAATGCCGCCCCATCTCTCCCCTTGGGAACCCCACAAAGAAATAATGACCACATTAGCTTGGTCATCGTTTAAAAGAAGATTTTTATTTATTATTAATCTTTAATGTTAACTTTAAAGACATTAAGAAAGAGATGCTATTCTTCTGTATACCAAAAATTCGTGATGAAATTGTTGTTTTCTCAAGGAAAGTGATGAAATCTGTCATGTTCTAGAATTCAATTTGTAAAGTGTTATCCTGATTGAGTTAAGAAGTACATGTATATTCTTCTCCCGCCTCAATGCTAATCCTGTTTTTGTGCTTGTGTAGCCGGTGTGGCGATGTTAGCGAGGCCCGGAGTTGTGACCCAAGGTATCCCTCATACCATTGGGAGAATAAGATTTTGCCAATGGAGGCGAATATTGTGATGCTGCCTAGTTTTGTGGGCCCATGCTAGTGCAGTGAATAAGCCCTCCCTAGTCCATAGACATCCATTTGAGGAGTGGGACGATCAAGAGATGGAGCCTGAGAGGGTGACATGCCGGCTCGAGTCCTCGCCAATTGTGCCGACGATGAGGTGTGTGGTCCCATATGGATTTCCCAGTCCATGGAGGCTAGAAGGCCAAATTCTAGATCATCGGTGTGGAATAAAGTAAAGAGCCTAGATTTGGCTATACGAATAATTTTGAACATTTTATCTATTTTTTTAATACTTTGTTTGTACACATTGTGTATTATTGATAAAGACTATTTAAACGAACCGTGTAAGGCTTTTAATTAAGGAACTTGTTCATTTATGTCAAACAGTGTGGTAAGATTAATTGAAAATTAAATTGACGCGTGACTTGGGTGAAAAGTGGGAGCATGGGAGGATGGGAGCCCTAACGGTAACATCCTACGGATGGTGGACCCAATTAGTCGGGTAACTTTCCAATAAATTAATTAAAGCTCTACATTAGATAAATAAATCATTGGGCAACCCTAATCTAGAGAACTAGGTCAGCAGTTGTGCCTTGCATAGATAAGAAAAAAAGCATTGTTTCTAGAAGTCAAAAATAGAGGTTGCCCAAATTAAAGTTGATCACTCTATGAGTGGTTTGATTTTAGAAATCCTTTAAAAAGACCGCGCTCCCCTTGCGAGATAGAACTAGGTCATACCTACTAATCGTATCCTTGTATGTTACATGGTCAAGGTGTCGATGAGTAGGAAACTACCCTGAGTTAGTGTTAGTAGACTATCTTAAAGGTTTTCCCTATTTAGGGGACCTTACAAGTGGTATCAGAGCCGATCTTAGTTCCTAGGACTTGTTAATAGAGATTGTTTTGGAACATATGTTATACCTAATGCTGATTTAGCAATTAACTTACTAGAATAATTTGAATTGGTGATTGAATGATTGTAGGAAGAGGGTGACGCCTACTCAAGATTCTTAGTCTTCTAGTGTATCTTCCAGACGGCATGTCTCTCTCCAAATTTTGAATTCCGTGATACTATGGTGCAGATACTTGAGAGCTTGTCCCTCCATCATACCTCTCGTATCCAAAGAGGGTGGGGTAGAGATCACCTTTGGGATCACGGGCTGAGGTATTTTTTCATCAAGTGTGTCAGACGACCGAACTAGGAACATCACCACAGATTTAACGTGGATTCGTTGGATCAAAAAATTGAAGATGGTCCGTTTATTTTGGTTTGTGGATACACTCCCAGGCTTAACAATTCTGTAACCATAGATGGGAATCACATACCTCAAGACTGTTGGGTATATGACCAAGTAATGCAGGTCCACCACCAACAGGGTAGTCATTTTGGGACACATTCCAATCCAAATTCTACCACCCTTACCGTCAATCTTCCATGTCTTAGAGACTACGGGGTAGAACCCCCATATTTCACCTATGTGGACCGCTCCAGTATCATTTGTAGTTGAGCCTAGGATTTTTCTTTTATGATAAATATATTAGTCTCAAACCTTTGTAATAAAACTTGTCCTTGTAAATATTTGAGAAATAAAATTATTTCAAAAGTTTTACTTTTAAAATCATGAGCGTAATGTAAAGTATGAGTCTTGTATTCCTAAAATTTAATCGATGAATGACCAAGACGATCAACCTCAACTCCCCAATGCATTATATATGGACGTCCAGGAGAAGAAGCTCCTGCTCAAGCAAATGCAACCTCCCTCCTTTAAGGGGGAAGGCTCAAAGATTGAGAAGGATGATAAAGCAATGGATGATTATTTCTTAGCTAATACTGGAGCGGCAAACCAATCCATGCTTGCACGATTTCGACTCACCGAGGATGCTAAGCTCTGGTGGAAACAATGGTGTCATGATAAAGGAGTCACTGAACACTTCCAAACCTGGGAGGATATCAAGCAGGCTGTGAAGGAATGATATCTCCCACCTTCTCATGAATCCATAAAGATGAATGAATTTTTAAGTCTCAAGCAGTTCAGCTTAACTTTGGAAGAGTACTATTCTAAATTCATCACTCTTCCGAAGTATACCTCGGCCATGATGACTTCTCAACAATAAGTGGCTCGTTTCTGCCAAGGCTTGAATGAACCATTGGATTCCCGCCTCAAAGCAATGAGACCAAGTACATTGCAAGATGCTCGTATACGAGCAAAGCCTCTTGTGAAAGAACTAAATTCTAGTAAAGACAAGCCTCAAAAGAGATCTTACCCCAAAGCAAACCCTAAAGATCAACCTTACAAACAAGAAGCCCCAATAGAATGCTCCCTACTACAATCGAGGGGCGACAAGCCAATTCTTTTGTTCCCCGCTCATATGCTACTTCTTCTAGAGAGGCCTCTCTTTGTTTCGAATGCAATGAGCCAGGACACTTCAGAGTCAACTATCCCAAGCTAGTATCATCTCTAACTCAAAGTAGTAGATCAAATCAAGGCCGTGGGACCCCCATCCATCAAGGTTCAAGGGGTGGTGGACGTGGCAAAGGCCACGGAACAGTTGCTCGCACCTCCTATACTATAAGCAAAAAACCAACTCTGGAGATAGCTGAAGAAGAACGTGCCACAGTCCATGCGGCAGTAGAACACCAAGGTCCAAATCAACGATTTGGTGTTATTCAAACCCCAGCCACTCATCACGGTAAGCCATTCCAGCTCTTAATTGATTGTGGTAGTACCCATTCATTTCTTTCTCCAAGGTTTTTACAAAAAATTAAACTTGAATAAAAAACCAGCTAGAAATGATTGTAGAACTAACTAGTGGGAAAAGGAAGTAGTATCTCAACATTCTATAGGAAACCTTGAATTAGAATTGGGTAGTGAGCAAACTCATGGTCATTTTAGAGTCCTAGTATTAGGAATTTATGATGGGATCCTTGGAATGGACTAGTTAAGTGTAAACAATGCTAGAATTCATTGTAGCTAGGGGAGTATCACTTGAAGAAATGAGCATGGCCAAGTAGTATCGGTTCAAGGAAAGACAGGTAAACCTAAGCCTAGAGTAGTCAAGGTAAAGCATCTTCTCAAAGGAGCATGTAAGGGATAATAGTTTTTCTTAGTTAAACTTAACAAAGCTGTTGAACCTAGTAAAGAAACAGATCCCACTTGGCTGCAAGGATTTTTTGACATCTTTCCTGAGACGAGCTCACAGGGTTACCAGCGCCTCAAGAAGTCGATCATGAATTTGAGGTGATCCCTCGTGCTCAACCTGTCTCAAAAACACCCTAAGAAATGTCTCTTTTTAAAGCCATTGAACAAATTTTCCAACTCATTGAGCAAGGATTTGTACGTCCCAGCAGCTCTCCTTGGGGAGCACCCGTTCTTTTCCAAAAAAAAAGAAGGACGATACTCTTCGACTTTGCATAGATTATCAGGGGTTGAATCAAGTCACCGCCATCAAGAATAAGTATCCTATCCCCCGTTCTTTTCCAAAAAAAGAAGGACGGTACTCTTCGACTTTGCATAGATTATCAGGGGTTAAATCAAGTCACCGCCATCAAGAATAAGTATCCTATCCCCCGCATCGACAAGCTTCTTGATAGACTTCATGGGGCCAACATTTTCTCAAAAATATACTTAATGTCTGGTTATTACTAGATTAGAGTCAGGGAAGCAGATATACCCAAAATAGCTCTCAATACCTGTTATGGCCACTATGAGTTTACTGTAATGTCATTCGGGTTGACCAATGCTCCTGCAACCTCCAACCACCTAATGCAAGATATATTCTGTCCTTACTTGGATGAATTCATACTTGTTTCTTTGATGACATCTTAGTATACTCCAAGTCTATTGAAGAGCATGAGGAGCATGTGTGTAGAGTTCTGCAATTACTGCGTAGACATAGACTCTATGCTAAGAAGAGCAAATGTACCTTCTTTACTCATCAGATTGAGTATCTTGGATTCATTGTCTCCTAAGATGGTATCTCGGTAGATCCCGCCAAGGTCAAGGATATATTGGAATGGACACCCCCTAAATTAGTCTGTGAAGTTCATGGATTTTTGGGAGTCACAAGATGGTACAAGATTTTCATCAAAGATTATGCCTCTGCACCCTTGACGGATCTTCTTAAGAAAGATTACAAAATAGTGTGGTTGCCAATCCATCAAGTCAGCTTTGACAAGCTCAAAGCCATTATTACCTCAGCGCCAGTCCTGAAACTTCCTGATTTCACCAAGGAATTTGAGGTGGTTTACTGATGCCAGTAGTCTAGCACTTGGTGGTGTCTTAGGACAAGAAGGGAGACTAGTGGCTTATACGTCTTGCAAAAGCTAAAGAAATATGAAGCAAATTATCCCACCCATGTTTTAGAGCTCTTAGAGCAGTTGTTCATTGCCTCAAATTATGGAGACATTATCTCTTGAGGGAAATTTCTAGCTCGTAATAACTGACCACAAGAGTCTGAAGTGGATCTTTACCCAACCTAACCTCAACATGAGGCAGAGAAGATGGATTGAAATCCTACTAGAATATGACTTCGACATCAAATTCCGTCTTGGGAAAGATATGTGGTAGTGGATGCACTCAGCCTCGCAAATCCTTCTTGAGTACAATTTCGATGCCAAATGATCCCATACTCGACAAGGTCAAAGAAGTCTCATCTCGTGATCCTGATTACCAGAGGATGATGAAGTTAGTAGTAGAAGGAGGAACTTTAGGGAAAGAGAAATATCTAATCAAATGGTACTGTATCCATGATGGGAGGCTATGTATTCCTAAAAGGATCTAGCTCTAAAGAGGCTAATCCTCCATGAAGCTCGTGATAGCCCCGCTCAACAGGGCATCCAAGCTATACAAAAACATTGAATGCTGTAAGGAGGAGCTATCATTGGGTAGGCTTGAAAAATGATGTCCTTCGGTACTTGAAGCAGTGTCTCTCATGTCAAAGGATCAAAGCTGAAAGAGTCAAGATGCCTAGGAAGCTTCAACCCTTGGATATCCATCAAATGAAATGGGAATGCATAAGCATGGATTTTGTCACAAGTCTCCCCACTATACAAGGAGGATATGATTCCATATTAGTGGTGGTGGACTTGCTTACCAAAGTAGCTCATCTTATACCAGCAAAGAAAACCTTCAAAGCTTCTGATGTTGCTCGGTTATTCATCAAAGAGGTCTTCAAGCTTCATGGTATTCCGAAGAGGATAGTCAGTGATCAGGATTCTAATTTCACTTCAAAGTTTTGGTAGCGTTATTTCATACCTTGGGAACTCAGCTTTACGTTATCACAGCTTATCATCCAGAGAGACCGATGGCCAGAATGAGAGAGTCAACCAAGTAATTGAAGATATTCTTAGGACATATTGTGGACAGGAACCAAGAAGATGGATTCAATACCTTCCTCTTGTAGAATTCGCTTATAATACATCTTATCATAATGCCTTGGGAACTCAGCTTATCATCCAGAGAGACCGATGGCCAGACTGAGAGAGTCAAGCAAGTAATTGAAGACATTTTTAGGACATATTGCATGGACAGGAACCAAGAAGATGGAATCAATACCTTCCTCTTGTAGAATTCTCTTATAATACATCTTATCATCATAAGAGCATAGGAATGTCACCATTCAAATCACTCTATAGGTAAGAATGTTTATCTCCAACTCCAAGCCCATATCAAGGTCCACAATGTATTTCATTTAAGTTTATTAAAGTCTTATGTACCTAGTCTAGATCATATTCTTGATGATGAACAAGTTGTAATCCCAACTTAGGGAGTCCTTGAGTTACAGCCTAGTAGGATCATAGATTCTAGAGAAAGAAAACTCCGTAA
Organism: Cibotium barometz; assembly: GCF_041138505.1. Lineage (NCBI taxonomy): Eukaryota > Viridiplantae > Streptophyta > Polypodiopsida > Cyatheales > Cibotiaceae > Cibotium > Cibotium barometz. The sequence continues at coordinate 24,035,337 of NC_141108.1, forward strand.
TAGAACTTTTGTAGAACATCTAGTACAGTGGAAAGATTACCCTGAAGAAGACGCAACTTGGGAAAATGAAGCAACACTCTTAAAGGATTACCCCAAATTCATGTGACGAGATGAGGACATCTCGATTTCTTTAAGGGGGGAAGAATGTAACATGCCCATCTTCATTAATACTACATGCCCGTGAATTTATGGTATTTTGTGATGTAGAAAAATCAACAATTTTCATAAACGACCTGTTTCTACTTAGAATCTTAGAATTTTGAGTCCAAATTCGAAATTTGGGCGTGATTTTACCCTAATGTAGGATTTTACAGTATTCAAAACGGACACTAGATTGAGCCTATACATAAATTTTTAGTTATTTTTAGTTAAAATATACCAAACTTAAACCTTAAAAAATGCACAATGGGGTGTCCACTTGACAAACGGTCAGCACCCCTACGACCAGGGAGATACCCTAGACATTTTTGTCGATTTTCTTTTTGCACTACCAAGCGCTCTGGCACATATTGAGGTCAGCGTCCCAAATTAAGGGTCCCCATCCCAAAAAGATATCGTATACACACTCGGGCGCTCGCACAAGGACCAAAGGCCAACTTCCCTAGTGTACAGTCCACATAGATCGCCACGTGGATGCCCATGCTGCCTCTGACCCGGAAGGCACATGCGTACCATAGCTTTTGTCCATGCATAGGCACCACTCCTTTCCCCAAGCACATGCAGACCACAGGCCAGTGTACTTTCACTCTAAACCGTCCTTTGCACCCATGCTTTGCTCTCCCTTTTCCTACACCCGTACTTCTACCCGCACCTATATAACCCCTCAGTACCTCGTGGTCTCAAGTGACCCCAGCACACTACTGTACCCGTGCTTGGTCATTCTGCCAATGTCTGCACACCTGGAGATATGGATGTTTGCATGTAGATGTAGATGTATAGATGTAGATGTGAATGGAGATGTGGATGTATGCATGTAGATGTAGGTGTATAGATGTAGATGTGGATGTAGAGGTGGATGTATGCATGTAGATGTAGATGTATAGATGTGGATGTGAATGTGGAGGTGGATATATGCATATAGATGTAGATGTATGGAGGTGAATGTGGATGTGGATGTGGATGTATGCATAGAGATGTAGATGTATGCATGTAGATGTGAATGTACGCATATAGATGTGGATGTATGGATGTGATTATACGATATGTGATGTGAGAGAATCTGAAGTGATGAGATGGAAATGATGTGATGGGATGAGTATACATATAAATGGAATATGGAATAAGTAATGTAGATTGATGAGGGATAATGTGGAAAAATGAAAGTTAAAATAGAAATTGTATTGTAAACTGTTTGTAAATGCTGTTTGTAAATGCTGTTTGTAAATGATTGTTTTATGTCAAGAATGCTGGGGAGAGCATTTTGACCGTCTTGTGATTAAAGTCGTGATGGTAAAGTTGCAACTGCTGACGGGGAGTCAATGAAGGACGTCTCGCGTAGCAAGGTCGGCCGAGGTCTTGACCAGCCTCGGTGCGATTAAAATGGTGAGCTTCCAGTATGGTGGATGAGGGGCCAAGGAAGCGGCCTATGCGTGAAGCGCTAGGTCACCTGCGAAGGATCCTAGAGGGTGCTGACCATACGGTGCTCGGGCTCTGGGTCGCCTAGAATACCCACGCGTGCGTCGAGGAAGATATTGGAACAGAGTTGGAGTTGTTTTCTGAAATCGGGCATGGATCTGGTTGATTGACCTTGCTGGTCTTCAATGGATGAGTCCATGGCTCCTTATATGGATCTGTTGGTTGATCTTGCTGATCTTGCTGTTGGTTGATCTTGCTGATCTTCAATGGATGAGTCCATGGCTCCTTATATGGATCTGTTGGTTGATCTTGCTGATCTTCAACGAGAGTCCATCTTGATAAGTGATTATATTGTCGAGTATTAAGGGCTAGGAACTATTGAAACGGCCCCTGAGCGTTCTAGTTGCCAATGATGCCATAGATACTCTGATGAAGGAATGATGGGAAATTAAGAATCAATTGGATAAATTGAAAGATTGTGATCAGTGATACTATGGTTTTATTAAAGGATTGTTTTAAACTGGTTGAATCTGGTTGAAAAAGGCAATTTCATATTGGGTGTGTGAGTGGTGTGACTAGTTTTATTTTGCATGAACTTCCGGCTAGGGGACCTTGGAACTCTTTTCCTTGGTACCCGGGACAAAACCTAACCAAATTCTTAATTGCGTGGTTGGGCGGTTGGCTAACCCATGGGATTGGATGGGGTTAGGCTGGACTGACGGATCCGTAAATCGAGACTCAACTTTTGTTTTTACGATAGATAAAATAAATCCCGGGTAGTAACTGTTCTATGGATAGGAATCAACGGCTATGCCTCTTCAATGGGGAAAAAAGCGTTGATCCCAATGATCCAAGTGCAAGTTTCTCCCTTGATCTGACCAAGTATCTTATAGATGTAATTGGATCAGCTCGATCAGAAATGATCTTGACTATGTTAGAGTAAAAAGTTATCCTGGTGGAATCGCCCGTGCTTTCCGGTAAAGGAAGTTTTCCCGGGTTCGGTTTTGGAACAACCGACGGATTAGTCTCTTATCCGGATATCCGTGGGTGAGGCCCCGAATGTGGGACCCCTGTCCCGCGCGAGAAGTGCTACTTCCGCTGCTAGTATCCCGAATCCGTTGCTCGGTGGGAACAGGGATCTTACACATTACATTCTTCCCGCGTTAAAAAAAGAGTGTTGTCCTCAACACATGAACTAAGGATAGTGACTCCTCACATGATCCTCGAACAACCAAGTGACGTATTTAGCCAGATAGGTCTTCTATTTAATCAAAAGATCAACTGTCACAATATCTAAGCTTTCTAACTCTGCGATCCAAAATTATCTCTAGTTTAATCTTAAAATTTCCCACTTCCTCTACTCTTGTACTATCACCAAGTATGTGATTTAGATCAACCACATTCTTCTTCAATAAACTAATGCGAAATGCATTATATGCGTCAACTCCTTCTAGAAGGAGTAGACAATAAGCTTGTGTTCCCACCTTCTTAAGTATCTTGAAAGGTCCAACATATCTAGGTGCCAATTTCTTAAACTTTCCAAGTCTTAAAAAACTCTTCTTTGACTTCACCTTTAAGAATACCATTTCAACCTCATTGAATTCTCTTGGCTATATTTTCTTGTCTACATAACTCTTCTGACAACTTTGAGAAACTCTTATGCATTTCCTTACGTCTTTTGTATGCATCTCCCTTTCATCTAACATATATTTACTTATCTCTACCTTTCCAATAGGATCATACCATAACACATGTAACATGCAATCATGCCTATATAATGCTTTTAATGGCAACATTCCGATAGTAGACCGTGGACTACTATTGTATGCATATTCTACCATATGCAAATAGAGAAGAAGTCATCATCTGTCTGACAAAGTTGGGTTCAATCTCCCCTAGGTGAGTCGCCCATCGTATCGATCATCCATATTTAAATATATTGATGCTTATTATTTACAACAAAATACTCTAAAAATAAAGCCTAATAGCTTTTTGAGTTTTTGAGCGTACAAGATCCTTCCAAAAATATAGCAAGTGTAATGATAGTCTTAATATAAACAAAGGTGTAAGATTAAAGCCTTCAAAAAAAACATAGATATGAAATTAAAAAAACTAAGACATGATCGCATGTATTCTAATGTGATCCAACGTATGTTCCACTTGCCATCTAACTCATTATCTACCACTCGACTAAAATTGTTTCGATGTAGACAACAATTTTAGTCAACACACACATAGTCTACATCAAAACAATTTTAGTCAACACACATAATCCATAAAATACATTAATCTGAACTATATTATACCAATGCGCTCAATTGATTAATGATGTTAATCCTAAAATATTATTTAAATAAAAAGTCACATCCCATACACAAATATTGACCGATCTATCTACTTAACATATGGAATTAAAATAATGACATCACCCACATTCCTATATGAAAACATTGATTACATGGGCGTTCCCACTTGACCATAAAATTCATGACTAACACTGCAATTGCTTAATTGATTGTTCGAACCACTTGGGTTAGGCCTGTAAACATCAGTTCCATTAGTTTGTCCAAGCTTGGTCCTCTCTATGTGCTGACCTTAAGAGTAAGAGACGAGCTTAGTACATTACAAAATTACATTTGCCAAATCTTTGATACATGCACCATAAAGAGAGATCTTGTATCTAAAATTCTCTCCCTACAGGCAACCTTCCATACTTACTCTACTAGATTTATTCTTGGTATATTTAGACCATCATTACTTCTCTCTATTTTTGTGATGACACTACTCCAATGTGTAATGCACACTTCCCACCAACTCAACCAAGAGTCCATTGCTGAAACATTCCTATGCTTGACAATATCAATGCACCATAATTGATTCTACTGATACATTGCTTTGTGCGCACATTGAGATGTAGTGCACACATACTTTGTTATGTGAACAACCATGCTCTAGTCCCAAATGAAATAGTTGTACCTCATTACTTTGTGCTAACCTTGAGATGTAATGCACATACTTTGTTGTGTGAACAACAATGCTCTAGTCCCAATGAAAAAGCTGTACCTCCTTATCTATTTAGTATTATTTTTGCCTACATTTAAAATTTCTTCCTTTCTTAAATCCAATGAAGAAAAAACCTAAAACTGTCTTTCTGTCTACAATTATAGAACAACAATTCTCAATCAACCACTAGACTACCTCTGAAGTGATTTCCTCTTAAGAGATTCTTCCTTCTCCTCTTACTATCCTTACACTCAAATAGACTGCTAGACATGTTGCATATAAATAGGGTACTAGAGACTCAATTTGGAGCATTATCACAAAACATTTAGACTTGAATCGAAAGCATAACGACAATAGGGAGCATTAACACAAAACATTATTATATGTACCAACTCTAGGGTGTGAAACATGACCAAGGGTTGATCTAACCATCCTAGTAACACAAGATTTCAATTTGAAAGCACACCAAGAATCCTTCATAACAAAGGAATACCACATTAGAATTTTGGAACAATAGTCCGATTTAGCATCCACATGAAAGCGTTTAAACAAGGTCACAAAGCATCAACAAGAGAGCCATCGAAAGGTTCCAAATTGAAAGACCAATGGATGAGATAAGAGTCAAAAAAGTAAGTTAGAGATAAGATCAACAATACCAAAACCAATGGCCCATATGTTTAACACTACGACTACCATAGTTTCAATCTTCGTTGATGTTAATGAATACCCTTACATGGCCAGTGCTATTAGTACACAAGATATTTTTAAATTTTTTGTGCTTTTGTATTGTTGTACTTTTTTTATGGACGTTTTATAGTCTTGATCATTTTAAATTTCTTTTCCTTTTAACATAATTGTATATTTAAACATTTTTCTCTAAATTAGGTAGGTCAATGCTCAAAATTATAGTCTCTAGAATTTTATCTCGTAAGGTCAACATCTATAAAATCCACCTTCTCTAATTTTAGAGAAAATTGCAATTTTATAATTTAATCTATTCTAGATAATTCACAATCTAGGCCTTTATCAAGCTAACAACATTTAATCCTTCACTTTTTTTCTTGCAAGATCTGTTGTTTTTTAACACAACTATCTTAACATCTAATATAGCATTTATTCAATTTTTTTAGTAGCATGTTAAGTTTTTCTTGATTGTAAATCACTTTATAGACTAATAATTTATTCATTTCTTTGTTGCCAGCTTTTACATAACTCACAAATAACAAGGAAGCACTTAAATCCTCAATTACACATCCCTAAATCTATCATCACTTCCACTTAAATCCAAAGATAAGGAGAAGGAAAGCCGGTGGGAATTAGTCAAGTCAAGAGCCAATGTGAGGCAAAGAAAAGCTGAAGCTAGAAAAGCTATGAATAGTAGAAGCTCTGAGAATATATGGCATGGGAAAGGAGAGTCAAAACTCTATTTTTTTTTTCTCACCTCTTTCATCCACTTCTTGAGGGTGATAATTCCTTGATAGATCAATGCCTCGATAAAGCTATTAGTGAAGCTACAAAGGAGATTAATCTAGCTCAAAGTAATCAAAAGGATTGTGTGGAAGTGAATGATATTGGAAACTCCATTATCACAATGGACCAGAAAGAGTTAAAAGGAGGTACTTGAAATGTGAAGAATTAAAAACAAAGACTTATAACATTTTTGGAATCTAGTAAAGTCTTGGGCTGTATTCTAACTGTCCAAGAACATAATCTTATAACTCACATTTCAAGGATGAACTATTTTGAGAAATGGGATGTATTTTATGGTGGCATCAAGTCATGGGTTATGACCATAATTAAGGGTATCTCAGTCCTAGTATTATAGTTAATCATCATGAGAGAAAGATCTTGATAGTGAGATATCTTTTAATGGCCAAAGTGTGGATCATTAATATTTATGGAACTCACAATCACACTACCTGTGGGATTGGATTGCTAGTGTAAATATATAAGCACCTTGTGTTTTGTTAGAAGACTTCAACATCGTAGGAAGTTTTGGACAGATGTGTTCTTCACACTATTTAAATAGTGCAAGGAAAAAGTAAAGTAAAATGATTTTAGAAGGGGCCTAGGATTTAAAGATTTCTGGTATCTTGTAGACCAGAGAGATAAGCCAAGATAAACATATTTTAGTTTGCAATATCATTCTTCTTCATCAAGAATTGATAAGAGTTTTCTTTAGTCAACAGCTACTTCGGCACCTCACACTTCAAGATGACTGGATTACAACTCTACTTTATCTAACCATCTCCCTTTCATGTGGGGATGGTCTCACTAATGGATTTGGCTTGGAATTATCTCATTATCCCACTAAGAATTTAAGAATTATCTATTTACTATTGAAAGGCCCTCTCTTTGTGGAATATTAATAACTTTAAAAACAGAAAGAGCTTAATGGCACTCCTTTAAATGATCCAAAACTGCTTACTTTGAAATGGGTCAAATATTTGAGGCCTTCTTAATCAAAAAATGGACTCTGAAGCGCTTAGATCCTCGGTTACAAAAACATAGGATTAACACCTGATATTGTTCTAACAATGGCACAAAAACCTCCTTTGAATTAAATATTAAATTTGCTTTACGTTGTTTCCTATGGTTTATGACATGAATAAATAGCCTTTGAAGATTGCGAACGTAATACAGACTAAGATTAATGTAGTAAATTGCGATAGTATGAATTAATGGCTGCATTAAGGGAGCGTTAATTAATACATAGGGAAAGTTACGGATATACAACACGAAGTTATCTAAGCTTCTCATGCCCTGAGACAGAGGCAAAAGAGAGTTAAAATGGGGTTGTAGGAGAATTTGTGGGGAATATGTGTTTCAAAAACCAAAAAATTAAAGGTAATCTCCGCTTAAGCTAAGCCTAAACTGTGCCTTCACCACTAAGAGCTATGTCAGAGCTCTACTTCGCATGTATAAGGACCATAGCTTCCCGCTGCAGGTCCTTCAGAAAACAGAGTACAGACTTACAGGGGGCCTCCCGCCACAGAAACAAAAGGAAATAATTCCATGTACAGATACGAGAATGTAAGGCATGGAAGTATGCGAGAGAAGCCCACAGAAGGAAGCCACTCGCCGGATGTTCATGGCCTCTCAGTTGGCTTTAGCAGGCCATCCATTCAACAAGCTACGAATTGGGCAGATCGTAGAGTTGTACACACAGGCCTGCCGAGTGCAAGAGAGAAAAGCTTGCTTCTCGCATACACATAGGGTTTCAAGATTACGAGACCTAGAGGACTTTTATTCCCTTGTTTAGGCCCTGTACAGACTGCTAGAGCGCCCATAAGCGGGGAAATCTGCGGGTTGGGCACCCCTCCTAGCAAACCTTTAGAACTCATGGCCCCAAAAAGTGTCCCGAGGTCGAGCCCCAACCCCCTCCTAGCAAACCTTTAGAACTCATTCGACCCCATGGCCCCAAAAAGTGTCCCGAGGTCGAGCGAGAGAGAGTGTGTGTGTGTGTGTGTGTGAGAGCAACCACCACTGAAAATCATGCATTCCCATTGGTTGCTCAAAAAGTTATGGATAGACAGTGACGTTGTGTGTATCTTGCCCAAGATGGCTTCACACCTGTTCATCGAACACAGCAAATCGCAACATTTCCCAGTCTGAAACAATCATCCAGGGGATTTCATCTTCCAATTTGCCAATCTAAAATGATCATCGAGGGGATTTCGTCTTCCAATTTACCAATCTAAAACGATCATCTAGGGGATTTCATCCCCTCCAATAAAGAGAATAGATTATAGGAGGCAATTATGTATGTACATTGTGGAGATAATTTAGGGTAAGTTCAAACATAGGCAGCAAAAAAGTGATACAACTAAGATCATTGATTTATTGAAAGTCGAGCTAATAGATTGTTCAAGTCAAGAGCTTACCTTAGTCTTACCGAAGCATGTGTCATTGGGTCTTGCCTTAGAGCTGCAATCTACAACTTCCCTATGTAGGTGCGCTAGCTCATCTGTCGCCATCACATCCTCACTCCGTTTTGTCACACTTGAGTGTTCCTTTGTACCAAAGGGGTGACGAGAGAGCTCTCTATGCCTAGATAGAGACAAAAAGAGACAGTCTTTCACGATGGTGTTGTTGACACCAAATGTTTCACATTTTGTGGCATCGGACATGGTTTTAACCGCTTCTTGAGGGAGCGAACCTTGAGGTTCTCATTCCTTTACTAGAGCAGCACCAAAAAAACAACAGTTAAATGCCTTCTTCATAAAATTTAAGGTGTTGCTTACAGAGCCAGTTGGGGATTCCAGAGCTTGGAGGACCATGGGGGTGGCTCCTATTTCCAAGTGTTCCGATGGTCCTCCACTCACATATGTGTTTTGTTGGCTCATTTCTTCCCAAAGTTCCTCGCTTGTGAGGTGGATTCGAAGGAGTCTAGCCTTCTTATCAGGGAGCACTCTACTCAGTGCTGCTTATTTACTTGGACCGAAGGCTTGGTGGATTATTCGAAGGAATCTAGCCTTCTTATCCAGGGAGCACTCTACTCGGCACTGCTTGTTTACTCAAACCGAAGGCTTGGTGAGTTTGAGGAAGTGTGGTTTGATGTGTTATAGTCTACTTATTTTTATTTCCGATAATTAGTCCAAATCGAGTTTGTACCAAAGGTTCCTAGTGCTTCTACATTAGGTTTAAAATGGTTTCAGACATGGGTTTTTTTTGCTACTAGGTTCATGTATGCAGGTTCACATCTCTAGACTCATGTCTTCAGGCTCACATGTCTAGGTTCACCCTTGTAGGCTTATGTGTTTAGGCTCACGTCTATAGATTCATGTCTTTTCTGTATAAACTCGGCTCATGTACTTTCCTTTTACGAAATAAGCCTACTTGGGGTACGAAAATCTGGAAAGGTTGTTGTGATTGTATTTTAATTCACCACCAATAATTGCAAGGACAAGACTTTTCCTTGGAATTTATAGGTGGTACAGATTTTATGATTGGAAAATCTTCCAAGGACATGAGTAGGTGTGGTTGTGGTTGTAGTAATAATTGGTCCATACAACGGTTAGGTATACCTACATCAATCTCCAAGCTCATGTTTACAAGCTTACATGTCCAGACTCACGGCTCACGTATCAAGATTCACAAGTCATGTGTCCATGGTACGTCTCGCATATCCAAGCTCATGTCTATGTCTTTTTATATAGGACTGTGGGCTCACATGTCTAGGCTCATATGTCTCCTATCTTTATGTACGAGACTATGGACTTACATCCACAATTCGGGAGCTGGTTCATCTTGGTTTTGGATTTTGAGATTTTTTGGGCTGAATGGGATGTGATAAATGGCCTTATCCCTAGCGAATGATTTTTATACAAATAAATGTTTTTTTTAATTGGACTTGTAAGCTACCAATTCAACAATTGATGTTTTGTTTTGATTGTTTTATTGGACTGTATGCTTCTAGGCTACTAATTATAATGCATGAAAATTTTATGGGAAAATATGAAATGCATGAATAAAATTGACAATCCCACTCTAATTTGCCCTAATGGAGCTCAAAGCTCGTGTTTTCAGAGTGGATTCCATTTCTAATCGTAATTGCTAAGGTATCCTTGGCTCAAAGAAATAAAATCTAAGTCTCCTAGGTTCAAATTTCATACAAATCACCAAGGAACAATGATTTTTCCCTTCCAATAGATGAGACAAAAATGCCCTAATGCCAATAAACTTCAAATCAAAATCAAACAGAACCAACAAACACATCCAAGGCTCCAAAACCATATGTTGTTTAGAGTATGACCTCCTAATAACACTGAACAATATAGAGTAATCTCAATAGCTTGGAATGGATGGTGGATAAACGGAGCTCAGACCTAGGCAAATCCCCAAGCGACAAATATGCTCAAGTCAAGAGCTTACCTTAGCTTTGCCAAAGCATGTGTCATTGGGTCTTTGTCTCTTAGAGTTGCAATCTGCAAGTTTCCTATGTGTGTACGCTAGCTCGTTCATTGGGTCCTCACTCCATTGTTACACCGGAGTGCTCCTTTGCCAAAGGGTTGAAGAAATAGCTCTCTATGCTAGATTGAGACAAAAAGAGATGGTTCTCTCATAAAAGGTAGCTAGCAATGAAGGGAAGCTAATGCAAGAAGAAAACCAATAATCAAACTTGTTTAGCAAGCGAGATTCAATGGCATGCAAGCAAGAAGAGGGAAGAAGAGAGCTCACAAGTAAACTATTGCAAGGGAATTATTATATATTGCTTATTATCAAAAATGACATATATACAAATAACTAGTTTTCACAGCCAAACTTAAAAATGGTCTACTAACCTCTATTACTAGTCATAAGGAACATACACCGAGTCCATAGACTTTCCCTACTTAACATTAAGACATTAAGCACATGGTAAGGTCGCTTTATATGTTCCAGTGCCATCTTACGAATGATAAGTGTGCATTTGCGTGGGTAAGATGGCAAAGCATGTTATGGTAGGTCGGGTGGATAAAACCGTGTTAACTTATAGAGTGGTTAACATGGATATTGGGGGCTCATGAGGTCATCTTCTTGGAAACATCTCAAAACAACAATCTTGAGTTGTGGCTAGTGGTGGAGTGTGATGATAAATAGTCCTACCACTTGGGCTTTATTTGTTGATTAGTTTGGATGATGTCAGTTCCTTTTGCATCTTGTTTCTTGCCACACCACTGTGTTTGTGATGGTGAGGTTGGATTCCGGGCTTAGATTGACACTTTTGTATCATTACATTTAGCCTTAGAAAGAAGCTAGCTGGCTAGAGACACAAATCTTAAAAATTTTACCCCCCTTCTTTTGTAATTGATTGGAACTAGTTTCTTAAAAAAGGGAGCTATCCTCACTTATAAAAGGAGGGGAGAGGGTATAGTAAAGAATAACATTTTTAGTGGAAACCCATTACTCTACTAGTTTACTCAAACCCTTTTCCTCTACCCTCTCTTGGTGGGAAGCTCAAGTTGGAAAGATAATCTTAAATTTTTTTCTATTTTTCCAAACAACTCTACTTAAGCATGTTTAAGATTTCTCTCTTCTTTAACGAGGGATTCTTCATCCCTTTCTTTAGGATTACTTTAATTTATCTTGTTATTTTTAGATACAGGTAATATACTAGTCAGGTGATGTCAAAATTTTGTCAAAAAACTAAAGTAGTGGACTGCCTTTAATGGATAGCTTGCTTCTCTCTACTTTAATGAGAGTAGGGCAAGGCTTGATTAAGCACTCATTAAGCATCCCCTTTTTCTTTGTATTTTTTAATAAACCACAAGATTATTTTTTTGTAATTTTATTAATTAGAATACTATGTTAATAGGTTGCTTCAATAGACTGCTTGCTTCTCTCTGCTTCAATGAAAGTAGGATAAGACGTTTAAGCATCCCCTTTTTTGTAATTTTTGGGTTCCCTTCTTAAGTAGAAAAAGTTTTTATAGAAAGCTTGTTTCTCTAATCATGGACTAGAGTATTCATAGACAATTGCAAAGTTTCTTCACCATCAAACATTCGATGCGCGGGATAGTGCGCTGCCACCCGCTATTTTTGCATAGTGCAAGGGGTCCGCTATGGAAAAAATAGCGGGTTTGGGTAGGGCATCATTATCATACAGCATCCGATATGCTTGAAAATTTACGATTAGGTCAATAAAGCTGCTACATGTCCACTTGCAAGGTTTCACCGCCATCCGACACCGGATATGATGGACGGTGTGCTGTCACCCACTATGTTCCACAAAGTGCCCAAAAGGGTCCCCTCTGCAATAAATAGCGGGTTTAGTTAGGGCATAATTATTATACGACGTTCGATGTGGGAGAAACTTTGCGGGCTAGTCCATGGGACTGCTATCCCTGCGCTTGTGAAATTTCATGACTAGACATTGAATGTGCAGGACGTGCTGCCCCCACTGGCTATTTTTTGCATAGCGCCCAAGGGGGCCCTATGCAAAAAATAGCGGGTTTGGGTAGGGTATCATTATCATACGGTGTCTGATGCGGGTGAAAATTTGCGAGTGGTTCCATGGGACTGCTAGCCCTCCACTCGCAATGTTTCACGACCATCGAACGACAGATAGGCGGGACGGTGTGCTAGCACCCGCTATTTCTCGCATAGTGCCCAAGAAGTCCCCTATGCAAAAAATAATGAGCTTGGGTAGGGTATCATTATTATACACAACGTCTGATATGCGGATGAAACTTTGTGAGTAGGTCCATGGGAAACGTTTCACCACCATCGGACCTCGAATGGAAGGGATGGTTTGCTGCCACCCGAATAGTGCCCAGGGGGTCCCCTATGCAAAAAATAGTGGGTTTGGATAGGACATCATTATCATACGACGTCCCATGTTAGTGAAACAAACGGGTCAATGGGGTTGCTAGCCCTTCACTTGCAAAGTTTCTCCACCATCGGAGGCCAGATGCGTAGGACGGTGCGTTGCTAATCGCTATTTTTTGCATAGTGCAAGGAATGTGCTATGTAAAAAAATAGCGGGAATGGGTAGGGCATCATTATCATACGGTGCCTCATGTGCTTGAAACATTTCCAGAGCGGGTCCATAGAGATGCTACCCATCTGCTCGCAAAGTTTCACCACCATCTGAATGGGTGGGACGGTGTGTTGTCACCCGCTATGTTTTGCATAGTGCCCAAAGGGTCCCCTATGCAAAAAATACTGGATTTGCATAGGGCATCATTATCATAGGATGTCCGATGTGCTTGAAACTTTACAAGCGGGTTCATAGAGCTGCTATCCCACCACTTGCAAAGTTTCACCACCATGTGGGTGGGACGGTGTGCTATCACCCGCTATTTTTTGCATATTGCCCAAGGGGACTATGCAAAAAATATCAGGTTTGGGTAGGATATCATTATCATATGGCGTCCGATGTGGGTGAAACTTTGTGAGCGGGTCCATAGAGTTTCTAGCCCTTCACTTGCAAAGTTTCACCACCATCGTACGTCAGATGCGTGGGACAGTGGGTTGTCACCTACTATTTTTTCACATAGTGTGCAAGGGTTCACTATACAAAAAATAGCGTGTTTGGGTAGGGTATCATTATTATACGGCGCCTGATGTGCTCGAGACTTTGCGAGTGGGCCCATAGAATTGCTACCCCTCCAGTCGCAAAGTTCCACCACAAACCGACACCAGATGGGTGGGACGATGGGCTCTCACCCGCTATGTTTCGCATAATGCCCAAAGGGTCCCCTATGCAAAACATAGCGTGTTTGGGTAGGGCATAATTATCATGCGGCCTCTGATGTGCTTGGAACTTTGAGAGTGGGTCCATAGATCCACTCGCAAACTTTTACCACCATCCGACAACGGATGAGTGTGGGATGGTGTGTTATCACCCCTTATTTTTTGCATAGTGCCCAAGGGATCCCCTATGCAAAAAGTAGCGGGTTTGGGTAGAGCATCATAATCATACGGCGTTTCTGCTAGAGAAACTTTGTAAGTAGTTTCATGGGGCTGCAAGCCCTCCACTTTAAAAGTTTCACCACCATCGGACGTCGGATGGGCAAGCCGGTGTGCTGCCACCCGCTATTTTTTGCATAGTGCCCAAGGGGTCCCCTATGCAAGAAATAGCGGGTTTGGGTAGGGCATCATTATCATATGGAATCCATAGAGATTCTACCCCTCCACTCGTAAACTTTTGCCACCATCGGATGCCAGATGGGCGGGACTGTGTGCTAGCACCTACTATTTTTCGCAAAGCGCCTAAGGGGTCCCCTTGCAAAAAATAGCGGGTTCGGGTAGGGCATCATTATCACACGGTGTTTGATGTGAGCGCAAGTTTCCAATAGGTCCGTGGAACTTCTATCCCTCCATACACGAAGTTTCACCACCATCAGACGTTGAATGAGCAAAACGGTGTGCTGCCACCCACTATTTTTTGTAAAGTGCCTAGGGGTCCCCTATGCAAAAAATAGCGGGTTTGGGTAGGGCATCATTAACATACGGTATCCGATGCTGCGGGTGAAACCTTGCGAGTGGTTCCATGGGGCTACAATCCCTCCAATTGCAAAGTTTCACCACCATCGGCGGATATTGGATGGGTGGGATGATGTGTTGCCGCCCGCTATTTTTCCTATAGTGCCCAAGTGACCCCCTATGCAAAAAATAGCGGGTTTGGATAGGACATCATTATCATAAGGCGTCCGATGTGGGTGAAACTTTGTGAGGGTGTCCATAGAGCCGCTACCCCTCTAATCACAAAGCTTTAGCACCATCAAATGCCGGATGGATGGGACGGTGTGCTCTGCCACACCCGCTATTTTTCGCATAGTGTCGAAGGGGTCCCCTGTTGGGATCCTTGCCCGCTCTACCACACCCGCTATTTTTCGCATAGTGTTGAAGGGTTCCCCTGTGGGATCCTTGCCCTCATTGTGTTCATCAGGCTGTTTGCAACATTTTTCACTTATGTCCCATGACCTCATTCCATGAGATAGTCAAAATACTTCCCCAGCATTCTTGATGTAAAACAATCTTTAAAAAACAAGTTTCACATGCAAATACAATTTCCAAACAAAATTTCTATTTTTCCATATCATTCCTCATCATTTCTCTTTGGATGCTCTCTATATTCCACATCATTTCACGTTATCCACATCAATCCTCATCAATCCACATCATTCCACATCAATCCACACATCAATCCTCATCAATCCACATCACTCCACACATCAACCACATCTTTTCATACATCAATCCAAATCAAACCACATCATATTCATAATCCTTTCCATAATTTTCATTGAATGAATCTAGAAAAATTTGTGCATAACCTCCTTTATTTTTCTTGCAAATGAATAATGCTCAAACTCCACTTTTAGCATAAAATTTATTATGCATAAATTCATTTTCTAATGCTAAAATTTTTGCCATAGTTTCCCCACATTTTCTATGAAACGAGAATGCCCAAAATTCCACTTTTAATATAAAAATTAGTTTATGCATAACCTTCATTTTCTAATGATAAAATTTTGCCATAGCTTCCCCACATTTTCTATGAAATGAGAATGCTCAAAATTTCACTTTTAGAATAAAATTTATTATGCATAAACCTTCATTTTCTAATGATGAAATTTGGCTATAGCTTCCCCACATTTTCTATGAATTGAGAATGGTTAAAATTTCACTTTTAATATAAAGATTAGTTTATGTATAAACCTAAGCATAAGCATAAACATTAATTCATCTAAACCAAATCATAAATCAAGAAAGGCACCATGAAATAAATGCTTCCCAAGCATGTAGAGAGGTTGGGAAGAAGATTAACATAAAAAAAAGAGTGAGAATAAAATTCATTATTTAGGCTTACCCTTGGTTTGCTTGATTCTTTACCTTGCAAAAGATGTGTAGCCCTCAAGGAAAGAGGCTTGGCCACTAAGGGAAGAGGGTAATCTTCAAGAGAAGAAGAGTTTTAGTGAAGCACCAAAGCTTCACAATGGAGAGGCAAGGAAGAGGGATAAAGGAATTACACTAAAATGAAAATTACACTGGCATGAAATTACTCTAAGATGAAAATACAAAGGAATGGGGGTGTATTTATAGGTGAGGGAGGCCACCAACCAAGTCCAACTAGGATCTAGAGGCTTCCAGCTTCAACTTGATCCAATTTGGACAAGTTTTGGAGCAGTTAGGCCCACTTTTCTGATCCAGTTTGAAAGAGGTGAGAGGAGAGATGAAATATCTCATTTTATTGATTAAAAAATTAGGGTAATGATGGTGATTCTAGGTGCCTCGAGGCTTCATGAGCTCCCTCTCCTGGATCAAACCAAATCAAAAGGGAGCCAGGGTACGACACCATTATCATAAGGCCTCCGATGAGGGTGGAACTTTACGAGTGTGTCCATAGTGCTGCTACTCCTGTAATGGAAAAGTTTAACCACCATCGAACGCCGGATGGGCGGGATAGTGTATTGCCACCCGCTATTTTTCACAGTGCGGAAGTGGTTCCCTATGCAAAAAAATAGCGGAGTTGGGTAGGACATCATTATCATACGATGTCCGATGTGGGTGAAACTTTGGAAACCGGTCCCGGGGGCCACTACTTGAAAAGTTTCTCCACCATCGGAGGCTGGATGTGCGGGACAGTGCGCTACCACCCGCCGCTATTTTTTGCATAGTGCAAGGGGTCCGCTATGCAAAAAAATAGTGGGTTTGGGTAGGTCATCATCATCATACGACATCCGATGTGCTTGAGACTTTACGAGGAGCTCCAAAGAGCTACTACCCCACCAATCAAAAATTTTCACCACCATCCAACAACGGATGGATGGGATGGTGTGTTGTCACCCGCTATGATTCGCATAGTGCCCAAAGTGTCCCCTATGCAAAAAATACCAGATTTGGGTAGGGCATCATTATCATACGATGCGTAATCTGGGTGAAAATTTGCGTGCAGGTCCATAGAGTTGCTACCCCTCAAGTCGCAAGTTTCACTACAATCCCCGACACCAAATGGGTGAGACAGTGTGCTCTCACATCCACTATGTTTCGCAGTGTCCAAAGGATCCCCTATGCAAAAAATAGCGGGTTTGGGTAGAGCATCATTATCATACAACACACAATGTAGATGAAACTTTGCGAGCATGTCCATAGGGCTGCTACCCCTCCACTCGTAAAGTTTCACGACCATCCGACTCCGAATGGGTGGGACGGTGTGCTGCCACTCGCTATTTTTTACATAGTGCCCAAGGGGCCCCTATGCAAAAAATAGCGGGTTTGGGTAGGGCATCATTGTAATAAGGCGTCGGATGTGGGTGAAACTTTTCAAGTGTGTCCATGGAGCTGCCACCCCTCTAATCGCAAAGTTTCACCACCATCGAATGCCGGATAGGCGGGACGGTGTGCTGCCACCCGCTATTTTTTGCATAGTGCCCAAGTGGACCCCTATGCAAAAAATAGAGGATTTGGGTAGGGCATCATTATCATACGACGTCCGATGTAGTTGAAACTTAAATGATGGGAAAATTACCAAAAAAATCCTAGTAAATATCGTGATAAATATTGGATGATATCTAGGGTTCCTATAATGGTTCTAGATGCTATGCATGAATGATGTGCAATATGCAAGATACTTTCTAATGCAAACCTTAAGGTTTCTATTGACTGTACATGTATGAATGCATCTCTTTAAGTGGGTTAAGGGACTTCGACTGACTAATTGTCTGACTGACTGACTGACTTGCTATGGCTGAGAATGACCTACGTAGCTCATGCCTGACTTATCTTGGACTGAGGATATACAATGGGGTCACGACATACAACAAATATCATCCTGAATGGTACTAATGTTGTTACAATGTTGCACTGAGAATGATGAGCCAGTTTGTCACCATGCACTACAGTGCAGAGTGCATGTGATATTCCCTCCTACTTAGCTTGGCAGCAGCAGCAGGTTCATGGCTTCCAATTAGTCCACCAACAACTGGGGGTACTCTTGAAAGAACTCCTCGTCTAGCCATACAACTTTGTGGGTACCTCGATCTCAAAATTTTGTATAGAACTTACGTATCCCCGTCAACCGGAACCATGCTTTCAACAATGTGAAGAAGGATCTACTCAGGCTTGGTGACATTTTGCTTCGTCTACCACGTCTGGCGGCGGCTATTCATCTGAAACATCAAACACTTCTGGTCCAACATATGGTTTTAGCCAAGAAACATGAAAAACATCATGCATTATCCAACTGGTAGGCAATTTTAACTTCATGGAGACATCACTTAACTTCTTAACTATTGGAAAAGGTCCAAAACTATGGAATGAAAGCTTGGGACAACGTTTGCCCACCACTTGTTTCAATCTTTGTTTCATGATACGCAAATAGACCCAATTCCCTTCCTTGAAGTGGACATCTTGTCTAGACTATTCGCATGTTTGCTATATGCTTCCTGTGCTTTGGTCAAGTGGTCCTTGACTGACTCAATGATCTCGAAAAATGCTTCCATGGTTTTATTCGTCTCTAAGAGATGGAGACACCAATCTCGTCAAAAGAGAAGAGAAACGGTGACCAAAGGCTGCTTCATATGGAGTCCATAGAAGATAAATGAGTGTCATTCAAGATAGCCTAGACCAATGGAAGATAATGTTCCCATTTGGACTCCTGGTCATGACAATATGACTTGAGAACATCAAACGCCTACTGGTTATAGTTTCTGTCCCGCTTCCACTGACGTCGGAAAAATAGCGAGTGGCAGCACATTGTCCCGTGCATACGGCATCCAATGGTGGTGAAACTCTATGAGTGAAGTGCTAGCATCCCCATGGACCCTCTCACAAGGTTTCACCCACATCAGATGTTGTATGATAATGATGGCCTACCCAAACCCGCTATTTTTTACATAGGGGACTCCCTTGGTCACTATGCGAAAAATAGTGGGAGGTAGCACATCGACCCACCCGATGGTGGTGAAACTTTTCCAATTGAAGGGGTAGGAATCCAATAGACCTGCTTGCAAAGTTTCACCCACATCGTACATAGCGTATAATAATAATTCCCTACCCAAACCAACCTGCTATTTGTTGCATAGGGGACCCCTTGGGCACTATGCGAAAAATAGCGGGTGGCAGCATACCGTCCCGCCCATCTAACGTCTCATGGTGGTAAAACTTTGCAATTCAGGGCTTGTAGTCCCATTGAAATGCTCGTAAGGTTTCAACGGCATCGGACACAGTATGATAATGATGCCCTACCCAAACCCGCTATTTTATTGCATAGGGGACCCCTAGGCACTATACAAAAAATAGCGGGTGGCAGCACACCATGCTACTCATTTGACGTCTAATGGTGGTAAAACTTTGTAAATGGAGGGATAGCAGTCCCATGGACCCACTCGGAAAGTTTCACCTGCATCCGCCGACGTCATATGATAATGATGCCCTACCCAAACCCACTATTTTTTGTGAAGGGGACCCCTTGGGCGCTATGCGAAAAATAGCAGGTGGCAACACACCGTCCCGCTCATCTGGCGTTTGATGGTGGTGAAACTTTGCAAGTGGATGGTAGTAGCTCTATGGATGCCTTCTTACGATAATGATTTCCTACCCAAACCCGCTATTTTTTGCATAGGGGACCCCTTGGGCACTATGCAAAAACTAGCAGGTGGGAGCACACCGTCCTGCAGCTCATCGGATATCTGATGGTGGTGAAACTTTAATTGGAGGGCTTGCAGCCCCATGGAACTACTTAAAAAGTTTCTCCGGCATCAGACGTCGTATGATTATGATGCCCTATGCAAACCTGCTATTTTTTGCATAGGGGACCCCTTTGGCACTATGCAAAAAATAGGGGGTGACAGCACACCGTCCCACCCATCCGTTGTCGGATGGTGGTGAGACTTTGTGACTGGACGGTTAGAAACTCTATGGACTCGCTCACAAAGTTTCAAGCACACCGAACATTGCTTGGACACTGCATGATAATGATGCCCTACCCAAATCCGCTATGTTTTTTGTTGAAATATACAAGTGAATAGGGTGTGTGCGGGAACAAGCCCTTGGCTAGAGGCTGTAAAAGAGAATCTGTAAATGTGAGAGAACCTGTGAAAAGGTGAGAAGAATCTACTAAGAGAGAATAAAGGGTAGCACGAGAAGATTTAGGAAGTGTGGAGATATTTTGGGAGAGGTGGAGAGAATCAAGCAAAAGAGAATAAAGGGTAGCATGAGGAGAAGATTTAGGAAGTGTGGAGATATTCTGGGAGAGGTGGAGAGAGAATCAAGCAAAAGAGGTGGAGTAAATCAAGGAGAAATTAGTGGGATTAGATGCTTGGATATAAACTCTATAAATTGAGGCATTGGAAATCAATGGGATTAGATGCTTGGATATAAACTCTATAAATTGAGGCATTGGCCTAATGAGAACTTGTTGGTTTTTGATTATCCATGCCTACATTAAGCTATTTGTTAATTCCTCACGTCTTAATTATTTTCTAATCACTTTGTTAATGATGTTAATTCTAGTATTTGATCCACCATAGCTCATCACGTTGCTATAATTTCAACATGGTATCAGAGCCAAGCATAGAATCCATCAAGTTTACGAGCCCATTATCTAGTTAATTAAGATTAGTAGATAATTAGAAAATAATCAAAATTTTTAGTTATTTTCAACTAACCTCTATACCCCCAGCCAGTGGAGGAGCTCCCTCTCCTTGCACATTTAAAATTAGCCCAAACTCTTCTAGCCATAGATAGCCAACTCATTTGTGCTCCAACCAGTTGAATCAGAAGCGCAAACCGCCGGCGCATCTAGGAGAAATTACGATTTTTTCCAGTGCAATTTTTTCTGATGAAATTGTAGATCTTGTCTACTCCAAATCAAATTGGTCTGATTCCTCATAGCTCCAGGGGTTTTCAAGCATGCTCTATAAGCTGGTGAAGTCAAAAATTTATTTGATCAAGTCTACAGTGAGATCCAAGCTCTTCATCAAATCTGCACAGGTGACTTTGGTAAAATAGAGATTAAGCATTCAATGTTTGGTCAAATCTTGTGTTTCTTGGCTTAATCCTCTACTAGACTAATTGCTCTATTGAAGGCCTTGAAAGCATTTGAGCTCATTTGAACTCTAAGGCCTCAGATCTGGGCTCCCTGCATACTCTGTTTTCTCCACACAAAATAGAGGATTAATTTGCTAATCAATAATTAATCAATGCTAATCACTATATTTGGTGCAATTGAGGGTTCAAATTAACCATTAGGTATTTGATACAGATCCTTATAACTTCAGATTGCAATTCGGAGTTGGTTTGATACTCCAACCATTTTGTACAAATTAGTTACCCTTGATTTAATGTAATTTCTGGTAAAATTATGCTGAGAAATTTGTGGTAATCATCATTTTGCATTTAACCCTTGGTTAATACCTATAAATTACACTCAAATTCAAGATTATTCATAGCCAGAGTTGCATTTGGGAATGTGCATAAGAATGGATGCTATATGCATTATGTATTGGGCACATTACATCAGTGTAAAAATGGGATCAGACACTGCCCTTGTCCAGAATAAGGCAAGAGGTAAGACCTCCCACATAGATTTGGGTTTGCATTGCATAATGACACAAGATAAACATCAAAAACCCAAAGGAACTGTCAGCAAAACATTTAAACATGTTGCTCACATGGAGCAAGAAGACGTGACAAACAAACTCATGGCCCCAGCCATGAAAGAAGAAGAACATCTCTTTCCAAGAAGAGGATCCACACCGAGAAGAAGATATAGAGGAAGCATTGAAGGAAGACATGGACATGAGAAGAGAAGCTGCCACCACAAGAAGACTGAAAGAAGAGGAAGACATAGACGCATGAAGAGAAGCTGCCAGGACAAGAAGACTGAAGACAAGAGAAGATGTGAGGCTCCAAAGAGTCAGGAGCCATGTGAAAATCTCGGAGAGAGAGAGAGAGAGAGAGAGAGAGAGAGAGAGAGAGAGAGAGAGAGACCCCACAACCCAATGTAACCTACCGCCCCAACAAAGTAAAACCACCTCTGAGCCACCCCGATGATGTAGGCCACGTGTGGTAGATGTATGTGAGAGCACTTTAGTCAAGGTGGTGGGCACTTGTAGTAAGCCTTAGACGCATAGAGAGAGAGAGTGTCAAGGACTATGAGTTTAGGGACTTGAGGCACTGGTCGCGGACTATCAAGTAAGAGAGAAACTTGGTATAGGGTCCAGGTGTGCTAAATTCACTTGAGGGGAGGTGAGGGGAGGTGTGGTAGGCACTAGTCGTCGCGGACTATCAAGTAAGAGGGAAACTTGGTATAGTGTCTAGGTGTGCTATGAGTATTCACTTGAGGGGAGGTGTTGAAATATACAAGTGAATAGGGTGTGTGCGGGAACAAGCCCGTGGCTAGAGGCTGTAAAAGAGAATCTGTAAATGTGAGAGAGCCTATGAAAAGGTGAGAAGAATCTACTAAGAGAGAATAAAGGGTAGCATGAGAAGATTTAGGAAGCGTGGAGATGTTCTGGGAGAGGTGGAGAGAATCAAGCAAAAGACGTGGAGTGAATCAAGGAGAAATCAATGGGATTAGATGCTTGGATGTAAACTATATAAATTGAGGCATTGGCCTAATGAGAACTTGCTGGTTTTTGATTATCCATGCCTACATTAAGCTATTTGTTGATTACTCACTAATTATATCTTAATTATTTGTTAATCACTTTGTTAATGATGTTTATTCTAGTATTTGATCGACCATAGCTCATCACATTGCTGTAATTTCAACATTTTTCATAGGGGACCCTTTGGGCATTATGTGAAACATAGCAGATGAGAGCAAACCATCCCACCCATCCGCCGGTGTCGGATTGTGGGGAAACTTTGCGAGTGGAGGGGTAGCAACTCTATGGGCCTGCTCATAAAGTTTTGAACACATCAGACATTGTATGATAATGATGCCCTACCCAAACATGCTCTTTTTTGCATAGCGAGCCCTTGCACTATGCAAAAAACAGTAGTAGGTGGCAGCGCACTATCCTACGCATGCAACGTATGATGGTGGTCAAAATTTGTGAGTGGAGGGATAGTGACCCCATGGACCTGTTCGCAAAGTTCCACCCATATCGGATGCCGTATGATAATGATACCCTACCCAAACCCGCTAATTTTTGCATAGGCGACCCCTTGGGCACTATGTAAAAAATAGCAGGTGATAGCACACCATTTCACCCATCTAGTGTCAGATGGTGGTGAAACTTTGCAAGTGGAGGGGTAGGAGCTCTATGAACCCACTCGCGCAAAGATTCAAGCACATCGAATGCCATATGATAATAATGCCCTACCCAAAATTAGGTATTTTTTGCATAGGGGACCCTTTGAGCACTATGCGAAACATAGCGGAGTGACAGCACACCGTCCCACCCATCCGATGCATTGTGGATGGTGGTGAAACTTTGCGAGTGGAGGGGTAGTAGCTCTATGGACCCACTCACAAAGTTTCAAGCACATTAGACACCGTATGATAATGATGCCCTACCCAAACCCGTAATTTTTTTTCAAGCGGACCCCTTGCACTATGCAAAAAATCGCAGGTGGCAACACACCGTCCCACGCATCTGGCCTCTAATGGTGGAGAAACTTTTGCGAGTGAAAGGTTAGCAACCTCATGGATCCGATCGCAAAGTTTAACCCACATCAAACGTCATATGATAATGATGCCCTACCTAAGTCCGTTATTTTTTTGCATAGGGGACTCCTTCGGCACTTTGCGAAAAATAGTGGGTGGCAGCACACCATCCGGCCCATCCGGCGTTTGATGGTGGTGAAACTTTACGATTAGAGGGGGTAGTGGCTCTATGGACATACTCACAAAGTTTCACCCACATCGGACGCCTTATGATAATGATGCCCTACCCAACCCGCTATTTTTTGCATAGGGGGCTCCTTGGGCACTATGCAAAAAATAGTGGGTGGCAGTACACAGCTACACCCATTCGGAGTTAGATGGTGGTAAAACATTGCAAAAGGAGAGGTAGCAGCCCTGTGGACCCACTCGCAAAGTTTCACCTATGTTGCATGTCATATATTAATGATGCTCTACCCAAACCCACTGTCTTTTGCATAGGGGACCCTTTTCGGCACTATGCGAAACATAGCAGGTGACAGCATACCATCCCACCCATCCGGTGTTGGATGTTGGTGAAACTTTGCAAGTGAAGGGGTAATAAGGCATTTATGTTGGACATGATCAGTCGGCCAGCCCAGTAGCCAGTCGATTGGCTCCTTGTGTCCATATAAATAGAGTCCTTGCATAATCATTCATTCATTCAATCATATTCAGTAATCAGCATCAATCTTCAGCATTGCATTCACTTCAGCCCTATGCATTTTGGAGAAGCGTGTCATCCTATAGCTAGAGGAGCATCCTATAGCTAGAGGAGCATCCTATAGCTAGAGGAGCATCAACGCTTGTGCATTTAGCCCTCCATCAGCAAACACAACAGTTCTCAAAATTTAGCCATCAGTAAACCTTGCGTTTTCTGCATCCATAGTTTTCAGCATTCATCATATCATTGTTTTGCTCCAGCCACTTGGTGAAGGTAAAACATAGCATTCACATTCATTTACAGCATTCATACTCAGTCTAGAAGAACAGTCCCAAACAGCCCCTCTCTCAGCCCTAGCTTTTCATCCCTCCCTCATTCCATTGGGAAGAGTGCATAGGTTTGGGATTGGACATCTTTGGTGCTTCTATAGTAGTGTACAGTTCAGCCCAACACTTGGTCTTTAGAGGTCTTGCGTTTGGCTATCGTCAGTGCAAGGGGTCCGTTATGCAAAAAAATAGCGGATTTAGGTAGGGCATTATTATCATGCGGCATATAATGTGCTTAGAACTATGCAAGTGGGTCCATAGAGTTGCTACCCCTCCACTTGTAGTGTTTCACCACCATTCGTGGGTGGGATGGTGTGTTGTCACCCGCTATGTTTTACATAGTGTCCAAAGGGTCCCCTATGCAAAAAATACTAGGTTTTGGAAGTGCATCATTATCATACAGCAGCGTCCAATGCGCTTAAAACTTTGTGAGTGGGTCCATAGAGTTTCTACCCCTCGACTTGCAAAAGTTTTGCTACTACGATCCAACACCGGATGGGTGGGATGGTGTGCTATCACTTGCTATGTTTTGCATAATGCCCAAACGGTCCCCTATGCAAAAAATAGCGGGTTTGGGTAGGGCATCACTATCATACGTCATGCAATGTAGTTGAAACTTTGGGAGTGGGTCCATGGGGCTGCTACCCCTCCACTCGCAAAGTTTCTCCACCACTACAAATGGGTGGGATGGTGTTTTGTCACCTGCTATTTTTTGCATAGTGCCAAAGGGGCCCCCTATGCAAAAAATAGCGGGTTTGGGTAAGGAACCATTATCATAAGGCATCCAATGTGGTTGGAACTTTATGAGTGTATCCATAGTGCCGCTACTCCTATAATGGCAAAGTTTCACCACCATCATCGAACGCCGAATGGGTGGGACAACGTGTTGCCACCCACTATTTTTGCATAGTGCTGAAGAGGTCCCCTATGCAAAAAATAGCGGGTTTGGATAGGGCATCATTATCATACGGTGTCTAATGTGGGTGGAACTTTGCAACCAGGTCCATGGTACTTCTATCCCTCCACTCGCAAAGTTCCAACGCTATCAGATCCCGAATGACTAGGATGGTGTGTTGCCATCATCGGCTATTTTTTGCATAGTGCCCAAGGGGTCCCCTATGCAAAAAATAGCGGGTTTGGGTAGGGAATCATCAGCATAAGGCGTCCAATATGGGTGAAAATTTGCAAGTGATTTCTCTACTTGCAACTTTTCATCCACCATCAGATGTTGTGTAAGATTCCTCCATCCAGCTTTTGAGATGTGCAAGTATAAGAACCTCCCCTTCTGATCTTATAATTATTCCCCTTTATGAAATAAAAGAAAAATCATGTTATACCCTGTTTTGGCATGGAGAGAGAAAATGTCTAGAGAGAGATAATTAAAAATTGAGATATTTTTGGATATAAAAATCCTCCTAGTGTCTAAAATGGTTTCCCCTGAAACAAAAATTAGAAAAGAACTTTCCAATGTGCAATTGGAATTAATTGAAAATAGGTATAAAGGACCTTAGTCTAAGGGTCCAGATTTTCAAAAAAATTTAGATTATGGTCCAATTAAGGTTCCTATGGATCAATAAGATTAATCCAAATGTAGGGAGGAGATAAATTGAAGAATAAAAGAAAAAACCCCCCAAAAATGAGTAAATGCTCACATAAGATGAAGAGTGGACTAACTGTTACTCTACTCCTCTGCCCAGAGCCATCTACATTGACTTTTTTAATGATTGAATTATTTTTGGCCTAATCCTTTCCAAACTAAATTGGTGGCCACTCTTGCTTCAAACAAGAGTAGAACCCTCAATCCCTTACGCCAAAGGAGAGCTAACAAGCTCTATGTAAGTTAATTTTCTTACTTTGTTTAATGAAAAATCTATGATTTTCTTGATTTTTATGTTTTGAAATGTTTAAATTAAATTCAAATGCCATGCCTTTGATAAAAAGGCCACCCCCTTCTCTTCTTTACATTCCAACCTTTCTCAATCCTAGAAATATTAACTAAGGGATTAATTAAACTCTTCTTATTGTTTATTCTCTTGAATTTAGAAAATTATGCAAATTGGAGTTCTATAAATCTAATTTGGGTTAATTTAAGTTAAATAAAGAATGATAAATATGAGAAATGGTCAGCCATACAAAGAAGGTTATGGCAAAATTTTCCAGAATTTTATGGAAAAGAAAGTTTGTTTTTATGTTATTCCAAAAGAGTAATTCCCACCATTTTTGCATCTAAAAGAATAATCTAATTACTCCATGTACATATTCACCTATGAATATGCATGGATATCAATGATATTAATTATTAAAATTGATTTCTATGCATAGAAAGGTGCATAAAGGAATTTTTTTATTACAAAAGTGTTATTCTCATTAAAATTTATTTTTATGCATAGAAAGATGCACAAAGGAAATTTTTTATTACAAAGTGTTATTCTCATTAAATTTGATTTTTATGCATAGAAAGATGCATAAAGGAAATTTTTTTATTACAAAAGTGTTATTCTTATTAAATTTGATTTTTATGCATAGAAAGATGCATAAAGGAAAATTTTTTATTACAAAAGTGTTATTCTCATTAAAATTGATTTCTATGCATAGAAAGATGCATAAAGAAAATTTTTTAATTACAAAAGTGTAAATCTCATTAAATTTGATTTTTATGCATAGAAAGATGTATAAAGAAATTTTTTATTATAAAAGCGTTATTCTTATAAAAATTAAATTTTATGCATAAATAGATGCATAAAGAAGTTCTTTTTATTTTAAAAGTGTTATTCCTATTAAATTTGATTTTATGCATAAAAGGATTTTTTTATAAAAGTATTATTCCCAGTGAAGTTGATTTTTATGCATAAATAGATGCATAAAGAAAAAAGAAAATTCAAGAAATCTATCGAGATCGAAATATTCATATAAATGATTAATTTATTCCTCATTGAAATTCGTAACTAATTTAGAAATCAGTTAAGTTAATATTCAAAGAAAGAAATTCAGTAAAATAGTAACTGAATTATCAAGCCTTTTCGAAAAAGATAGTTCAGGAAAAATCTTATCCGACTCGAACCTTGAATTAGACTATGATCAATACCAAACTCTTTCGTCAGTTTCGAGGAAAGAAGGTGTGACCAGTTTAGAAAAATACATTCAAAACTCCCGCCAAATCTGAAACTAATTTTGATACCCTTTGAATTGATCTGTGGGGATCAAGGTTATAGAATTCAAGGAATTTTGGTATGAAATTCAGAATTCCGATCAAGAAGTTTTGGGGATACTGATTCAAGAAATACTCTTGTATTCAAAAGAAAATCAAATTAGAAAAAGCTACTAAATGGGAATAGCATGTGAATGGATGTGATAAGATGTAAATAGGAAGCGATAAGATGTGTAAGGATGTGGATGTGTATGTGAAGGATGGATATGGATGGGTATGTGAAGAATGGATATGGATGCGAATGTGAATGTGGATGTGAAGAATGGATGTGGGTGTGTATGTGAAGAATGGATGTGGATGTGTATGTGAAGAATGGATATGGATGTGTATGTGAAAATGGATGTGAATGTGTATGTGAAGAATGGATGTGAATGTGCATGTGAAGAATGGATATGGATGTGTATGTGAAAATGGATGTGAAAGTGTATGTGAAGAATGGATATGGATGTGGATGTGAAGAATGGATGTGAATGTGTATGTGAAGAATGGATGTGGATGTGTATGTAAAGAATGGATGTGGATGAGTATGTGAAAGAATGGATGTGGATGTATGTGAAAGAATGGATGTGGATGTGTATGTGAAAGAATGTGATGTGACATGAGTATATGTAGATGTGAAGTGATAGATATGAATGTATGGATAGATGTGAGTAGTCGTACATGTGAACGATTGGATGGATGTGGATGAATGAGATGAGATGTGTATGGATGAATGAGATGAGATGTGGATAGAAGTGATGTGATATAATGTGGATAGAATGCATGTGATAGGATGGTTATAAGAATGAATGTGGTGGATATGAATGAATGAATGAATGTAATGGATAGAAGTGATGTGATATAATGTGGATAGAATGCATGTGATAGGATGGTTATAAGAATGAATGTGGTGGATATGAATGAATGTGATATGATGGATGTAAATGGATATGATGTAAATGAATGTGATATGATGGATCTAAATGAATATGATATGATGGATGTAAATGGATGTGATGTAAATGAATGTGATGGATGTGAATAGATGTGATGTGATGTGAATAAGGATGTGAATGAATGAGATGTGAATCGGGATTGATGTAAATTGGGATAGATGTGATATGTGATGTGAATGAAAAGGATGTGACGAGATGAGGATATGGGTAGATGCGAGTGATGAGATCTGATGCGAATAAATGAGAAAAGATGTGATGAGATGGAAAATGATGTGATGAGAATGGGAATACATATGAAATAAATGAGGATTAATGTGGAAAGATGAGAGTTCGTTATAGGCGGCCTATGAGTGAAGCGCTAGGTGACTTGCGAAGGATCTTAGAGGGTGCTAACCATATGGTGCTCGGGCTCTAGGTAACCGAAGATACCCACACGTACATCCTGTAAGATATTGGAACAAGGAGTAAGAGTTATTTTCTGAATTCGGACATGGATCTAGTTGATTGACCTTTTTGGCACTCAACGGATGAGTCCATGGCTCTTTTATATGGATCTGTTGGTTGATCTTGTTGATCTTCAACGGAGATTCCATTTTGATTTTTATAAGTGAATATATTTTCGGGTATTATGAGCTGGGAACTATTGAAAGGCCCCCGGGTGGACATGTGGTGAGAGCGTTCTGGTTTGCCAATGATGCCTTAAGTACACCGATGAAGGAAAAATCGGAAATTAATATTCAACCGGATATTTTAGAGGATTATGATCAGTGATACTATAGTTTCATTAAAAGATTATTTTAAAGACAACTGAATCTGTAAGAAAGGTAATTTCATATTGGGTGTGTAAGTGGTGTGACTAGTTTTAAGTTTGCATGAATATCCGACTAGGGGGCGTGAATATCCGGCTAGGGGGCCTGGGAACTCTTTTCCCTGATACTCGGGATAAAACCTAACCAAATTCTTAAATGGATCCCATCACTATAGTGGTTGGGCGGTTGGCTAACCCATGGGACTGGATGGGGTTAGGCTAGACTAATGGATCCCTAATATGAGACTCAATTCTGTTATTGTATGATAGCTGAAGTAAATCTCGGATAAAAATTGTTCTATGGAAAAGAATCAACGGCTTTGCCTCTCAATGAGGAAAAAAGCGTTGGTCTCTATGATCCAAGTGCAAGTCTTTTCCTTGATCTGACTATGATACTTATCGGTTTGGTCAGATCAGTTCAGTTAGTTAAGGCTCTTGACTATGTTAGAATAAAAATATCCTGGAGGAATCGCCCATGCTTTCTGGGCGAGGGAAGTACCGCAATTGTATGTAATCCCTGACTTGCTTGAGGCCTAGAGATGATGGTATTTACCTTAAAATTCCAAGGACCGTGACTACCCGTATATACCGAGTGTATAACTGCAGCTCTTTACTAGCAGTATATACAAGTAAATCTAAGACCTTGAAATTATAAGCAAAAATTCTATGGTTGAGAACTAATGAGTTGAATTGGATTCTGATTGAAAATATAGTGATTCTTGAATTTTGGTTGAAAAGCGATAAGCAAAACCACAATGAGGATGAATGGGCTGAGTCCCTGTGATGATGTTCGTATTGAATTGACGATAATGACTTCAGCAAATCACTATGAGATTAGTGGATTGTGTTGACTAATTGCTACTATTAACACTTGACCCAATGGATCAAATTAAGGGATGACAAATTAAAAACCTGTATAATTGAAATCCCCATGGAGGAATGTTCAGATGGAAAATTCGGTCTAATGGACCATTATTGTGTTAAGGATATGAATGATATGATCTGAATGAATTGTTATCTGATGATGAGTTCTATATAAGGTATCTTTATCCCAGGATTCTATTGCGTTTACTAGACTATAAGGAACCCCAGAATCAATTGGATCTTAAGGGAAAGAGCTGTCCTCTAAATTGTGAAATGAGGACATCTCACGTTTTTTAAGTGGGGTAGGATGCAAGATTCCTCCCTCCAGCTTTTGAGGTGTGCAGGTATAAGAACCCCCCTTTTGATCTTATAATTATTCTCCTTTCTCAAAATAAAAGAAAGATCTTGTTTTACCCTGTTTTGGCATGGAGAGAGAAAATATCTAGAGAGAGATAATTAAAAATTGAGATATTTTTGGATATAAAAATCCTCCTAGTGTCTAAAATGGTTTCCCCTAAAATAGAAATTCAAAAAGAACTTTCCAATGTGCAATTAGAATTAATTGAAAATAGCTATAAAGGACCTTAGCCTAAGGGTCCAGATTTTTAAAAATTTTTGGATTATGGTCAAATTAAGGTTCCTATTATGGACCAATAAGATTAATCCAAATGTAGGGAGTAGATAAATTGAAGAATAAAAGAAAAACCCCCCAAAAACGAGTAAATGCTCACATAAGATGAAGAGTGGACTAAGGACCAAAGAAAACATTAAAAAAATTAAATTTTGACACCTCAGTGTAGGTTCTCCCCTCATGAAGTAGGTGCCTTTTTCTTATCATTACCCCCAATTTTTAATCAATAAAATGAGATATTTTTATCTCTCCTCTCTCCTATTTCAAAACTAGATCCAAAAAGTAAGCTGAACTGACCCAAAAATGGTCAAAAATTGACCAAACTGATCTCGAAAATTCTAGAATCAGTTTGCTTGGTTAGAGGCTCACTTTTTCCTATAAATAGAAGCCTCTCCCTTTGTAAAAGCTTAATGGTGTTTATGCACTGCACTGTTACTCTACTCCTGCCCAGAGCCATCTAAAGTAGTGAATTTTTTAATAATTCAATTATTTCTGGCCTAATCCTCTCCAAACTGAATTGGTGGCCACTCTTGCTTCAAACAAGAGTAGAACCCTCAATCCATCAAGCCAAAGGAGAGCTAACAAGCTCTATGTAAGTTAATTTTCTTACTTTGTTTAATGAAAAATCTATAGTTTTCTTGATTTTTATGTTTTGAAATGTTTGAATTAAATTCAAATGCCATGCCTTTGATAAAAAGGCCACCTCCTTCTCTTCTTTACATTCCAACCTTTCTCAATTCTAGAAAGATTAACTAAGGGATTAATTAAACTCTTCTTATTGTTTATCCTCTTGAATTTAGAAAATTATGTAGATTGGAGTTCTATAAATCTAATTTGGGTTAATTTAAGTTAAATAAAGAAGGATAAATATGAGAAATGGTTAGTCATACAAAGGAGGCAGAATTTTGTGGAAAAGAAAGTTTGTTTTCATGTTATTCCAAAAGAGTAATTCCCACCATTTTTGCATCTAAAAGAAATATTCTAATTACTCCATGTACATATTCACCTATGAATATGCATGGATATCACTGATATTAATTATTAAAATTGATTAAAGGAATTTTTTTATTACAAAAGTGTTATTCTCATTAAAATTTATTTTCATACATAGAAAGATGCATAAAGGAAAATTTTTATTAAAAAAGTGTTATTCTCATTAAATTTGATTTTTATGCATAGAAAGATGCATAAAGGAAATTTTTTTATTACAAAAGTGTTAATCTCATTAAATTTGATTTTTATGCATAGAAAGATGCATAAAGGAAAATTTTTTATTACAAAAGTGTTATTCTCATTAAAATTGATTTCTATGCATAGAAAGATGCATAAAGGAATTTTTTTATTACAAGAGTGTTATTCTCACTTAATTTGATTTTTATGCATAGAAAGATGCATAAAGGAATTTTTTTATTATAAAAGCGTTATTCTTATAAAAATTGATTTTTATGCGTAAATAGATGCATAAAGAAATTCTTTTAATTTTAAAAGTGTTATTCCTATTAAATTTGATTTTATGCATTAATAGATGAATAAAAGGATTTTTTTATAAAAGGGTTATTCCCACTTAAGTTGATTTTTATGCATAAATAGATGCATAAAGAATTTTTATATCAAAATTGAAATTCTCTTAAATTCTATGTTTAAATTCTATGAGTATTTGATAAATGAATAATTAAATACTCTAAGAGAGAAAATTCTATCGTTTTATATTCACACGGATTGTAAAAAGAAAATTTATGAAACCTATCGAGATCAAAATATTCAAATAAATGATTAATTTATTCCTCATTCAAATTTGTAACTAATTTTGAAATCAGTTAAGTGAATATTCAAAGAGAGAAATTCAATAAAATAGTAACTGAATTATCAAGCCTTTTCGAGAAACATAGTTCAGGAAAAATCTTATTCGACTCGAACCTTGAATTAGACTATAACCAATACCAAACTCTTTCGTCAGTTTTGAGGAAAGAAGGTGTGACCAGTTTAGAAAAATACACTCAAAACTTTTGTCAAATGTGAAACTAAGTTTGAGACCCTTCAAATTGATATGTGGATCAAGGTTATAGAATTTGAGGAATTCTGGTATGAAATTCAGAATTCCGATCAAGAAGTTTTGGGGATATTGATTCAAGAAATACTCTTGTATTCAAAAGAAAATCAAATTAGAAAAAGCTACTAAATGGGAATAATAGAAGCCTCTCTCTTTGTAAAAGCTTAATGGTTTTATGCACTGTTACTCTGCTCTTATCCTGAGCCATCTACACAATGGATGTGTATGTAAAGAATGGATATGGATATGTATGTGAAAATGGATGTGAATGTGTATGTGAAGAATGGATGTGGATGTGTATGTGAAGAATGGATTTGGATGTGTATGTGATAATGGATGTGAAAGTGTATGTGAAGAATGGATGTGGATGTGTATGTGAAGAATGGATGTGGATGTGTATGTAAAGAATGGATGTGGATGAGTATGTGAAAGAATGGATGTGGATGTATGTGAAAGAATGGATGTGGATGTGTATGTGAAAGAATGTGATGTGACATGAATATATGTGGATCTATTGATTGATCCTTTGATCTTCAATGGAGATTCCATTTTGATTTTTATAAGTGAATATATTGCTGGGTACTATGAGCTGGGAACTATTGAAAAGGCCCCTGAGTGGACAGGTGTGAGCGTTCTGGTTGCCAATGATGTCATAAGTACACCGATGAAGGAAAAATTAGAAATTAGAATTCAACCAGATATTTTGGAGGATTATGATCAGTCATACTATAGTTTCATTAAAAGATTGTTTTAAAGATAGCTGAATCTGTGAGAAAGGTAATTTCATATTGGGTTTGTAAAGTGGTGTGACTAGTTTTAAGTTTGCATGAATATCCGGCTAGGGGGCCTGGGAACTCTTTTCCCTGGTACCCGGGACAAAACCTAACCAAATTCTTAAATGGATCCCATCACTATAGTGGTGGGGGGTTGGCTAACCCACGGGACTGGATGGGGTCAGACTGGATTGATGGATCCCTAATATGAGACTCAATTTTGTTATGGTACGATAGATGAAGTAAATCTCGGATAAAAATTGTTCTATGGAAAAGAATCAACGGCTGTGCCTCTCAATGAGGAAAAAAGCGCTGGTCTCTATGATCCAAGTGCAAGTCTTTTCCTTGATCTGACTATGATACTTACGGGTTTGGTCAGATCAGTTCAGTTAGTTAAGGCTCTTGACTACGTTAGAGTAAAAATATCCTAGAGGAATCGCTCGTGCTTTTCGAGTGAGGGAAGCTTTTCCGGGTTCGGTTTTGGAAGAACCGAGGGATTAGTCTCTTGTCCGGATATCTGTGGTGGGCAAGGCCCTGAGTGAGGGACCCTGCCCCACGCAAGAAGTGCTACTTCCATTGCTAGCACCTATGAATTCGTTGTGCGGTGGGGATAGGGATCTTTCACATTGTATGGGCAGGACGGTTTGCTGCCACCTGCTATTTTTTGCATAGTGCCCAAGGAGTACCTATGCAAAAAATAGCGAGTTTGGGTAGGGCATCATTTTCATACGTGACATCCGACGCGACATCCGACGCGGGTGATAATTAGAGAGTAGGTCCGTGGGATTCCTACCCCTCAAGTGGTAAAGTTTCATCAACAATGGACTCAGAATGGGTGGGACGGTGTGCTGCACCCGCTATTTTTTGCATAGTGCCCAAGGGGTCCCCTCTACAAAATTAGTGGATTTAGGTAGGGCATCATTATCATACGACATCCGATGTAGGTAATACTTTTGCGAGTGGGTACATGGAGCTACTAGCCCTTCACTCACAAGGTTTCACCACCATTAGACATCAGATGCGTGGGATGGTGCATTGCCACCTGTTATTTTTCGCATAGTGCAAGGGGTCCACTATGCAAATGTTATTTTTTGCATAGTGCAAGGAGTCCACTATGCAAAAAATTGTGGGTTGGGTAGGGCATCATTATCAGACGGCATCCGATGTGCTTGAAAATTTGCAAGTGGGTCCAAAGAGTTGCCCCTCCACTCGCAAAGTTTCACCACCATCTGAGATCGGACAGGTGGGATGGTGTGCTGTAACCCGCTATGTTTTGTATAGTGCCCACAGGGTCCCCTATGCAAAAATTAGCCGGTTTGGGTAGGGCATCAGTATCATATGGCAAACTTTACGAGTGGGTCCATAGAGAGCTGCTACCCCTTAAATCACAAAGTTTCACCACCATCAAACACCGAATGTGTGGGATGGTGTGCTACCACACCCGCTATTTTTTGCATAGTGCCCGTGGTCCCCTCTACAAAAAATCATGTGGTTTTGTAGGGCATCATTATCATACGACGTGCAATGTAGGTGAAACTTTGCAAGAGGGTCCATGGGGCTGCTACCCCTCCACTCTCAAAGTTTCACTACCATCGGCCGAATGGGTGGGACGGTGTGCTTCCACCCGCTATTTTTTGCATACTACTAAACCTTCATTCGTAAAGTTTCACCACCATTGCATGCTAGATGTGCGGGACAGTGAACTACCACCTGCTATTTTTCGCATAGTGCAAGTGGTCAGCTATGCAAAAAATAACGGATTTGGGTAGGGCATTATTATCATACGGCATTTGATGTGCTTGAAACTATGAGAGTGGGTCCATAGAGCTGCTACCCCTCCAATCACACAGTTTCACCACCATCCGGCACCGTATGGGTGGGACGGTGTGTTGTCACCCACTATGTTTCGCATAGTGCCCAAAGGGTCCGATATGCAAAAAATAGTAGGTTTGGGTAGGCTATCATTACCATATGGGGTCTGATGCACTTGAAACTATGGGAGTGGTTGCGTAGAGATCTTATCCCTTGACTCGCAAAGTTTCACTACCATCCGACACCGGATGGGTGGGACGGTGTGCTGTCACCCGCTATGTTTCGCATAGTGCCCAAAGGGTCCCCTATGCAAAAAATAGTGGGTTTGGGTGGGGCATCATTATCATATGACATGAAATGTAGGTGAAACTTTGCGACGAGTAGGTCCATGGGTCTACTACTCCACTCGCAAATTTTTACCACCACGAATGGGTGGGACGGTGTGCTGCCACCCGCTATTTTTTGCATAGTGCCCAAGGGGCCCCCTATGCAAAAAATAGTAGCTTTAGGTAGGGTATCATTATCATATAGCGTTTGATGTGGGTGAAACTTTACAAGTGGTTCACCACCATCGGACGACAGATGGGCGGGATGTGTGCTGCCACCCGCTATTTCTCGCATAGTGCCCAAGGCCCTATGCAAAAAATAGTGGGTTTGGGTAGGGCATCATTATTATATAGATGTGAGCAGGTCCATGGGATTCCTACCCCTCAATTGGCAAAGTTTCACCACCATTGGACCCCAAACACAGGTGGGACGGAGTGCTACTACCAGCTATTTTTTGAATAGTGCCCAAGGGGTCCCCTATGCAAAAAATAGCATGTTTGGGTAGGTCATCATTATCATACAATGTCCGCTATGCAGGTAAAACTTTACGAGCGGGTCCATGGGGTTGCAATCCCTTTACTCGCAAAGTTTCACCATCATCGAACACTAGATGGGCGGGACAGTGTGCTACCAACCGCTATTTTTTGCATAGTCTCCAAGGGAATTTTAAGCACCATCGGACGAACGCCAAATGGGCGGGATGTTGTACTACCACCCGCTATTTTTAAGCACCATCGAACGGATGCCGAATGGGCGGGACGGTGTACTACCACCCGCTATTTTTTGCATATTGCCCAAGGGGTCCCTTATGCAAAAAATAGCTAGTTTGGATTGGGCATCATTATCATATGACGTCCAATATGAGTGAAAATTTACGAGCAAGTCCATGGGGCTGTTACCTCTCTACTCACAAAGTTTCACCACCATCGGATAATGAATGTGTGGGATGGTGTGCTACCACCCGCTACCTAGTGCCCAAGGGGTCCCCTAAGCAAAAAAATAGTGGGTTTGGGTATGGCATCATTATCATACGGCATCTGATGTAGGTGAAATTTTACGAGCGGGTCCATGAGGATGCTACCCCTCCACTCAAAAAGTTTCACCACCATTAGACTCCGAATGGGCAAGATGTTATGCAACCCGTTATTTTTTGCATAGTGCCCAATGGATCCCCCTGTTCGAGAAATAGCGGGTTTTTGTAGGGAATCACTATCATACAATGTCCGATGTGGGTGAAATTTTGCAAGCGGGTCCATGGGGCTGTTAGCCCTCCACTTGCAAGGTTTCACCACCATTGAACGTCGGACGTGTGGGACGGTGTGCTGTGACCCGCTATTTTTCGCATAGTGGCCAATGGGTCCCCTAGGCAAACAAATAGCAGGTTTGCATAGGGCATCATTATCATACGGCATCCAATGTGGCACACCATGGGGTTGCTAGCCCTCCACTTGCAAAGTTTCACCACCATCAGGCGCCGGATGGGTTGGACGATGCACTCCCACCCGCTATTCTTCGGATATTGCAAAAGGGGTCCCCTTTGTAGAAAATAGTGGGTTCGGGTAGGGCATCATCATCATACGACGTTCGATGTGGGTGAAAATGTTTATGGGGTTACTACTCCTCCACTCACAAAGTTTCATCACCATCGAACGTCAAATGGGTGGGATAGTGTACTGCCACCCGCTATTTTTCGCATAATGCCCAAGGAGTCCCCTATGCAAAAAATAGCGGGTTTGGGTAGGAAATCATTATCATACATCGTCCGATGTAGGTAAACCTATAAGATTCCTCCCCCAACCCCCTTTTTGATGTCTAGTATCTTCCCCTGTAATCAATCCCTCTTCAGAAATATAAAGACCTTGCTTCTAACTGTTTTAGCCTAGAGAGAGAAAATTATTCTAGAGAGAGAATATTCAGATTATGAATATTTTTGGATAGAAAAATAACTCATCTTATTAAAATACGTTCCCCTGAAACAGAAATTCAAAAAAGAATTTTTCAATGTGCAATTGGAATTAATTGGAAATAGGTATAAAGAACCTTAGTCTAAGGATCTAGATATTCAGAAATTTTTGGATTATGGTCCAATTAAGGTTCCTATGGGCCAATAGCATCAATCCATGTGTAGGGAGGAGATAAATCCAAATTGTAAAAGAAGATACCCAAAAATGAGTAAATGCTCACATAAGATAAAGAGTTGAAAATGTACAAGGTTTATTAGTAAAAAACTATGAACAATAAAATTTTGACACATATGTAAGGAAGGAGAGTTCTTTAAAGAAGGTGCATATTTCACATAAGATGAAGAGTTGAAAATGAACAAGGTTTATTAGTAAAAATCTATGAGCAATAAAATTTTGACACATATGTAAGGAAGGGGAGTTCTTTAAAGAAGGTGCATATTTCACATAAGATGAAGAGTTGAAAATGTACAAGGTTTATTAGTAAAAAAAACTGTGAGCAATAGAATTTTGACACATATGTAAGGAAGGGGAGTTCTTTAAAGGAGGTGCATATTTCACATGCTTGAATGAGTTTTAAACTAAAAAATAAAGTGATATTTTTATCTCTCATATCTCTTGAACCAAACCAAATCAAAATGGAACCAAATCGAATCAAAAAGTAACCAAACTAGGTCTAAATCTAGTCCAAATTCAACCAAACTGACTTGGAAAATTCTAGAATCAGTTTGTTTGGTTAGGAGCTCAAATTTTCCTATAAATAGAAGCCTTCCCTTGTTGAAAAAGATATAGTGTCTTATGCATTGTTACTCTACTCCACCTAAGCCAAGAACTGTGAATTCTTTAATAATTCACTAGTTTTTGACACTTCTCTCTTTCTTCAATCTCCATTGGTGGCTCCATCAACATACTAAACCAATTGATTGGTTGGGGGCCTCTACCGTGAATAAAGAATCAACAAATTATAAGGTAAGTATAGTGAATTTTGATCTTTTCTATAATTTCTCAATGATTCTCTCTTCTCAACCCCTCTCAAGCTTGAGAAGCTTAATTGGTATGGTTTTTGCTATTGAAGTTAATTAATTAATGATAGTAAAGAATTACATAAAATGCTATTTATATTTAATTTTAATGGTTTTTCTCTCTCTCACTTAAGAAATGGTCATACTCATGACCCTTTTCAATCCAAATGAAGCTTTTCATAAGGCTTTTCCTTAATCCAAGATTAAGCTATGCATGAGGCCAAATTAATGGCTTTTTTCTATGCTTTTAGTTTATGTATATCGATGATTCAATCCATTATGGATTGATGATCCAATTATTAGAGACCATTCTAATTATTTCTTTAATGATAAGCCTTATCCCTTAGAAAAAATTGAGATTTATCAGTCATAGTAGCGGAGCTATGGCAAAATTTTTATAGAAATTACGCATAAAATAATTTCATTCAAAGCATAAAAAGAGGACTTCCTACCATATTCTAGGAATTATCATCCTAAGATTAATTAAAAGAATTTTATTGTAATCATGGAGGTGTGGAGGTATGCATGTAGATGTAGATGTATCGATATAGATGTGAATGGAGATGTAGATGTATAGATGGGGATGTGAATGTAGATGTAGATGTATGCATGGAGATGTAGATGTATAGATGGGGATGTGAATGGAGATGTGGATGTATGCATGTAGATGTATAGATGGAGATGTGAATGGAGATGTGGATGTATGCATGTAGATGTATAGATATAGATGTGAATGGAGATGTAGATGTACACATGTAGATGTAGATGTATGCATGGAGATGTAGATGTATAGATGGGGATGTGAATGGAGATGTGGATGTATGCATGTAGATGTATAGATGGAGATGTGAATGGAGATGTGGATGTATGCATGTAGATGTATAGATGTGGAGGTGAATGGAGATGTGGATGTATGCATGTAGATGTAGATGTATAGATGGGGATGTGAATGGAGATGTGGATGTATGGATGTAGATGTATAGATGTGGATGTGAATGAAGTTGTGGATGTATGCATGTAGATGTAGATGTATAGGCGTATAGATGTAGATGTATAGATGTGGATGTGAATGTGGAGGTGGATGTATGCATGTAGATGTAAATGTATGGATGTGAATGTGAATGTGGATGTGGATGTATGCATGGAGTTGTGGATGTATGCATGTAGATATGAATG
This sequence comes from Cibotium barometz, assembly GCF_041138505.1. Taxonomy (NCBI): domain Eukaryota; kingdom Viridiplantae; phylum Streptophyta; class Polypodiopsida; order Cyatheales; family Cibotiaceae; genus Cibotium; species Cibotium barometz. Next base: position 24,075,552 of record NC_141108.1, read on the forward strand.
TATGCATGTAGATGTGGATGTATGGATGTGAATGTGGATATCGAATGTGGAATAAGTAAGGTGGGTTGATGAGGGATAATGTGGAAAAATGAGAGTTAATATAGAAACTGTATTTGTAAACTGTTTGTAAATGATTGTTTTATGTCAAGAATGCTGGGGGGAGCATTTTGACCGTCTTGTGATTAAGGTCGTGATGATAAAGTTGCAACTGCTGATGGAGAGTCAATGAAGGACGTCTCGCGTAGCAAGGTCGGCTGAGGTCTTGACCAGCCTCGGTGCGATTAAAATGGTGAGCTTCCGGTACGGTGGATGAGGGGCCAAGGAAGCGGCCTATGAGTGAAGCGCTAGGTCACCTGCGAAGGATCCTAGAGGGTGCTGACCATACGGTGCTCGGGCTTTGGGTCGCCTAGGATACCCACGCGTGCGTCGAGGAAGATATTGGAACAAGAGTAGGAGTTGTTTTCTAAAATCGGGCATGGATCTGGTTGATTGACCTTGCTGGTCTTCAATGGATGAGTCCATGGCTCTTTATATGGATCTGTTGGTTGATCTTGCTGATCTTCAACGAGAGTCCATCTTGATAAGTGATTATATTGCCGAGTATTATGGGCTAGGAATTAGGAAACGGCCCCTGAGTGGACAGGTGGTGAGCGTCCTAGTTGCCAATGATGCCATAGATACTCTGATGAAGGAATGATGGGAAAATTAAGAATCAACTGGATAAATTGGAAGATGGTGATCAATGATACTATGGTTTTATTAAAGGATTGTTTTAAACTGGTTGAATCTGTGAAAAGGCAATTTCATATTGGGTGTGTGAGTGGTGTGACTAGTTTTATTTTTGCATGAACATCCGGCTAGGGGGCCTTGGAACTCTTTTCCTTGGTACCCAGGACAAAACCTAACCAAATTCTTAATTGGATCCCATCACTACAGTGGTTGGGCGGTTGGCTAACCCATGGGACTGGTGGATGGGGTTAGGTTGGACTGATGGATCCGTAAATCGAGACTCAAACTTTTGTTTTTACGATAGATAAAATAAATCTCGGACCGTAACTGTTCTATGGATAGGAATCAACGGCTGTGCCTCTTGAATGGGGAAAAAAGCGTTGATCCCAATGATCCAAGTGCAAGTTCTTCCTTGATTTGACCAAGTATCTTATAGATGTAATTGGATCAGCTCGATCAGAAATGATCTTGACTACGTTAGAGTAAAAAGTTATCCTGGTGGAATCGCCCGTGCTTTCCGGTAAAGGAAGTTTTTTCGGGTTCGGTTTTGGAACAACCGACGGACTAATCTCTTATCCGGATATCCGTGGGTGAGGCCCCGAGTGTGGGACCCTGTCCCACGCGAGAAGTGCTACTTCCGCTGCTAGTATCCCGAATCTGTTGCTCGGTCGGAACAGGGATCTTACAGTTGGTATCAGAGCCAAACTGAAGGCTAATAAGGATAATTAAATTCTTATCCGAAATTGGTAATAAGAATTCAGAAACAGTATTTTCATAATGTATTTTCATTCCGTAAGCTTCTTTGATGAAGAAATTTTAATCAAAGAAATTATTTTTATAGATGGAAGCTCTCCATTTATATGGTATTCCCGACCTCACCTAGTCCCAAGATATGATTGCATTTGCCTTCGAGCATCTCATCTCTTCCGCTTCAACTCGAACAAGCCGAACAAGACTTGCACGCCATTTCGAGGAATTATATTTTCCTAATCTAGTGGAGAGACAACAGCATAAGTGGTTTGCAGGGCTATATATCCATGCCCCTTGCAACCAGCATGCAATGCTGAGGCAGAACCTCTCATTGGCCATGATTTTGATAAAGCTGAAAATGGTGCGTGGTATCATTCTATATCATTCAACGCCTAAAAATTTCAGACTTGCTTGCCGAGTTTATAGACTCTTTAGTCGATTTATCCCTAAGGACAAAATAAGAGCTCCCTTCGCAATTAGAAAAATTATGTAAAAGGGCATGACTATGGCCCAGTACCGTCGTCTTATGTGTCTCTCGAGGAGATTTTGAATTTTGGAGCTGAGCCACTCTATGTACTTATTGCAACTTGTATATAAATATACAAATGTCTTTCTGTTATTTAAGTGATTGTTTACGGACGAACGAAAAAAAAAGAAAAAAAAAGAAAAAAAAGAAAAAAATCTGTTTATCAGACATATGTCATAAATCTCCAATAAGATCAACTGAGGAGCCAATTATGTCTAAAATTTATCAAGACGGACAAAAGGTTGTAATTGTGTGATATGATTCAAACTGAAATTCGTAAATTAGTAATTAGGACTTCAATTAGAAAAACCGCAATTATATAGAATCCCTGACTTGCTTGAGGCCTAGACATGATGGTAATTACCTTATAATTCCAAGGGTCGTGACTACCGTATATACCGAGAGTATAACTGCAGCTCTTTACTGACAGTATATACGAGTAAATCTAAGACTTGAAATTATAAGCGTTAATACTATCCAGATGATGATTTTGCATGTGATTGATATGATTTTTAATTCTGTTTGAGAATTGATGAATTGATTTGGATTCTGATTGAAAATTCTGATTGAAAAATGATGATTTTTAAAAATTAGTTGAAATATAATGAAACCACAATGAGGGGGAATGGGACGAGTCCCTGTGATGATACTCATAACTAGAATGATGATAACAAATTCAGCAAATCACTATGAGATTAGTGGGTTGTGCTAATACTTGACCGGTAGATCAAGTTAAGGGATGTCAAATTGAGAACTTGCTTGACTAAAATTTCCGTGGAGGAATGTTCCGAAGGAAACTTTTCGGTCTAATGGACCATTATCATGTTAAAGACATGAATGATATGACCGGAATGAATTGTTATTTAATGATGAGTTCTATATAAGGGATATTTATCCCAGTGTTCTGTTGGGTTGACCAAAATATAAGGAACCCCAGAATAAAATTGGATCTTAAGAAAAAGAGCTGTCCTCTACCTTGCGAGATGAGGACATCTCGCACTTTTTAAGTGGGGTAGAATGTAAGATTCCTCCCCAACCTTCGAGGTATACAGGAGTAAGAATCTTCCTTTCTGATCTTATAATTATTCCCTCTCTAAAATAAAAGAAAGTTTCTGTTTAAAAAAGGAAGACCCTTTCCCTAGAATACTTCTCAAGAGCCCCACCTGTTTTAAAGATTTAGAACAATGAGTTCAGAAGTGAGAATCGGTGTTTTAGATACCAAGGTTTTGGGTTTTCATTCGAGTACGGCGCAAAAGAAGTTCTTTATCTCTTAGGGAGTATAAGAAGTTATCCCCCAGATATTGTGACCCTTATATCTGAATTCAATGAAAGTAGGTGACTTAGCCTACAAGCTTCTTTTATCTCCTCATCTCAAAATTCTTAATGCCTTCTATAGAAAAATGTGTCAAACACAAATCATGGAAAGACGGTAAAACTTTAGTGGCAAGTTACCGTTGGCTTCTAGGTTACGCTAGCTCCTTCCTTTATATAAGTTGTAATTTTTACTTGTCGCTCACAATAATCTTACTCCCATCAATCTCCTTTCTTTCTTAATCTCCTTCATGGCTTGGCAACAAGAATTAGTTTTATCCCTGATGATTTCTCACCTTCAAGACGCAAGAGAGTCTGTGAAGAAAGACTTTATAGAACAATATGAGCACTCACTTTTTCCTCACCTAGGAACTTCTGTAGCTCAGACCAAATGGCGGACCTATCAAAACATAACTAGGGTAACACCCTGGGGCCAGCAGCACTTTCGTAACAATGTCCACTTGGCCATGGTTATTGAAGCTTTGGGTTTGGGTCCCCGATACTACTGCGTCATGAGATCAAGGCATCTTGGGTTTTCTGAGCGGGTCTTCTTACTAGCGTGTTTTCTTCCTCATGAGAAGATATGCCTTTATCCCGTTTTTGGCTTGCCTCTCAGAGGTCCTTTTGTTAGATCACCTCATACCACTGAGATAGGTGCGGCAATAACCAGCAGAATCATTCCCATAGATGAGTTACCCTATACTTGTGCAGCTTGTGAGTGCTGCTTTTGTGACCATATGATGGACGGGCTTATGGAAGTGTAAAGAGTTCTTCTATCTTTACTGTATAAGTTTCGAGAATGAATAAAGTTTAAATCTTGTTCTTATCTTGCTTTCTTTAAGACTTTTCTTGGTGGTTAATCTTGATTAAAATTTTTCTCTAAGTCTCATATTCGTGCATCTTGCGAAATTATCCCAGTTTGCGAGATGAGGATATCTCGCATTTTTTAAGTGGGATAGAATGTAAGATTCCTCCCCCAACCCCCTTTTTGATGTCTAGTATCTTTCCCTGTAATCAATCCCTCTTCAGAAATATAAAGACCTTGCTTCTAACTGTTTTAGCCTAGAGAGAGAAAATTATTCTAGAGAGAGAATATTCAGATTATGAATATTTTTGGATAGAAAAATAACTTATCTTATTAAAATAAGTTTCCCTAAAATAAAAATTCAAAAAAGAAATTTTCAATGTGCAATTGGAATTAATTGGAAATAGGTATAAAGAACCTTAGTCTAAGGATCTAGATTTTCAGAAATTTTTAGATTATGGTCCAATTAAGGTTCCAATTTTTAGATTATGGTCCAATTAAGGTTCCTATGGGCCAATAGCATCAATCCATGTGTAGGGAGGAGATAAATCCAAATTGTAAAAGAAGATACCCAAAAATGAGTAAATGCTCACATAAGATGAAGAGTTGAAAATGTACAAGGTTTATTAGTAAAAAACTATGAACAATAAAATTTTGACACATATGTAAGGAAGGAGAGTTCTTTAAAGAAGGTGCATATTTCACATAAGATGAAGAGTTGAAAATGAACAAGGTTTATTAGTAAAAATCTATGAGCAATAAAATTTTGACACATATGTAAGGAAGGGGAGTTCTTTAAAGAAGGTGCATATTTCACATAAGATGAAGAGTTGAAAATGTACAAGGTTTATTAGTAAAAAAAATTGTGAGCAATAGAATTTTGACACATATGTAAGGAAGGGGAGTTCTTTAAAGGAGGTGCATATTTCACATGCTTGAATGAGTTTTAAACTCAAAAATAAAGTGATATTTTTATCTCTCATATCTCTTGAACCAAACCAAATCAAAATGGAACCAAATCGAATCAAAAAGTAACCAAACTAGGTCTAAATCTAGTCCAAATTCAACCAAACTGACTTGGAAAATTCTAGAATCAGTTTGTTTGGTTAGGAGCTCAATTTTTCCTATAAATAGAAGCCTTCCCTTGCTGAAAAAGATATAGTGTCTTATGCATTGTTACTCTACTCCACCTAAGCCAAGAACTGTGAATTCTTTAATAATTCACTAGTTTTTGACACTTCTCTCTTTCTTCAATCTCCATTGGTGGCTCCATCAACATACTAAACCAATTGATTGGTTGGGGGCCTCTACCGTGAATAAAGAATCAACAAATTATAAGGTAAGTATAGTGAATTTTGATCTTTTCTATAATTTCTCAATGATTCTCTCTTCTCAACCCCTCTCAAGCTTGAGAAGCTTAATTGGTATGGTTTTTGCTATTGAAGTTAATTAATTAATGATAGTAAAGAATTACATAAAATGCTATTTATATTTAATTTTAATGGTTTTTCTCTCTCTCACTTAAGAAATGGTCATACTCATGACCCTTTTCAATCCAAATGAAGCTTTTCATAAGGCTTTTCCTTAATCCAAGATTAAGCTATGCTTGAGGCCAAATTAATGGCTTTTTTCTATGCTTTTAGTTTATGTATATCGATGATTCAATCCATTATGGATTGATGATCCAATTAGAGACCATCCTAATTATTTCTTTAATGATAAGCCTTATCCCTTAGAAAAAATTGAGATTTATCAGTCACATAGTAGTGGAGCTATGGCAAAATTTTTATAGAAATTACGCATAAAATAATTTCATTCAAAGTATAAAAAGAGGACTTCCTACCATATTCTAGGAAGTATGGTAGGAAGAGGACTTCCTACCATATTCTAGGAATTATCATCCTAAGATTAATTAAAAGAATTTTATTGTAATCATGGAGGTGTGGAGGTATGCATGTAGATGTAGATGTATAGATATAGATGTGAATGGAGATATAGATGTATAGATGGGGATGTGAATGTAGATGTAGATGTATGCATGTAGATGTAGATGTATGCATGAAGATGTTGATGTATAGATGGGGATGTGAATTGAGATGTGGATGTATAGATGGAGATGTGGATGTATGCATGTAGATGTATAGATATAGATGTGAATGGAGATGTAGATGTATGCATGTAGATGTAGATGTACGCATGTAGATGTAGATGTAGATGTATGCATGGAGATGTAGATGTATGCATGTAGATGTGAATGTAGATGTAGATGTATGCATGGAGATGTAGATGTATAGATGGGGATGTGAATGGAGATGTGGATGTATGCATGTAGATGTATAGATGGAGATGTGAATGGAGATGTGGATGTATGCATGTAGATGTACAGATGTGGAGGTGAATGGAGATGTGGATGTATGCATGTAGATGTAGATGTATAGATGGGGATGTGAATGGAGATGTGGATGTATGGATGTAGATGTATAGATGTGGATGTGAATGAAGTTGTGGATGTATGCATGTAGATGTAGATGTATAGACGTATAGATGTAGATGTATAGATGTGGATGTGAATGTGGAGGTGGATGTATGCATGTAGATGTAAATGTATGGATGTGAATGTGAATGTGGATATGGATGTATGCATGGAGTTGTGGATGTATGCATATAGATATGAATGTATGCATGTAGATGTGGATGTATGGATGTGAATGTGGATATGGAATGTGGAATAAGTAAGGTGGGTTGATGAGGGATAATGTGGAAAAATGAGAGTTAATATAGAAATTGTATTTGTAAACTGTTTGTAAATGCTGTTTGTAAATGATTGTTTTATGTCAAGAATGCTGGGGGGAGCATTTTGACCGTCTTGTGATTAAGGTCGTGATGATAAAGTTGCAACTGCTGACGGAGAGTCAATGAAGGACGTCTCGCGTAGCAAGGTCGGTCGAGGTCTTGACCAGCCTCGGTGCGATTAAAATGGTGAGCTTTCGGTACGGTGGATGAGGGGCCAAGGAAGCGGCCTATGAGTGAAGCGCTAGGTCACCTGTGAAGGATCCTAGAGGGTGCTGACCATACGGTGCTCGGGATCTGGGTCGCCTAGGATACCCATGCGTGCGTCGAGGAAGATATTGGAACAAGAGTAGGAGTTGTTTTCTGAAATCGGGCATGGATCTGGTTGATTGACCTTGCTGGTCTTCAATGGATGAGTCCATGGCTCTTTATATGGATCTGTTGGTTGATCTTGCTGATCTTCAACGAGAGTCCATCTTGATAAGTGATTATATTGCCGAGTATTATGGGCTAGGAATTAGGAAACGGCCCCTGAGTGGACAGGTGGTGAGCGTCCTAGTTGCCAATGATGCCATAGATACTCTGATGAAGGAATGATGGAAAAATTAAGAATCAACTGGATAAATTGAAAGATGGTGATCAATGATACTATGGTTTTATTAAAGGATTGTTTTAAATTGGTTGAATCTGTGAAAAGGCAATTTCATATTGGGTGTGTGAGTGGTATGACTAGTTTTATTTTTGCATGAACATCCGGCTAGGGGGCCTTGGAACTCTTTTCTTTGGTACCCGCCGGGACAAAACCTAACCAAATTCTTAATTGGATCCCATCACTACAGTTGTTGGGCGGTTGGCTAACCCATGGGACTGGATGGGGTTAGGTTGGACTGATGGATCCGTAAATCGAGACTCAAACTTTTGTTTTTACGATAGATAAAATAAATCTCAGACCGTAACTGTTCTATGGATAGGAATCAACGGCTGTGCCTCTTGAATGGGGAAAAAAGCGTTGATCCCAATGATCCAAGTGCAAGTTCTTCCTTGATCTGACCAAGTATCTTACAGATGTAATTGGATCAGCTCGATGAGAAATGATCTTGACTACGTTAGAGTAAAAGTTATCCTGGTGGAATCGCCCGTGCTTTCCGGTAAAGGAAGTTTTTTCGGGTTCGATTTTGGAACAACCGACGGACTAATCTCTTATCCGGATATCCGTGGGTGAGGCCCCGAGTGTGGGACCCTGTCCCACGCGAGAAGTGCTACTTCCGCTGCTAGTATCCCGAATCTGTTGCTCGGTGGGAACAGGGATCTTACAAAACCTTTGCAAGCATGTCCATAGAGCTGCTACCCCTTGCAAAGTTTCACAACCATCTGAGACCGAATGGGTGGGACAGTGTGTTGTCACCCGCTATGTTTCGCATAGTGCCCAAAGGGTCTCCTATACAAAAAATAGAGGGTTCAGTTAGGATATCATTAATATACGATACGACATCTGATGTGCTTGAAACTTTGCAAGTGGGTCCATAGGGCTACTACCCCTCCACTCACAAAGTTTCACCCACCATCTGGGTGGGACGGTGTGATATCACCCACCATGTGGGTGGGACGGTGTGATATCACCTGCTTTGTTTCTCATAGTGTACAAAGGCTCTCCTATACAAAAAATAGTGGGTTTGGGTGTAGCAGCACCATCGGTGGGTGTGATGGTGTGTTGCCACCCGCTATTTCATGCGTAGTGCTCAAGGGGTCTGCTATATGCAAAAAATAACGCATTTGGGTAGGGAATCATTATCATACAGTGTCTGATGTGCTTGAAACTATGCGCGTGGTTCCATAGAGCTGCTACCCCTCCACTCGCAAAGTCTCACCACCATCCGGATGGGTGGGACGGTGTGCTATCACCCCCTGCTATGTTTTGCATAGTGCCCAAAGGGTCTCCTATACAAAAAAATAGCAGGTTTGCGTAGGGCATCATCATTATACGATGTCCGATGTGCTTGAAGCTTTGTAAGCGAGTCTAGAGAGCTGTTACCCCTCTGCTCACAAAGTTTCACCACCATCTGAAACAGCGGATGGGTGGGACAGTGTGTTGTCACCCGCCCCTATTTTTCGCATAGTGCCCAAAGGGTCCCCTGTGCAAAAAATAGCTTGGGTAGGGCATAATTGTCATACGATTTGTAATGTAGGTGAAACTTTGCAAGAGGGTCCATGGGGCTACTACTTTGCCACCCGCTATTTTTTGCATAGTTCTCGAGGGGTTCCCTTTGCAAAAAATATCGGGTTTGGATAGGGCATCATTATCATATGATGTCGATGCGGTTGAAACTTTGCGAGCCGTTCCATGGAGTTTCTAGCCCTCCACTCACCAATTTTTACCACCAATTGACGTCAGATGGGTGGGACGTTGTGTTGCCACCCGCTATTTTTCGCATAGTGCCCAAGGGGTCCACTATCCAAAAAATAGCGGGTTTGGGTAGGGCATCATTATCATACGTGACGCCTGATATGCGGGTGAAACTTTGCAAGTAGGGCCATGGGATTCATACCCCTCAACTGGAAAGGTTTCACCACCATTGGACCCCGAAATGGGGGGACGGTGTGCTGCCACCCCCGCTATTTTTGAATAATGCCCAAGGGGTCCACTATGCAAAAAGTAGCGGGTTTGGGTAGGACATCATTATCATATGAGGTCTACTGTGGGTGAGACTTTGCAAGCAGGTCCATGGGGCTACAAGAACTTCTCTCGCAAATTTTCACCACCATCGGACGTTGGATGCGCGGGACGGTGTGTTGCCACCCGCAATTTTTCACATAGTGCAAGGGGTCCTCTATGCAAAAAATAGCAGGTTTGGGTAGGGCATCATTATCATAAAACTTCCGACAAGCTTAAAACTATGCGACTGGGTCCATAGAGCTGCTATCCCTCCAATCACAAAGTTTAACCACCATCCGACACCGTATGGGTGGGATGGTGTGTTGTCACACCTGCTATGTATTGCATAGTGCCCAAAGGGTGCCCTACGTAAAAAATACGACGATTTGGGTAGGGCATCATTAGCATAGGATGTCCAATGCGCTTGAAACTTTGTGAAGGTCAATAGAGCTGCAAGCCCTCCACTTGTAAAGTTTCACCACCATCCGCCCCGTCGGACACCGGATGGGTGGGATGTTTTGCTGTCACCTGCTATGTTTTGCATAGTTTCCAAAGGGTCCCATATGCATAAAATAGCGGGTTTGGGTAGGGCATCATTAGCATATAGTATCTGATGCGGGGGAGACTTTATGAGCACGTCCATGGGGATGCTGCCCCTCTACTTGCAAAGTTTCACCACCATGAGACGTCGGATGGGCGGGATGTGCTACCATCCGCTATTTTTGGCATAGTGCCCAAGGGGTCCCCTTTGCAAAAAATAGTGGGTTTGGATAAGGCATCATCATCATCATCATCATCATCATATGGTGTCCAATGTGGGTGAAACATTGCAAGCGGGTCCATGGGGCTGCTACCTCTCCACTAGCAAAGTTTCACGACCACGTCGGCGGCGGACCCCAAATAAGTGGGTCAGTGTGCTACCACCCGCTATTTTTTGCATAGTGCAAGGGGTTCTCTATGCAAAAAATAGCAGGTTTGGGTAGGGAATCATTATCATATGGCATCCAATGAGCTTAAAACTATGCAAGTGGGTCCATAGAACTGTCGTCCCTCCACTCAAAAAGTTTCACCACCATCCGACACCGTATGGGTGGGACGGTGTGCTATCACCCACTATGTTTCGCATAGTGCCCAAAGGGTGTCCTATGCAAAAAATAGCGGGTTTGGATAGAGCATCAGTATCATATGATGTCCGGTGTACTTGAATCTTTGCGAGTGGGTCAATAGAGCTGCAAGCCCTCCACTTGCAAAAAATAGTGGGTTTGGGTAGAGCATCAGTATCATACGATGTCCGGTGTACTTGAATCTTTGCGAGTGGGTCAATAGAGCTGCAAGCCCTCCACTTGCAAAGTTTCACCACCATCAGACACCGGGTGGGTGGGACGGTGTGTTATTACCCGCTATGTTTCGCATAGTGCCCAAAGGGTCCCATATGCATGAAATAGCGGGTTTGGGTAGGGCATCATTGTCATACGGTGTCCGATGTAGGGGGGACTTTATAAGCACGTCCATGGGACTGCTAGTCCTCCACTTTCAAAGTTTCACAACTACGAGACACCGAATGGGCGGGATGTTGCGCTACCACTCGCTGTTTTTCACGTAGTGCCCAAGGGGTCCCCTTTGCAAAAAATCACGGGTTTGGATAAGGCATCATTATCATACCTTGTTCGATGTGGGTGAAACTTTGCGAGTTGGGCCATGGGGCTGCTACCCCTCCATTGGCAAAGTTTCACCACCATTGGACCAAATAGGTGGGATGGTGTGCTACCACCTGCTATTTTTCGCATAGTGCCAAGGGGTCCCCTTTGCAAAAAATTAGCGAGTTTGGGTAGAAAATCATTATCATATGATGTTCGATGTAGGTGAAACTTTGTGAGTGGCTCCATGGGCCTGCTAGCCCTTCACTTGCAAAGTTTCACCACCATCAGATGCTAGATGTGTGGGACGGTGCGCTGCCACCCGCTATTTTTCACATAGTGCAAGGGCTCGATATGAGAAAATAGGGCATCATTATCATATGGCATCTGATGTGCTTGAAACTTTTTGAGCGGGTCCATAGAGCTGCTACTCCTCCACTCACAAAGTTTCACTAGCATTAGACATTGGATGGGTGGGATGGTGTGCTGTCACCCGCTAGGTTTTACATAGTGCCCAAGGGGTGCGTCAGTATCCTGAGCAAAAACATATGAGCGATATATTGCGAGTGGTAAAATTTCAAATCCAAACTTTTACCTAGTTCTCCACACAAAACTTCCATGCATAGGTTTTTAATTAACTAATTATCGTAGGCTTGACGCTTTGTGAAATCTTCGTTCCAATAAATTGATAATCCTGGGCTTGATTCTTTGTGAAAACAAGCATTTTGCTACGGAGAAGACAACACCCAATTGTCCACAATATTAAATTTTAAAAACAAGTTGAAACCAATTTTTGATACTACAAATTGGTTTTTTTGGCCCAATGAAGCATCATAAAAGCACCCAAATCACAATCACAAAAGCTTGTTCTCTTATAACAAATCCATAGAGGAACGTGCCATAGATGCATAGCATATGGCACAAACACTAGCAACTCAACTAATGAAACAACCACAAATCAGATTTCGAAAAGAAAATGGACATCCCCACGCCCAATGTAAGATACCTACGCAGCCCCTCAAGATGTCCAGTTTCTTCCCCTATAAATCAATCCCCTTTTCAGAATAATAAAAGATCTTGTTTCTACTTGTTTTGGCCTAGAGAGAGAAAATATTCTAGAGAGAGATAATTTAGTTTTTAGATATCTTTGGATGGAAAAATATCCCTTCTTATTAAAATAAATTTCTCCAAAATAGAAGTTTAAAAAGAAATTCCTAAGGTGCATTAGAAATAAATTATAATGTGCACAAAAGACCTTAGCCGCCTAAGGGTCCCTGTTTTCAGAAAATTTTGGATTAAGGTCCGAACAAAGGTTTGACAGGCTAATGAGATTAATCCAAATGTAGGGAGGAGATAAATTTGTAGAATAAAAGAAACCCTCTCCCCCCTCCTCTCCCCCCCCCAAAAAAAATGAGTAAATGCTCACATAAGATGAAGAGTGGGCTAAGGACCAAAGAAAACAATTAAAAAACTGAATTTTGAACCTCAGTGTGGGGATCTCTCCTCATGAAGTAGGCACCTTTTTCTCATCATTACCCCCCAATTTTTAATCAATAAAATGAGATATTTCATCTCTCCTCTCTCTTGTTTCAAATCTAGATCCAAAAAGTAAGCTAAACTGACCCAAAAATGGTCAAAAATTGACCAAACTGATTTGGAGAATTCTAGAATCAATTTGCTTGGTTAGAGGCTTACTTTTTCCTATAAATAGAAGCCTCCCCCTTTGTAAAAGCTTAATGGTGTTTATGCATTGTTACTCTACTCTTGTCCTGAGCCATCTACATTGAATTTTTTTAATAATTCAATTGTATTTGGCCTAATCCTCTCCAAAGTGAATTGGTGGCCACTATTGCTTCAAACAAGAGTAGAACCCTCAATCCCTCAAGCCAAAGGAGAGCTTACAAGCTCCATGTAAGTTAATTTTCTTACTTTGGTTACGAATTTTAATGAAAAATCTATGGTTTTCTTGATTTTTATGTTTTGCAAATGATTGAATTAAATTCAAATGCTATGCCTTTGATGAAAAGGCCACCCCCTTCTCTTCTTTACATTCCAATCTTTCTTAATCCTAGAAAGATTAACTAAGTGATTAATTAAACTCTTCTTATTGTTTACTCTTTTGAATTTAGAAAATTGTGTAGATTAGAGTTCTATAATTCTAAATTGGGTTAATTAAGTTAAGTGAAGAAATATAAAAAATGAGAAATGATCAGCCATACAAAGGAGGTTATGAAAAATTTTTCCAGAATTTTGTGAAAAAGAAAGTTTGTTTTTATGTTATTCCAAAAGAGTAATTACCACCATTTTTGCATCTAAAAGAAATATTCTAATTATTCCATATATATATTCACCTATGAATATGCATGGATATCACTGATATTAATTATTAAATTTGATTTCTATGCATAGAAAGATACATAAAGAAATTTTTTTAATTACAAAAGTGTTATTCTTATTAAAATTGATTTCTATGCATAGAAAGATGCATAATGGAATTTTTTTATTATAAAAGTGTTATTCTTATTAAATTTGATTTCTATGCATAGAAAGATGCATAATGGATTTTTTTAATTATAAAAGTGTTATTCTTATTAAATTTGATTTTATGCATAGAAAGATGCATAATGAAATTTTTTAATTATAAAAGTGTTATTCTTATTAAATTTGATTTTTATGCATAGAAAGATGCATAAAAGAAATTTTATTATTATAAAAATTGTTATTCTTATTAAATTTGATTTCTACGCATAGAAAGATGCATAATGAATTTTTTTCAATTATAAAAGTGTTATTCTTATTAAATTTGATTTTTATGCATAGAAAGATGCATAAAGGATTTTTTTATTATAAAAGTGTTATTCTTATTAAATTTGATTTCTATGCATAGAAAGATGCATAAAGGAAATTTTTTTATTATAAAAGGGTTATTCTTAAAAAATTTAATTTTTATGCATAAATAGATGCATAAAGAAATTCTTTTTATTTTAAAAGTGTTATTCCTATTAAATTAGATTTAATGCATAAATAGATGTAGAAAAGGATTTTAAAAAAATAAAAGTGTTATTCCCATTGAAGTTGATTTTTATGCATAAATAGATGCATAAAGAATTTATATCAAAATTAGAATTCTCTTAAATTCTATGTTTAAATTTTATGAGTATTTGATAAATGAATAATTAAATATTCTAAGAGAGAAATTTCTATCGTTTTATATTCACACAGATTGTAAAAAGAAAATTCAAGAAATCTATCGAGATCGAAATATTGAGATAAATGATTAATTTATTCCTCATTGGAATTCGTAACTAATTTAGAAATCAATTAAGTGAATATTCAAAGAAAGAAATTGAGTAAAATAGTAACTGAATTATCAAACCTTTTCGTGAAAGATAGTTCAGAAAAAATCTTATCCGACTCGACCCTTGAATCAGACTATGACCAAGACCAAACTCTTTCGTCAGTTTCGAGGAAAGAAGGTGTGACCAGTTTAGAAAAATACACTCAAAACTCCCGCCAAATCTAAAACTAAGTTTGAGACCCTTCAAATTGATATGTGGATCAAGGTTATAAAATTCTAGGAGTTCTTGTATGAAATTCAAAATTCCGATCAAGAAGTTTTGGGGATACTGATTCAAGAAATACTCCTTGTATTCAACAGAAAATCAAACTGAAAATTTGCATATAGAAACCCTGTTTTCTTAAAGGACTGTCTTACGCCAAAATGCTGGAGGGAGCATTTGGTATATGTTTTTTCTAAGGGAAGTTCGGTTGCAATAGCTGGCGAGGGGAGTGTTCAAAGGATGGCTCACCCGTCCAAGCCTGCCCAGGTCTTCACCAGCCTTGATATGGTTGAAAAATGGTGCGCTTCCGGTAGTACGATGGGCGAGGGCCGATGAAGGGGTCCCTGAGTGAAGTGCTAGGACACCTGAGGAGGATCCTGCATGGGCTCGCGGTGCCTATGACACCGCGAGCCCATGACATACACATGGGTGCCTATGACACCCATGTGTATGTCATGGAAGATATGTATGATGGATGAAATGATTATTGTAATCTATTACTAGATCTCGTTGACCAGTTGTTCTCACCGGCGGAGAGTGTAGAGTGATACTAATTTTTGAGAAACAAGGGACTGGATGGAATTTTTGAGTTATGACATCTGTAACCTTGTCAATGAATTATTTTATATGTTAAAGTTTTAAAGAGGAGTGTGTGCGTATCTGTATTCGAAAGCAAAAGATAAGAAAGGCATTTAATTATGGGTGGGTTAGTAATTGTTTGGTTCTATCGATTCCAGTGGTTGGGGTGGTGGCTAACCCATGGGCCGGATGGGGTGGAATCAGTGGAGTTTTAATAATTAAATTATAATAATAGGAATACGCTTCGAATTCGAGTAGTTAAATAAAAACCTGAAGAATTTCTCAAATGATTAGATCAACGACTGTGCTTGATTTCGGTTAGGACAAAAGCGTTGATTTTTTCAAATTAAGTCAGTGATAGTTTTCCTTCTATCTGGTTTAATCAGGTGGTGAAGGATAGTTTAGTCTCTTGACCCCGTTAGAAAATTTATTAAGAAAATCAAAAAGGTTGAATCGTCCCCATTTTTTGGGCAAGGAAAATTTTCCCAGTTTCGGTTTCAGAATGACCACCAGATTAGTCTCGTGTTCAGACATTCGAGGGGAGGCCCTGAGTGGGAAACCCTATCCTACGCAAGAGGAAGCTACTTCCGCTGCTAGCAATCGGGAATTCGGTGCATGGAGGGGGTAGAGGGGTCTCACAGTTGGTATCAGAGTGCTGTTGTAAACTTACAAAACATCAGCAGAAATTGCCTAAAATTTTAAAGTAAATATGGGAAATAATGTTTTCACTTGTTAAGATTATGTTTAAAATAAACTTCATAAATTGAAAACTCATAAATTGAACTGGATTTTTAGATGGATACTCCAAATCTATCTAGCATTCTTGGACTCTCCCAGAGTCAGGATATGATCGCCTTTGCCTTCGAAAATCTCCTCAACTCCGCTACAACCCGAGGAAGCAGAGTGAGACTTGCTTGTCACTTTGAGGGTCTATACTTTCTTGATCCAGTAGAGCGATGTCAGCATATGTGGTCAATACCAACTGGGAAATTTAGAAGTGAAGGAAGACCCTTCCCTCATAACACTTTCTGAGGAGCCCCACCTCTTTCAAGGATTCAGAGGGATGAGCTTAGAAGTGAGAACAAGTGTTTTGGGTGTTAGGGTTTTGGTCACCATCTTAAAGACTGCCCAACTCTTGCCATGTCAAGAGGAAACCCAGAGTGCAGAGACCAGCCCCTTCGTATCAATCAAATCAGGGTCTGTCATCTCGCCAAAATTAGGGCAATCCCAGGAGGACTCCAGCTCAACCATCTGCTCTATTTAGAGTAATCTCAAAACTCCCTCCCAAAACTGGGGTAACCAAAGAGAAAGAGTTCCGCCCCAATCTGCAGCAGCCAGAGCAGTTACGATAGTAGAAGTCATGGAAGAGGAAAGAGGTCAGATCTATGCCGCGATTGAAAACCAAGGGCCAAATCGTTAATTCTCTGTCATCCATACTCCAGCTGAGTATAAGGGTAAGCCATTTAAGCTTTTGATTGATTCAGGCGATATTCATTTATTTCCCCAGGATGCTTGCATAAGCTAGTCTTAGAACAGAAATTAGAGAAACCCTATGCAAGTTGAATTGGCAAGTGGGAAGATTCTTTTCACTCAACCATGAGACAGATCATATTCAGTTCAATCTAGATGGGAATGTAACTGACTGCCAGTTTTCAGAGTCTTACCTTTGGGAGTTTTTGTGACAGAATCCTTGGAATGGATTGGCTCCACAAAAATTAGGCTGACATTCATTGTCACAATGGAACCATTTCCTTCCGTGACCTTCATGAGAACAAAGTTCAAGGAACTAGAATTTTTGGATCCCCAGATCTGCAATTAGTAAAAGCTTCTAGGTTACTAAAAGGACTTAGAAAGAAGCAGCTCATTTATGTTATCAAAATGAATTTGGTAGACACAAAGTTAAAGGCTAAAGAACCAGAATGGTTAAGTGAGTATGATGATTTATTCCCAGCAGAGCTAGCTGAGATGCCTTTGATTTGGGAAGTAGATCATGAGATAGAATTGACCCCTGGAGCTCAGCCAGTAGCCCACCAGTGCACATACAAAATGCTAGTCCTTGAAGCCATTGAACTCAAGGAATAGCTTAGGCAGCTGTTAGAACAAGGGTTTGTAAGACCCAGTGTTTCACCTTGGGGAGCGCCAGTTCTCTTTCAGAAAAAGAAGGATGGAACGTTAAGACTTTGTGTGGATAATAGAAGTCTCAATCAGCTGACAGTTTAAGAATAAGTATCCTATCCCCACAATTGATGAGCTTCTCGATAGGCTAAATGGAGCCCAAATCTTCACAAAGATAGATCTCAAATCAGGGTATTACCAGATCAGGATTAATGATCAAGATATCCCAAAGACAGCAATCAATAATCGCTATGGGCACTATGAATTTAATGTCATGCTATTTGGATTGACAAATGCCCTAGCTACATTCAATCGCATAATGCAGGACATTCTCAAAGAATACTTGGGTGATTTTGTTTTTGTTTTCTTTGATGATATTCTGATTTACTCAAAGAATGCAGCTAACCATGAAGCTCACATCTGTAAAGTTCTTGAGGAAGCACCAATTCTTTGCAAAAAAGAGCAAATGCACTTTCTCTGTCGATCATGTTGAATACTTGGGCTTTTTGGTATCCAAAGACAGAATTTCTCCAGATTTCGTAAAAGTCCAAGCAGTCATAGATTGGCTTGAACCAAAGACAGTGAAAGAAGTCATGGGATTCTGGTTGGTATAGAATTTTTATACCTAAGTATGCTCTCATAGCTTCCCCCTAACTAATCTTCTCAAGAAGAATACCCCATTTCAATGGTCTGCCAGGTGTCAGAGTGCTTTTGATAAGCTGAAGACTACCTTGGTAACCAATCCCATTCTGAAGTTGCCAAATTTCTCTCTACCCTTAAAAACTGATGCCAATGGTTTTGCCCTGGGAGGTGTGCTCATGTAGGAAGATCATGCAGTGGCCTATGAATCCCAAAAACTCAGAATGCATGAGAGAAATATTGCTGTCCACCCCATGACCTGGAGCTACTTTTAGTAGTCTATGCCCTGAAGTTGTGGAGACATTACCTACTACCGGGTCAAAGATTCACTTTGATGTGACAGATCATCAGAGCTTAAAGTGGATCTTCACTCAGAAGGATCTCAACATGCACCAAAGAAATGCAGACCCTGTAGGAATTTGACTTTGAAATCAAGTACCACCCAGGCAAAGAAAATGTGGTAGCAGATGCCCTCAGCAAAAAAACCTCCTTGCTTGTAATCACAGTGGTGTCAAATCCATTGATTAATGAAGCAAGAGAGAAGATCATGCAGGATAGATTCTTTGGACCTATTGCTACCCTACTTATGCAAGAAAGCAAAACTCCTCAGGAGTTGAACCGAGTTCAAGGATATAGCCTGGATGAAGGAATTATGTATTATAATAGCAGGCTATGAATTTCCAATGATGAGGGAACTAAGGGTCAAATTTTGAATGAAGCCCATGATAGCCTTATAGCAAGACATCTAGGTTTCATGAAGACCTACATGTCTGTAAAGAAATGCTTCTTTGGGCTTGGACTAAAAAAGGATGTACTTAATCATGTACGTCAAGGCCTGATATGTCAGAAAGTTAAAGCCGAGAGAGTAAAAATGCCTGGGAAGTTACATCCATTAGACATCCCCCAGATGAAGTGAGAATGTATCAGTATGGATTTTATTACTGGACTACCTTCAGTGCAATCAGGTTACAACTCCATCTTCGTGGTAGTTGACAGACTAACCAAAGTTGCCCATCTGATTCCAGTAAAAGAAACCTACACTACTGCAGAGTGGATGTGGCTAGAGTGTTCCTCAAGGAAATCTTCAGATTACATGGCCTACCCAAGAGAATAATAAGTGATCGAGATCCCAAATTCACGTCAAAATTTTGGACTGCATTCTTCAAAGCAGTAGGAACTTTCTTGGATCTCAGCATAGCTTACCACCCTGAGGCTGATGGTCAAACAGAAAGGGTGAACCAAGTAATCAAAGATATACTTTGGTCATGCTGTGGCAGGGAACCCAAGAAGTGGCTAAGCTATCTGCACCTAGTCGAATTCGCCTACAATGCTTCTTATCACCGAAGTATCGGGATGAGCCCTTTCAAAGCTCTATATGGACAAGACTGCCTAACACCATTAACTTGGTCCGACCCATTGATTAGGGTCAAGATGTCTAGACAGATGCTTTATGACATGGAGTAGTAGATGCAATCAATCTGCAAGGATATAAAAGCTGCCTAGAATAGACAGAAGTAGTACGCATATAAGAAGAGGTCAGGCAAAAAATTTGAAGAAGCAGATATGGTCTTCATTCGAGTATGTCCCAAAAGAAGTTCTCTATCTCTTGGGAAGTACAAGAAGTTATCCCCCAGATACTGTGGGCCATATCTGATTACAAAGAAAATAGGTGACTTAGCCTATGAACTTCTTCTGCCTCCTCATCTCAAAGTACATAATGTATTTCATGTTAGCCTACTTAAGAAGTATGTACTGAGCCCGAATCATGTGCTTAATGATGAACTCTTAACTTCTTCAACCGAAGGGCAGATGAAACTCCAACCTGAAGAAATCCTTGATGTTCAAGAGAAGGTTCTCACACGAACAAAATTATGAGAGAATTATTAGTCAAATGGAAGTTCTATCCTTTTGAAGATGGCACCTGGGAGAATGAAGCTGAACTGATGCAGGATTATCCCCAGTTTGCGGGATGAGGACATCTCGCGTTTTTCAAGTGGGAGAGGATGTAAGATTCCTCCCCAGCCCCTCAAGATGTCTAGTTTCTTCCCCTGTAATCAGTATATCATATGATAATGATGTCGTATCCAAACTCGCTATTTTTTGCATAGGGGACCCCCTGGGCACTATGCAAAAAATAGTGTGTGGCAACACACCGTCCCACCGATTTGGGGTCCAAAGGTGGTGAAACTTTTCTAGTGGAGGGGTAGGAATCTCATGGGCCTCGTCGCAAATTTTCACCTGCATCGAACGTTGCGTATGATAATGATGCCCTACCCAAACCCGCTATTTTTTGCATAGGGGACCCATTGGGCACTATGCGAGAAATAGTGGGTGGCAGCATTCCATCTCGCCCATCTGTCATCTGATGGTGGTGAAACTTGGCGAGTGGAGGCTAGCAGTTCCATGGAACCACTCGCAAACCCACTATTTTTTACATAGGGGACCCTTTGGACACTATGCGAAAAATAGTGAACGCTGTATGATAATGATTCCCTACCCAAACCCACTTTTTTTTGCATAGGGAACCCTTTGGGCACTATGCAGAAAATAGCAAATAGCCACACACCGTCCCACCCATTTGGATGGTGGTGAAACTTTGCCAGTTGGAGGAATAAGAATCCCATGGAACTACTCGAAAACTTTCACAAGCATCCGACGTCACGTATGATAATAATGCTCTACCCAAACTCGCTATTTTTTGCATAGGGGACACCTTGCGCACTATGCCAGAAACTATTATGTGGTAGCACACTGTCTTGCCCATCCAACGGTGGTGAAAGTAGACAGATAACAACCCCATGGACCCGCTCGCAAAGTTTCACCCATATCAGACACCATATGATAATGATGCCCTACCCAAACTCGCTATTTTTTGCATAGGGGACCCCTTCGGCACTATGCGAGAAAAAGCGGGTGGTAGCACACTGTCCTACTCACTCAACGTCTGATGGTGGTGAAACTTTGCAAGTTAAGGGATAGAAATCCCATGGACTTGCTCTCAAAGATTCACCAACATCAAACACCGTATGATAAGGATTCCCTACCCAAACCCGCTATTTTTTGCATAGGGGACCCCTTCGGCACTATGCAAAAAATAGCGGGTGGCAGCACACTGTCCTGCTCATTCGGTGTCTAATGGTGGTGAAACTTTGTGAGTGGAGGAACTTCATTCCCATGGACCCACTCGCAAAGTTTCACCGCATCGGACGTTGTATGATAATGATGCCCTACCCAAACCCGCTATTTTTTGCATACGTGACCCCTTGGGCACTATCTAAAAAATAACGGGTGGCAACACACCGTCCTACTCATTTAGTGTGATGGTGGTGACACTTTGCCATTGGAGGGATAGCAGTCCCATGGACCTACTCACAAAGTTTCACCCGCATCATCGGATGTTGTGTATGATAATGATGCCCTACCCAAACCCGCTATTTTTTGCATATGGGACCCCTTGGGCACTATGCGAAAAATAGCGGGTGGTAGCCCATCGTCCCACCCATACGACGTTTGATGGTGGTAAAAATTTACAAGTGGAGGGCTCGCAACCCCATGGAACTGCTCTTGCAAAGTTTCACCCACATCGGACACCGTATGGTAATGATTCCTTACCCAAAACCACTATTTTTTGCATAGGGGACCCCTTGGGCACTATCCAAAAAATAGTGGGTGGGAGCACATCATCGTGCTCATTCCGCGTCTAATGGTGGTGAAACTTTGCGAGTGGAAGGATATAAGTCCCATGGATCTGCTTGAAAAATTTTCACATGCATTGGATGACGTATGATAATGATGCCCTACACAAACCCGCTATTTTTTGCATAGGGGACCCCTTAGGCATTATATGAAAAAAAGCGAGTGGCAGCACACCATCCCGCCCATCTGACGTTCGATGGTGGTTAAACTTTGTGAGTAGAGAGATAGCAGCTGTATGGAAATGCTCGCAAACTTTAACCCAGATCAGTGGCCGTATGATAATGATGCCCTACCCCAACCCACTATTTTTTGCATAGGGGACGCAATGGGCACTATGCGAAAAATAGCGGGTGGCAGCACACCGTCCCACCCACATTTGGCCTCCGATGGTGGTGAAACTTTGTGAGTGGAGGGGTAGCAATCCCGTGGACCTGCTTGAAAACTTTTACCCACATCGTAAGTATGAAAATTATTCCCTACCCAAACCCGCTATTTTTTGCATAGGGGGCCCCTTGGGCACTATGCAAAAAATAGTTTCTAGTAGCACACCGTCCCATCCATTCGGCATATGGTGGTGAAATTTTACGAGTGAAAGGGTAGAAGTCCCACGGATGCGCTCGCAAAGTTTTACCTACATTTCATGTCATATGATAATGATGCCCTACCCAAACCTGCTATTTTTTGCATAGGGGACCCTTGGGCACTATGCGAAAAAATAGTGGGTGGCAGCATTCCATCCTGCCCATCTGTTGTCTGATGGTGGTAAAACTTTGTGAGTGAAGGGTAGCAGCCCCATGGAACCACTTGCAAAGTTTCACCCGCATCAGACGCCATATGATAATGATGCGCTACCCAAACCTGTGCTATTTTTTGCATAGGGACCCCTTGGGCTCTATGCCAAAAATAGCTAGCACACCATCCTACACATTCCACATCTAATGGTGGTGAAACTTTGTGAGTGGAGGGATAGCAGTCCCATAGACCTGCTTGCAAGGTTTCACCTGCATCATCGGATGTTGTATAATAATGAGCCCTACCCAAACCTGATATTTTTTGCATAGGGGACCCTTTGGGCACTATGCGAAACATAGCGGGTGATACCACACCGTCCCACCCATCCAGTGTCAAATGGTGGTGAAACTTTGCAAGTGGAGGGATAGTAGCTCTATGGACACGATATGATAATGATGTCCTACCCAAACCCGGTAATTTTTGCATAGCGGACCCCTTGCCCTATGCAAAAAATAGCGGGTGGCAATGCACCATCCCGCGCATCCATGGTGGGAAAACTTTGCGAGTGGAGGGTTAGTAGTCCCATGTACCCACTCGCACTGTTTTACCCACATTCAACGTTGTATGATAATTATGCCCTACCCAACTATTTTTTGCATTGGAGACCCCTTGGGGCACTATGCGAAAGCACTATGCGAAAAATAGTGGATGGCGGCACACCGTCCCACCCATTCCGAGATAGTGGTGAAACTTTGCCAGTTAAGGGGTAGGCATCCCATGGACCTCCTTGTAAATTTTCACAAGCATCCGACATTGTGTATGATAATATATACCAAATGCTCCCTCCAACATTCTGGCGTAAGACAATCCTTTAAGAAAACAGGGTTTTTATGCAAATTTTTAGTTTGATTTTCTTTTGAATACAAGGAGTATTTCTTGAATCAATATCCCCAAAACTTCTTCATTGGAATTCTGAATTTCATACCAAAATTCCTCGAATTCTATAACCTTCATCCACCACCACAGATCAATTCGAAGGGTCTTAAACTTAGTTTCAGATTTGGCGAGAGTTTTGAGTGTATTTTTCTAAACTGGTCACACCTTCTTTCCTCAAAACTGATGAAAGAGTTTGGTCTTGGTCATAGTCTGATTCAAGGTTCGAGTCGGATAAGATTTTTCCTAAACTATCTTTCTCAAAAAGGTTTGATAATTCAGTTACTATTTTACTCAATTTCTTTCTTTGAATATTCACTTAACTGATTTCTAAATTAGTTACGAATTCCAATGAGAAATAAATTAATCATTTATTTGAATATTTTGATCTTGATAGATTTCTTGAATTTTCTTTTTACAATCCGTGTGAATATAAAACGATAGAAATTTCTCTCTTAGAGTATTTAATTATTCATTTGTCAATTACTCAAAGAATTTAAACATAGAATTTAAGAGAATTCTAATTTTGATATAAAAATTCTGTATGCATCTATTTATGCATAAAAATCAACTTCAATGGGAACACTTTTATTTAAAAAAAAATCCTCTTATGCATCTATTTATGCATAAAATCAAATTTAATAAGAATAACACTTTAAAAAAAAAGAATTTCTCTATGCATCTATTTATGCATAAAAATCAATTTTTATAAGAATAACGCTTTTATAATAAAAAAATTTCCTTTATGCATCTTTCTATGCATAGAAATCAAATTTAATAAGAATAACACTTTTATAATAAAAAATTTCCTTTATGCATCTTTCTACGCATAAAAATCAAATTTAATAAGAATGACACTTTTATAATTTAAAAAATTCATTATGCATCTTTTTATATACATAGAAATCAAATTTAATAAGAATAACACTTTTATAATAAAAAAATTCCTTTATGCATCCTTCTATGCATAAAAATCAAATTTAATAAGAATAACACTTTTATAATAAAAAAATTTTCATTATGCATCTTTCTATGCATAGAAATCAAATTTAATAAGAATAACACTTTTATAATAAAAAAATTTCATTATGCATCTTTCTATGCATAGAAATCAATTTTAATAAGAATAACACTTTTGTAATTAAAAAAATTCCTTTATGCATCTTTCTTAATAGAAATCAAATTTAATAATTAGTATCAGTGATATCCATGCATATTCATAGGTGAATATGTACATGGAGTAATTAGAATATTTCTTTTAGATGCAAAAATGGTGAGAATTACTCTTTTGGAATAACATAAAAACAAACTTTCTTTTTCACAAAATTCTGGAAAATTTTTCCATAACCTCCTTTGTATGGCTGACCATTTCTCATTTTCTATCTTTCTTTACTTAACTTAATTAACCCAATTTAGAATTATAGAACTCTAATCTACACAATTTTCTAAATTCAAGAGAAAAAACAATAAGAAGAGTTTTATTAATCACTTAGTTAATCTTTCTAGGATTAAGAAAGGTTGGAATGTAAAGAAGAGAAGGGGGTGGCCTTTTCATCAAAGGCATAGCATTTGAATTTAATTCAATCATTTGCAAAACATAAAAATCCAGAAAACCATATATTTTTCATTAAAATTCGTAAACAAAGTAAGAAAATTAACTTACATGGAGCTTGTAAGCTCTCCTTTAGCCTGAGGGATTGAGGGTTCTACTCTTGTTTGAAGCAATAGTGGCCACCAATTCACTTTGGAGAGGATTAGGCCAAAAATAATTGAATTATTAAAAAATTTCAATGTAGATGGCTCAAGACAACAGGAGTAGAGTAACAGTGTATAAACACCATTAAGCTTTTACAAAGGGGGAGGCTTCTATTTATAGGAAAAAGTGAGCCTCTAACCAAGCAAACTGATTCTAGAATTTTCTAGATCAGTTTGGTCAATTTTCGACCATTTTTGGGTCAGTTTAGCTTACTTTTTAGATCTAGATTTGAAACAGGAGAGAGGAGAGATAAAAATATCTCATTTTATTGATTAAAAACTGGGAGGTAATGATGAGAAAAAGGTGCCTACTTAATGAGGGGAGATCCCCACACTTAGGTGTCAAAATTTAGTTTTTTAATTCTTTTCTTTGGTCCTTAGTCCACTCTTCATCTTACTCTTCATCTTATGTGAGCATTTACTCTTTTTTTGGGGGGGGGGTGTTCTTTTATTCTTAAATTTATCTCCTCTCTACATTTGGATTAATCTCATTGGCTTGTCAAACCTTTGTTTGGACCTTAATCCAAAATTTTTTGAAAACAGGGGCCCTTAGGCTAAGGTCTTTTGTGCACATTATAGTTTATTTCTAATGCACCTTAGGAATTTCTTTTTAAACTTCTGTTTTGAGGGAATTTATTTTAATAAGAAGGGATATTTTTCCATCCAAAGATATCTAAAAATTGAATTATATCTCTCTAGAATATTTTCTCTCTCTCGGAAAAAACAGGTAGAAATAAGATCTTTTATTATTCTGAAAAGGGGATTGAGGGAAACATTATCATACGGCATCCGATTTTGTTGAAAGTTTACAAGCCGGTCCATGGGACTAGTACCCCTCCACTTGTCACAAAGTTTCACCACCATCGGACACCAAATGGTTGGGATGGTGTGCTGCCACTTGCTGTTTTCGCATAGTGCCCAAGGGGTAGCGCGTTTGGTTAGGGCATCATTATCATATGGAATGCAATGTGGGTGAGACTTTGCAAGCATTTCCACACAGCTGCCACCCCTTCACTTGCAAAGTTTCACCACCATCGGATGGGTGGAATGGTGTGTGGCCACCCACTATTTTTCCAATAGTGCTCAAGGGTCAAGCGGGTCCATAGAGATGCTATCCCTCCACTCACCAACATCGGATGATGAATGGGTGGGATAGTGTGTTTCCACCCACTATTTCTCGCATAGTGCCCAAGGGGTTGCCTATGTAAAAAGAAGCAGGTTTGGATAGGGCATTATTATCATACGACGACCGATGCGGGTGAGACATTGCGAGAATGTCCATGGGCTTCTAGCCCTCCACTTGCAATGTTTCACCACCATCGGACATCGGCGGATGGGCGGAATGCTGCGTTGCCACACCTGCTATTTTTTGCATAGTGCCTAAGGGGTCCTGGGTCCCCTTTGCAAAAAATAGCAGGTTTGGGTAGGGCATCATTATTATACCATATTCGATGTGGGTGAAGCGTTACAAGCATGTACATAGAGCTACTACCCCTCCACTTACAAAGTTTCACCACCGTCGAATGCCAAAAGGACAGGATGGTGTGCTGCCACCCTGAAAGATCCCTGCTCCCTCTGCGCATTGAATTTGGGGGTGCTAGCAGTGGAAGTAGCAACTTCATGCGCAGGGCAGAGCCTCCCACTCAGGGCCTCGCCCCCACGAATATCCAGACAAGAGACTAATCCCTCGATTATTCCAAAATCAAGCCCGGAAAAACTTCCCTCGCCCAGCAGACATAGGCGATTCCTCCAGGAAAATTTATTCTAACGTAGTCAAGAGCCTTAATTTACCCTTTTTCATTCTGACCGAACTCGCAAGTCACATGGCCGGATCAAGGGAGGAACTTGCACTTGGATCTCGTAGTTCTCAGTATTTCATTTCTAGAATCCAATTCCAACTTTTCCACTTTCCAATCATAAAATCCAATTTCCAATCATTCCTTCCTCAGTGTACCTATGGCATCATCGACAACCAGAACGCTCACCACCTACTCACTTATTAGGGGCCTTTTCAATAGTTCCTAGCTCATAGGACATCTGAAAATATAATCACATTAAATCCAGATGGACTCTCCGTTGAAGATCAGTTAGATAGAAAACAAGTCCAACTTATTTTCCTCCCCGATGCACAGGTGGGTATCCTTGATGACCCAGAGCCCGAGCATATCATATGGTCAGCACCCTCTAGGCTCCTTCACAGGTCACCTAGCGCATCACTCATAGGCCACTTCCTTGGTCCCTCATCCACTGTACTAGAAGCTCGCCATTTTAATTGAACCAAGGCTGGTCAAGACCTCGACCCGCTGACCTTGCTATGCGAGATGTCCTTCATTGACTCTCTGTTAGCTGTTGTTGCAACTTTTTACCTTAGGTCTTCATGACCTGAATCGACAAGATAATCAAAATGCTTCCCTAACATTCTTGACATAAAACAGTCTTTTAAAAACAGGTTTCATATATCGATACAGTTCTAAATAAAATTCCCATCTTTCCTCATCATTCCACATCCTTCACATTATTCCATTTCTCATCTTCCCACATTTTTCTACATCAATCCATATCACATCACATCACATCACATCATTTCCTCATCAACTCACATCCAATCACATCATCCCACATCCAATCACATCATTTCTACATCAACTCACATCCAATCACATCATTTCACATCCATCCAGTCACATCCATTCATATCATTCACATCCATTCACATCCATTCACATCCAGTCACATCCATTCATATCATTCACATCCATTCACGTCATTTCACATCTATTCACATCATTTCATATCCATTTACATCACTTCACAACCATTTACATCCATTCAGATCACATCACATCCATTTACATCACTTCACATCCATTTACATCACTTCACAACCATTTACATCACTTCACAACCATTTACATCCATTCAGATCACATCACATCCATTTACATCACTTCACATCCATTTACATCACTTCACAACCATTTACATCCATTCAGATCACATCACATCCATTTACATCCGTTCAAATCCATTCACACCACACCACATCACATTCATATCCATTTCATATCCATTCACATCCATTTACATCACTTCACAATGATTTACATCCATTCAGATCACATCACAACCATTTACATTCGTTCAGATCCATTCACACCACACCACATCGCATTCATATCCATTCACAACCATTTACATCACTTCACAACCATTTACATCCAGATCCATATCACATCCATTTACATCCATTTACATCACATCACATCCATTCACATCTCATCACATCCATCCATTTACATCCATTCACATCACATCACATCAATTCAAATCTATTTACATTGCATCACATCCATTCACATCTCATCACATCCATTTACATTGCATCACATCCATTCACATCTCATCACATCCATTTACATCCATTCACATCACATCACATCCATTCAAATCCATTCACATCACATCACATCACATCAAGTTGAAAGTCCAGTTACTCTACTCTCGATATTGATAGAACTTTTTCTAAGTTTCTGCCAATTACTTGACTTAGTTAAAGGTGACTTTTTCTCAATTCCATTAATGTCACTTTTTGGATGCTTGATCCTCTCAAGGATTCCAGATTCCTTTTCCAAGGAATCTAGGAATAAATCAATCATATGTTCATTCAACTAGCATGTTTTCGGTCTTTTCTTGGGAAATCGTATTCCCGTTCAGAAAGTACTCCAAGATTCTATTTTCTAAGAATGTAGACACATACTTTGAATTTTCAACGATTAAACCTCATTAAGAATTATCCAAGTTTTCTTGATGAATATTCTTTCTCAAATTCCTCAAAATAAGATATACTAATAAAAGATTCATGGGATTTACAAAATCAATTATACCCACATTTCCTCTTAGTATAAACACCAATCCATTTATCTAAATGAATCAGTTCCATAATTCTCATAATTTGCATGATTCTAGGAAAATGTGCATAACCTTCTTTATTTTTCTGAGAATTTATAATGCTCAAAACTCCTCTTTTTGCATAAAATTTATTACACAACATTATTCCCATAAAAATGATAATACTTAGAATTCCTCTTTTGATAAATAAATAAAATACTCATATTCTGAAATATGCCAAAAACTCTTCTTTTAACATTCAATTGTTTGAATCTAGAATATCATTGGAATTCTTCTTTTTGCTCTATTAAAATTATGCATAAAAATAAGATTTATTTGGAAAATTTTACTGTAGCTTCACTGTAATTACTGGGAATGTTCAATTTTCTAACTTGAATGAAAACTTGTAATGAAAATATGATAGAAACTCCTCTTTTAGACTAAAATTAGTTTATGCATTCCTAGCATAATTATAACCATAATTAAAAGCATAATTATGATTAATTCTCTAGATTAGCCTAAAATAATCATTGCTTATTTTTGAAAATGTTAGCATAACCCTCTTTCAATTTAGGATGAATTAATATTATTTTTTCATATCATAAACAAGTTTAAAAGAATTAATAATCCTTTTTCCTAGATTAAGAATCATGAAAATAACTAATCTCTTTCTATAGCTTGTCAAGCTTAGAGTTTGGGTTACGATAAAGATATTATTATTAAGAATCATCCTCCTACCAAGGATCTAGCCATAAGAATGACTAATCTTTCAAAAAGGGAGACTTTCTTAAAGAAATCATTATAATTAAGCATAAAACTTAACATTAATCTAAATAGACATTATAAATCTATGAAAAGCTTGATTTGAAGATAAAGCCATTGATTGGAAAGCTTCTCAAGCTTTAGAGGGGTTGAGAAGAAGAAAATCATTGAGGAAATTGAAAGAAAACCATTACAATAGGTTTACCTTTGATTTGGGCTTGTTTCTTTGACTAGAAGTGAAGCCCCCAAGCAAGTCCTTGGCCACCAAGAGAGGGAGGGTAATCTCCAAGAGAGGATGGAGGAGAGAGAAGCTCCAAAGCTCTCAAGAGAAGAGGCAAATTAGAGAGATAGTAGAAATATGCTAATTTAGAGATAATACTAGCATGGTGTTGCTCCAATATGAAAATACAAAGAAACAAGGGTCTATTTATAGGTGAGGGAGGCCACTAACCAAGCCCAACTGGGTTCTAGAGCCTTCTAGCTTCAGTTTGACACAATTTGGACAAGATTTGGATCAGTTTGGCCCCCTTTTTGATCCAATTTGCATCAGGAGAGAGGAGAGATGAAATATCTTGATTTTTTTGAATTAAAAAAGCCAAACAATGATGAAGAAAAAGGCACCTACCTCAAGTGGGTTTCCCACCTTACTGAGGTGTCAAAAATGCATCATTTCACCTAAATATCTCATTTTTTGAACTAATATACCTTAGTTTTTAATGAATAAACCCTGTACTCAGTCAACTCTTCATCTTACGTGAACATTTATTCATTTTTGGGGTATTTTCTTTTATTCTTTGCATTTTTGTCATCCCAACACTTGGATTAATCATATTGGCCCTGTGGAACCTTATTTGGACCTTAATCCAAAAATTTATGAAAATGTGGACCCTTAGGCTAAGGTCCCTTATACACATATTCAATTAATTCCTAATGCACATTGGAAAGTTCATTTTGAACTTCTATTTTAGGGGAAATCATCTTAGATATTTGGAGATTTTTTGTATCAAAAAATATCTCAATTTTGAAATACCTCTCTCTAGATATTTTCTCTCTCTAGGCCAAAAACAAGAGAAAACGATATTTTCTTGCATTCTGAAATAGGGAATGATTACAAAAACTGAAGGGGAGGTTCTTACACCTTTACATCCAAAAAAGCTGGAGGGAGGAATCTTACATCCTAGCCCACTTAAAAAACGTGAGATGTCCTCATCTCACAGTTGGAGGATAATCTCTTCTAACTTTAGATCCAACTGATTCTGGGGTTCCTTAAAGTCTGGTCAACCCTCACAGAATCCTAGGATAAATATCCCTTCTACAAGAAGAACATACAGAACTCATTATCAGAAAATAGCTCATTCATATCCTTAACACAATAATGGTCCATTAGACCAGAAATTCCATCTGAACATTCCCCAACGGGAATTTTAATTATACAGGTTCTCAATTTGTCATTCCTTAATTAGGTCCATTGGGTCAAAAGTCAAACAACAAACAATCTATCATCACGATCCACTAATCTCATAGTGATCTGCTAAAAGTCTTAATCGTCTTCCAAGTTACTAACATCACTGGGATTCTCTCCATTCATCCTCATCTCATGACTTTATTCAACTTATTTACTTTCAACTAGAATTCAAAAATTATTATCTTTCAATCAGAATCCAAATCAATTCATCAAATCTCGACCAAAATTCTAAAATCATATCAACCAGCATCCGAAATCATCATCTAGGATAGCATTTTTGCTTATAACTTCAAGGTCTTAAGAATCGTCTAGGATAGCATTTTTGCTTATAACTTCAAGGTCTTAAGAATCGTCATTCTGAATATCAATTTATATGAATTTCATCACATAATTACAATCTTTTACTGGTAACTCATAAATTTTTGGCATTTCTTGCTTCTTGGTTTATCCACTTTAGACAATTCACTCTAATACCAGCTGAAAGATCCCTGCCCCCTCGAATTCGGGGGTGCTAGGAGTGAAAGTAGCAACTTCATGCGCAGGGCACAGTCTCCCACTTGAGGCCTCACCCATTAATATCCGGACAAGAGACTAATTGCTCGATTCTTCCAAAATCGAACCGGGAAAAACATCCCTCGCCGCCAAACAGATAGGTGATTCCTCTAGGAAAATTTATTATAACATAGTCAAGATCTTAATTTACCCTTTTTCATTCTTACCAAACCTGCAAGTCACATGGCCGGATCAAGGGAGGAACTTGCACTTGGATCATAGAGACCAATGCTTTTTCCCCCGTCAAGAGGCACAGCTGTTGATTCTTTTCCATAGAACAAGGATTATCCGCGATTTACTTCAACTATCATAACTTAAGAGAATTGAATTTTATTTTAGGAATAAAAATTTGGTAATGTTTTGTCCCAGGTACGAGGGAAAAGAATTCCCAGGCCCCCTAGCTGGATGTCATGCAAATTACAATTCAGATATACCACTTACGCACCCAATATGAAATTGCCTTTTCTTAGACTCAACTATCTCCAAAACAGCATCGTAATAAAACCACAATGTTTCCATTGTAGTTCTCAGTATTTCATTTCCACAATCCAATTCCAACTTTTCCACTTTCTAATCATAAAATCCAATTTCCAATCATTCCTTCCTCAACGTACTTATGGCATCATCGGCAACCAGAACGCTCACCACTTGCTCACTCAGGGGCCTTTTCAATAGTTCCTAGCTCATAGTACCCAGAAATATAATCACATTAAATCCAGATGGACTCTCCGTTGAAGATCAGCTATATCAATCAACACAAGATCCATATAAAAGGGTCATGCACTCATCCATTTGAAGACTAGCAAGGTCAATCAACTAGATCCATGCACGTGTTTCAGAAAACAACTCTAACTCATGTTTTTCCCCGACGCACGTGTGGGTATCTTTGGCGACCCAAAACCCGAGCACTGTATGGTGAGCACCCTCTAGGCTCCTTCGTAGGTCACCTCGTGCTTCACTCATAGGCCACTTCCTTGGTCCCTCATCCACCGTACAAGAAGCTCACCATTTTAATCGAATTGAGGCTGGTCAAGACCTCGGCCGACCTTGCCACGCGAGATGTCCTTCATTGACTCTCCATCGTCAGCACTGTTGTAACTTTTTCACTTAGGTCTTCATGACCTCAATCGAAAAGATAATCAAAATGCTTCCCCAGTATTCTTAACATAAAACAATCTTTTAAAAATAGGTTTCATATACAAATACAGTTCTAAATAAAATTCCCATCTTTCCTCATCATTCCACATCCTTTCACATTATTCCTCATCATTTCTCATCTTCCCACATTTTTCTACATCAATCCATATCACATCACATCACATCATTTCCTCATCAACTCACATCCAATCACATCATCCCACATCAATTCACATCCAATCACATCATTTCTATATAAACTCACATCCAATCACATCCAGTCAAATCCATTCACATCATTTCACATCAATTCACATCCATTCACATCATTTCACATCCATTCACATAATTTCATATCCATTCAAATAATTTCATATCCATTCACATCATTTCATATCCATTCACATCATTTCACATCCATTCACATCTATTCACATCATTTCATATCCATCCACATCATTTCATATCCGTTCACATCATTTCTTATCCGTTCACATCATTTCATATCCATTCACAACATCATTTCACATCCATTCACATCATTTCACATCATTTCATATCCATTCACATCTATTCACATCATTTCATATCCATTCACATCATTCACATCATTTCTTATCCATTCACATCATTTCATATCCATTCACATCATTTCACATCCATTCACATCTATTCACATCTATTCACATCATTTCATATCCATTCACATCCATATACATCCATTCAGATCACATCCATTTACATCCATTCAGATCCATTCACATCACATCACATCCATTTACATCCATTCACATCCATCACATCCATTTGTTGGAAATGCTCCATGACATGTTCATACATTAGTATGGAATATGTTTCTAAGGTTATGTGAACATGTAAACCAAGCATGGTAGAATGGCAAGTTACTAGGAATCTCCACCAAATGCAAGTGGGGCACGTGGAGCCAAGCCTAATGGAGAGAATCATGGAAAAGGCACCTAGATCCACAAATCAAGGGGAGAGAATATAGGGGCACCTCTTGTTAGTGCCTAATCCCATCCCTAATAATATTTAGCCTTGAGCTAATGCATTGTATCTTTAGCCTATTTAAGAGGCATCATATCAATGAAGATGCGTGTGTGATTATCATCATTTTGCTCTCCACATTATGCCCAAGTGATTAGTGTTAATCTATTTTCATTAATCTCTTTATTATACTTTAATCATGGCTCTAATTTCTTATGATCCACCATGATTTTAACACCATTTACATCCATTCACATCCATTTACATCCATTCACATCACTTCACATCCATTCACATCTCATCACGTCCATTTACATCCATTCACATCACATCACATCCATTCACATCTCGTCACATCCATTTACATCCCTTCACATCACATCACATCCATTTACATCCATTCAGATCCATTCACATCATCCATTTACATCCATTCAGATCCATTCATATCACATCACATCACATCCATTTACATCCATTCAGATCCATTCACATCACATCACATTCATTTACATCCATTTACATCACATCACATCTATTCACATCTCATCACATCCATTTATATCCATTTAGATCACATCACATCCATTTACATCCATTCAGATCCATTCACATCACATCACATCCATTTACATCACATCACATCCATTTACATCCATTCACATCACATCACATCCATTCAGATCCATTCACATCATATCACATCTATTTACATCCGTTTACATCACATCACATCCATTCACATCTCATCAAATCCATTTACATCCATTCTGATCACATCATATCCATTCTGATCTCATCAAATCCATTTACATCCATTCTGATCACATCACATCCATTTACATCCATTCAGATCCATTAACATTAAATCACATCCATTTAGATCCATTCACATCCATTCTGATCACATCACATCCATTTACATCCATTCAGATCCATTAACATTAAATCACATCCATTTAGATCCATTTATATTGCATCACATCCATTTACAGCTCATCACATCCATTTATATTGCATCACATCCATTTACATCTCATCACATCCATTCACATCATATCACATCCATTTATATCCATTCAGACCCATTCACATCACATCAGATCAGGTTGAAAGTACAGTTACTCTACTTTGACATACTGATAGAACTTTTTCTAAGTTTCTGCTAATTGCTTGACTTAGTTAAAGGCAACTTTTTCTCAATTCCATTAAATCTAAATTTTCGTTCACTTTTTGGATCCTTGATCCTCTCAGGGATTCCAGATTCCTTTTCCAGGGAATCTATGAATAAATCAATCATACGTTCATTCAACTAGCGTATTTTTGATCTTTTCTTGGGAAATCATTTTCCCATTTAGAAAAGTACTCCAAGATTCTATTTTCCAAGAATATAGACATATACTTCAAATTTTCAATGATTAAATGAATTCAAAATTCCTTTTCCTGATTAAAGAATTATCCAAGTTTTCTTGATGAATATTCTTTCTCAAATTCCTCAAAATAAGATATACTCAATAAAAGATTCATGGGATTTACAAAATCAATTGTACCCATATTTCTTCTCTTAGTATAAACACTAATCCATTTATCTAAATGAATCATGTCCATAATTCTCATAATTTGAACGATTCTAGAAAAATGTGCATAACCTTCTTTATTTTCTAAGAATTGATAATGCTCAAAACTCCTCTTTTTGCATAAAATTTATTACGCATAAAATTATTCCCATAAAAATGATACTACTTAGAATTCCTCTTTTGATAAATAAATAAAATACTCATATTTTGAAATACACCAAAAATTCCTCTTTTAACATCTAATTGTTTGAATCTATAATATCATGGAAATTCCTCTTTTTGCTCTATTAAAATTATGCATAAAAATAAGATTTATCTAGGAAATTTTATCGTAGCTTTGCTGCAATTATTGGGAATGTTCAATTTTGTAACTTGAATGAAAAATTGTAATGCAAATATGATAGAAACTCCTCTTTTAGACTAAAATTAGTTTATGAATTCCTAGCATAATTATAAGCATAATTATGATTATTTCTCTAGATTAGACAAATAATCATTCCTTATTTTTGAAAATGTTAGCATAACCCTCTTTCAATTTAGGATGAATTAATATGAATTTTCCATATCATAAACAAGTTTAAAAGAATTAATCATCCTTTTTCCTAGATTAAGAATCATAAAAATAACTAATCTCTTTCTATAGCTTGTCAAGCTTAGAGTTTGGGTTAAGATAAAGATATTATTATTAAGAATCATCCTCCTACCAAGGATCTAGCCATAAGAATGGCTAATCTTTCAAAAAGGGAGACTTTCTTAAAGAAATCATTATAATTAAGCATAAAACTTAACATTAATCTAAATAGACATTATAAATCTATGAAAAGCTTGATTTGAAGAAAAAGCCATTGATTGGAAAGCTTCTCAAGATTTAGAGGGGTTGAGAAGAAGAAAATCATTGAGAAAATTGAAAGAAAACCATTACAATAGGTTTACCTTTGATTTGGGCTTGTTTCTTTGACTAGAAGTGAAGCCCCCAAGCAAGTCCTTGGCCACCAGGAGAGGGAGGGTAATCTCCAAGAGAGGATGGAGGAGAGAGTTCCATGGGAAAACTAGCCCTCCACTCACAAATTTTCACGACCATCGGACATTAGATGGGTGGGACGGTGTGCGGTCGACCCTCTATTTTTCGGATAGTGCCAACGGGTCCCGTAGGCCAACAATAGTGGGTTTGCGTAAGGCATCATTATCATACGATGCCTGATGCACGCTGAACTTTGCAAGCGGGTCCATGGGATTGCTACCCCTTCAATTAGAACATTTCACCACCATCTATGTGGGACAGTGTGCTACCACCCGCTATTTTTCGCATAGTGCTCGAGGGGTCCCCTATGTAAAAAAATAGCGGGTTCGGGTAGGGAATCATTATCACACGACATTCGATGTGGGTGAAACTTGCAAGGGGGTCCATGGGACTTCTACCCCTCCACTCGCAAAGTTTCACCCACCATCGGGACAGTGAGAATGGGTGGGATGGTGTGCTGCCAACTGCTATTTTTTGCATAGAGCTCAAGGGATATCCCATGCATAAAATAACGGGTTTGGGTAGGGCATCATTATCATACAGTTTCTGATGCAAATAAGAATTTGTGAGTGTGTTGATGGGGCTACTACCCCTCGACTCACAAAGTTTTACTACCATTGGTGGATGGAACGGTGTGTGTCACCCATAATTTTTTGCATAGTGCCTAAGGGGTCCCCTATGCCAAAAATAGCAGGTTTGGGTAGGGCATCATTATCATACGACATCCGATGCGGTTGAAACTTTGTGAGCAGGTCCATGGGTCTGCTATCCCTCCACTCGTAAAGTTTCACCACCATTAGATGCAAGATGGACGGGATGGTGTGCTGCCACCTGGTATTTTTCGCATAGTGCCCTAGGGGTCCCCTATGTAAAAAATAGCGGGTTTGGGTAGGGCATCATTGACATACGACATCCGATATGGATGAAGCTTTGTGAGCATGTAAATAGAGCTGCTACCCCTCCACTCACAAAGTTTCACCACCATCGAACACCAGAAGGGCGGGATGGTTGTACTGTAGCCCGCTATTTTTTGCATAGTGCCCAAAGGGTCCCCTAAGCAAAAATAGCGGGTTTGGGTAGGTCATCATTATCATACGGCGTTAGTGAATCTTTGCTAGTGATTCCATAGGACTTCTATCCCTCCACTCATAAAGTCTCACACTATTAGACGGTGAATGAGTAGGATGGTGTGCTGCCACCCGCTATTTTGTGCATAGTGCCCAGGGGTACCCTATTAAAAAATAGCAGGTTTGGGTAGGGCATTGTTTATTATATGGTTTCCAATGCAGGTGAGAATTTGCGAGCGGTTCCATGGGGCAACTAGAGCTCCACTCGTAAAGTTTCACCATCATCGAACAGCGTATGGGCGGGACGGTGTACTGCCACCCACTATTTTTCACATAGTGCGCAACGGGTCCCATAGGACAAAAATAGCTGGTTTGCATAAGGCATCATTATCATATGGCATCCTATGCAGGTGAAAATTTGCAAGTGGGGTCCATGGGACTGTTACCCCTCTACTCACAAAGTTTCACCACCATATGATGCCAAATGGTTGGGACAGTGTGCTGCCACCTGCTATTTTTCGCATAGTGCTCGAGGGGTCCTTGATGCAAAAAATAGCGGGTTTGGGTAGGACATCATTATTATACGGCATCCAATGTGGATGAAACTTTGCAAGGGCGTCCATTGGGCTGCTACATCTCCACTCGCAAAGTTTCACCATCATCGGACGCCAAATGGGTGGGACAGTGTGCTGCCACCCGCTATTTTTTGCATAGTGACCAAGGGGTACCCCATGCAAAAAATAATGGGTTTGGGTAGGGAATAGTTATCAAATTTACAAGCTAGTCCATGGGGTTGCTACCCTTTCACTCACAAAGTTTCACTACCATCGGGGCGCCGAATGGATGGGACGGTGTGCTTTCACCTACTACTTTTTGCATAGTGCCCAAGGGGTTTCCTATGCAAAAAATAGCAGGTTTGGGTAGGGCATCGTTATCATACGCTTTTCGATGTGGTTGAAACTTTGCAAGTAGGTCCATGGGGCTACTACCCCTCCACTCGCAAAGTTTCACCACCATTAGACCTCGGATGGGCGGGACTGTGTAGTACTGGCACCCGCTATTTTTTGCAGTGCCCAAGGGGTCCCCTATGCAAAAAATAGCGGGTTTGGGTAGGGCATCATTATCATACAGTGTCTAATGTGGGTGAAACTTTTCGACCAGGTCCATGGGATTGCTACCCCTCCTCACAAAGTTTCACCACTATCAGACACGGATGGGTGGGACAGTGTGCTGCCACCTACTATTTTTTGCCTGCATGGACTCACTCACAAAGTTTCACCAACATCAGATGCCATATGATAATTATGCCCTACCCAAACTTGTTATTTTTGCATAGATGACTGCTTGGAAACTGTGAAAAAATAGCGGGTGGCAGTGCAACGTCCCTGCCATTCGGTGTTCGATGGTGGTGAAAATTTGCAAGGAGGGGTAGTAACTCTATGGACCCTATACCCACACCCGCTATTTTTTGCATAGGTGACCCCTTGGGGCCACAATGTGAAAAATAATAGGTGGTAACACACAGTACCACCCCGATGGTGGTGAGACTTTGGGAGTGGAGGGGTAGCGGCCCCATGGACCTGCTCACAAAGTTTCACCTACATCGGACTCCATATGATAATGATGCCCTACCCAAACCCGTTATTTTTTTCATAGGGGACCCCTTGGGCACTATGCAAAAAATAGCGGGTGGCAGCACACCGTCCCCGCAATTCGGGGTCCGATGGTGATGAAATTTTATGAGTGAAGTGGTAGTAGTCCCATGGATCTGCTCATAAAGTTTCACCCACATTGCACGTCGTATGATAATGATGCACCACCCAACCTATTTTTTACATAGTGGACCTCTTGAGCACTATGCGAAAAACTCGGGGGTGGGGGGAGGTGGGGGGAGGGGTTCACCTAAAAATATGTAAGTGTAGCATGTGAGTTCATCAGGAGGGGTATATTAATTCAAAAAAGTTACATAATTACATTTACAGGAGTGGTTTTTTAACATTAGGCAAAATTTGGACTCAAAAAGGGATCCTCTAAGAAGCTTTTGCTTAAAAAATGGGCTGATGGTAAGTTTTTGCAAATCAAACCAAAATTTGTCAAAGATTATAGATTGAGAATCTACTCTTCGAGATCTCCAATGATATAGCATGATGGGCAATTTTGTATATTCAAGAAGTTCCCAAATTGCTGATGACATGACATGTTATGTCATCACCAATTGGGGAACTTCTTTAATATACAAAATTGCCCATCATGCTATATATCAGTGGAAATATCTTTAAGAGTAGTTTCTCAATCTATAATCTTTGATAATTTTTGGTTTGATTTGTAAAAATTTTAGCATCAGCCCATTTTTTAAGAAAAAAGCTGACATGACAATTCCTAGAGGGCCCCTTTTTGAGTCCAAATTTTACCTAATGAGCCCTCTTGGAAAAAACCCATAAGGTTATGAAGAAAAAGAGGTCATTTTATTCATAAAAGTATGTTAGTGTAAGGGGTTTTTTAAATACCCCTTGAATGCTACATAAAATTTCTTAGAGGTGAACCCCCCCCCCGAGGAAGTACATCACTTGGGACTTCATCCTAACTTACTACCACACGCTCTTGAAGTGGAAATTTCCATAAGTATTCCATAGCACCATTACGGGTGCTCGTCCAAGTTGTAGATATGAAGCAATGGGTTGTACCAGTGAGACAAGGCTATCGCCCACCATGGCTCCCCCATCCAAAAATGTACCTGGAAAGTTGTCAATGGTGAGGCTCTGGTATAAATGTCCTTTGAGTGCATGAGTATGGATATGTACTCATGGAGTAGCCACTACATTACTTAGCCACAAAAGTATAGTAAGCTATAATCTTAACAAAAATGTATTGGCTATTTTAGATCATTAAGAGGTTCTTGTTATATTCTTCTTTTGTTTGGGTAGGCCATTTGTGTGACTCCTTTTTGTTTTTTATTTTTTTTTTATTTTTTTGGTGATGGGGAAGAGTGTTAGTAATGTGAGCAATAATAACACTTGTGGGATGTGGGGAATTAGTAGAGTAATTACTTTGTGCTATGAAGCAGCACCAAGTAGAGTAATGTGAGCAATAATAACACTTGTGGGATGTGGGGAGTTAGTAGAGTAATTACTTCGTGCTGTGAAGCAGCAGACTGTAGGCCACGACGTGAAGACTTAACGCATGAAAGCTTAAAGCGTGAAGTATTAATTCGTGAACTAGCAGGCTCGTGAAAGGGCTAAGGCATGAATTGTTAAGTCATTGAAGTGTTAAGGTGTGAAGGGCTTAAGGCGTGAAAGGTTAAGCCATGAAGGGCTTAAGATGTGAAAGGTTAAGGCATGAAGTGTTAAGGTGTGAAGGGCTTAAGGCGTGAAGGGCTTAAGCCATAAAAGTTTAAGGTGTGAACGCTTAAGCCATGAAGTGTTAAGGCGTGAAGGGCTTAAGCTGTGCAAGGTTAAGGCATGAAGGCTTAAGCCATGAAGTGTTAAGGCATGAAGGGCTTAAGCTGTGCAAGGTTAAGGCATGAAGGCTTTGAGTCGTTAAGTGTTAAGGCGTGAAAGGTTAAGCCGTGAAGTGTTAAGGCGTGAAAGCTTAAGCTGTGAAGTGTTAAGGCGTGAAAGCTTAAGCCATGAAGTGTTTTTTTTTGCATTACATTAAATTTTGCTACCACCGTGTGAACAACAAGTTCTTGTGGCTACTCTTCTTTTTAAGAGAATAGGTTCTTATGTCTGTCCCATAGCTGTGAAGTGTTAAGGCGTGTTTGTGGCTACTCTCTTTTTTAAGAGAATAGGTTCTTATGTCTGTCCCATAGCTTCTGTACTCATGCTTCTCATCCAGAGGGGTGAAAAGAGCATTGTTAGTTTGTTGTCCTTGATGTGCTCATAAGTCTCCATTCAGACGTGGAAAATTCTTCTTGAATTTGTGGGTCAATTTTTGTCGAAGGCAGTAGATTCTGGTTGGCTGCCATTTGGGTTGACTGAACACACAAGCTCTTGTGTATGTGTTGTATGCATGAG
Source organism: Cibotium barometz (assembly GCF_041138505.1). Taxonomy (NCBI): domain Eukaryota; kingdom Viridiplantae; phylum Streptophyta; class Polypodiopsida; order Cyatheales; family Cibotiaceae; genus Cibotium; species Cibotium barometz. The sequence goes on from NC_141108.1 coordinate 24,117,249, forward strand.
AGGGGTTGAGTGGCTTGCTTGGTTTTGCATGGGCCTCCATTCTTTTTGAATTTTAGGTGAAGCTGTTGGGGTTGAAGGTTTTGGTGAAACATTCCTCCTTTTGTTCGATCATATGATCGGATTACCATCATAATACCCTTTTTCCTGAAGCACGTGCATAGGCATCCATCTTTGATGAACATTATGAATTGGTGGATGATGCTTTTGGTGTTGAAGTTTCTTTGCTTGTGTGTAAGCTTGGGTGACTTCTTGATGCACTTGGGAATCCAAGATTTGGTATTACCTTGGTAGTACCCTTGTCCTTGCAGTAATCTTTTTGGTACCCACACTTATTGAGTTACTGGAGTTCTTTGAGGAACTTGCATAGTCTTTGTGGAGAATTGGGACTACATAGAAGGTGAGCATGAAGAGGCATCAGAGATACCGGATATAAATCCGACTGCTGCAGATGTGAAAGAGTTTAAAGACTGGAACCAAGGAGCCAGGAAGGTTATGTATTGGCTTTCCATTAGTATACAGGACACCATGATTGGGCATATTCAGGATGCCAAGTCCCCCAACATTAGGGCCAAAAACGGCTAGAAAAGGGCTGTTTGTTAATCCAAGGATTAAGAAATTGTCCAATTGTGAATTGACACGTATACAAAAGTATGGCATTCTTGTCTCCTCCAAATGTCTTCTTAACGGTTCTATTTTAGTGGCGAACGGCTAAAACGGCTAAATTTAGACGTTTACGATGGCTAACATTAAAGTTTGGGTCCAAAATAGTGACATCTTGTTCCATTTTTTATTTCAAAAAATCAAGCATTAAGATACGAAATCCTCTTTTCAGGCCTTGAAAACAACGCTATTAATGACAAAACATCAGACGTGTACTTTCCGCCTTCCTTTCATTTTGGCATATGGTTTATTCTTTCTTCTTTGCACTTTCAAAAGATTCACTATTCAAAAGATTCACTATTCAAAAGATTTACTATTTTTCTCTTATCTGTGAGCTTCTATGGCGTCCTCACGTCGTCCTTCTCATAATATTACTTCTTGTGATTTTCATAACACGAGAGAAGATGGTGTTTGGAAACCCATATCTTTTCGTGTGAATGATTGGGTAACAATGCTTCCCTCTTGCAAAGGTGCCCACAGGGTGAAAAGAACCAAGCGAAATGAAGTGAAATCCCATTGGAAAGGTCGTGTTCTTGCATTCAAAGTGACCGACAATGGCTGGCTTGCAAAAGTTCAACATGTCTACATGGCCAAAGACATGGTGTTGAACTTGGATGAACATCCAATTCTCCATTCTTACTGTAATTCAACAAACCTTTATCTATTTGACACAACACAATATTTCTCTTTCTGATATATTTGTTGTTTGTTTCATTTCAGTTATCTTTCCGTCAACAGCTGTGGAGTGGCAGCCTGTTGAGAGCTTAAGTGGCACATTCAAGGCAATTCACAAGGGGATTGCAGATGTCATGTATGCAGACAAACCACCTTCATTTTACAAATCAGTGGATTTATTTGTGTATTTTGCAGAATACAGGGTTCCATCAAGAGAAGGTGTTCATGGAGAATTGTATGACATACCTATTCCCACAATAATGTCACTAGAATGGGAAGTTCCTGATCCAAATACCATAACAAGCTTCAAATCCAAAATCAAAGATGATATTCTTAAAGCAATGTCTCCTGGAAGGATTTCAAGAAGGATTAAACTTCAATGGTTCTTGCCTATACATGTCTTTGTGGCATGTTTCAAAACAATGGAATTGGAGAGGACAAGAACGATGTGGCTTAATAGAAGACTATCTCTGACTGATCTAGACACTGTACTTGGAGAAGGATGGAGTACCAAGGAAACTTTTCATATGGGGGACAATATCAGTTGTAGAGTAAGCCCAAATTCTTTGTCCATCTCATACCAACTGTGTCGCCAATCCTTAGTTTTGGGCTATGACTATAGGAGATGGAAAAGCAAGCTTGGTAGTTGGGTCCCTTTGGACTCTGAAGAGAATTGTCCAGAGTTTGAATTTAACATCATAGTCCATCCATTCATAGATCCTAGGAAACTCATAGTAACATCAAACTGGTGACTACAACATGTTAGAGAGTCGCTTGAGTTTCTGGATGAAATATCACCTGAATATAGATTCAAAGTAGATGATATTGTTATCCGTACAAGGATGGAGAGTGTAACCTCATGCATCACATGTCTCCCCCCAAAAAAAGTTGTATTTGAGCCACTTGCAAGGGCAAGTTTGTATAGTTGAAAATGATAATGTAATCAATATATTCTGCTAGATTTCGTCTCGTCTTCTTCACAAAATTGGTTAACAAATTGTTCACGACACAAAACAAGGTTTAATAGATTGATATCAAATTATTGATACAGAATTTTACAGAAAATTAACCCAAAAAATGTGTGTTCATATGGACAAAATGAACAAAACAAAATCCAATATGTGGAATCACTCTGCAAAATCAACTTTCCTTTTGGCATGAGATGACCCTGCATCTTTAGAGAATCTTTCTCTCTTCTGTTTGCTTCGTTCAAATTTTGCTGATTGAGGTTCAAGTTCTGGAGTTTTCAGCACTTGAGGTGTTGGAGAGGAAGACTTTAGAGTGGATTCCCCTAATGGTGGTAAGTTGGGCTCCTCTTTTAGACCTTCACGTGTTGGCGAGGGAGATTTGGCAGTGGGGTCTGGTTTTGGAGAAGATTCTTTGGAGGTTGGCCTTGGAGACTTGGCAGTCTTCTTGGGGAACTTGAACAAGAAATTAAATGGAGAGCCAACATTTGCCCTCTTACTACCTTTAATGGACAAACGACGCTTCTGAATTTTAAATTTCACTGGTGAGTGAAAAGGAAGACCTTTAGCAGCACTCCTCTCTTTGACAGGGGTCTTCTCTTTGATAGGTGTCTTCTCTTGAGCTGGAGAAGAGCTCTTCTCTTTGGTAGGAGGACTAGGGATCTTCTCTTTGATAGGAGAAGAGCTCATCTCTTTGGCAGGAGGGCTGGGGGTCTTCTCTTTAGCAAGTGGGCTAGGGCTCTTCTCTTTAACAGGAGGGGTAGGGATCTTCTCTGTAGCCTGAGGGATCTTTAATTTAGAATGGCTCTTCTCTTTAGAATGGCTCTTTTTCCCCTTGGAAGACTTGCTCTTGGAAGGGCTCTTCTTTCTCTTCTTCTTCTCTTTGGCAGAGGTCTTTTCCTTCTTGAATGAGTCATCCTTGTCTTTGCTTTCCTTCTTCTCCCTTTTCCTTTTCTTTGAAGTTGTATCCTTGGATCCAGGTGGAAAGGGAGAATCAGGATCATATGGATTGATGGATCTGCTCAAAACCATGGACACTGCCTTCTCCCTTACCCAACTTACCCAAGAATCTGAATACTCATGCAACTAAGACAAAAGAAAATAAGAAAGTAAGAAAACAGGTCACTCAATGTATTCACTAAATCAATCAATGGTTTTTATTCATGAACTTACAGGAAGTGTTGTCATTCTGAATCTTGACTCAAGAAATCTCCAAGCATTAGCAAGAACCATCCATCCACAAGATGTTGAGTCTTTTTGCAAGGGAACTTCCTGATTGAAGTACTTAAAATCTTCAAGTTTGTAGTCTACATAGGTAGAGGCTAGAAAACTCAAGATAAGTTTGGCAGCACTGCAAACAAAAAATTTTGAGGGTCAACCAAATAATTGAAATCATGCAAGAAATTTGAGGGTCAACACATGGCAAAATTGATTCTTACATTTTACTTCTCCCATGGATGGATGCCAAAGAGTTCATAAAGATCACATCTCTATCCAATAGATTGATAATAATAAGACTCCAATGGCCTCTGTGATAATATGAGTACTGAAATTAGTAATGAAAACTGTCATGTCTATAATAGGCAAAAGGTAATTGAGAATGAGTCTTACACTTCAACATAAGGGTACACAATGTAATTGCAGGTAAGCATATCAAAGTTTTTGAGAAAACTTGCAAGATCCCCTTGCCTATTGAAAAGGCACTGTGTAACAAGGGGATCAAGAATTGTCACTTGCACAGCCATTGATTCATGAAGATCCCTCATAAGACATCTGGATACACAAACAAAACATGTCAACAAAATATGGTTCCTGGGAAATTCATCAAGAAAACAAAAGCAAATCCCTACAAACCTCAGGCAGATGAAGAGGACTGTGTCAGATATCTCAATATTAGGATTCACAAGCATGCTTGTGTCCTCAGGGGCAATGTCACAATACACTTCATCCTCTCCAGGCATGGACACATCTACTATCATCTGACCTGTCACATTCTTATAAAGCTCTGAATTGGATGAATGGAGAATCTCAGCTTGCTGAGAAAGAAGTGCATCCTCTGAAATTTTCTCTTGCTCTCTCTCTTTTTCAACTTCTTCTTTGATATCCTGAGCTTTTCTTGTATCATAAGGATGAGAAATATCTTCAATAACAACAGACTGCTTGGGTTGCCTTGCTGGAGGGATATTAAGAATTTCAAAAGCCCTCATATCTTGACTTGGAATAGGCTCCAAAGCTTTGTCAAACTTATATCTAAGTCTGGACACCAGCACAAAATCTTTGCTCATAAGAGTGATCCTATGAGCAAATGCAGCAGCAATGTAGCCATCATTCATAAAGTCGATTAAAAAATCTTCAGCAGCCTCTTGAAGACACATGAGGGCCTGGGTTTCCCATCGAACTTTCTGAAGATATGTGTTTCTCATTTTACCAACCAACCTTTCTGATATGTCCCTGACAACCCGTGTAAATGGCAGTCGAGGGATGAGGAGACTTGTAGATTTCTGTGCTGCTCTTATCTCTCTTAAGGACTTCACCTGATAATTCAATCTCTTTCTTGCTGTCGCCCTCGCACGAGGCTTTGGAAGGGGCTTTTCTTGTTCGGAAGGACCTGGCTTGTCTTCAGCTTTTTCAGTTTCCAATGGTGGGTAAACTTTCCTTGCAGTCTGCTTCATCCTTGCCATTGAAGCTAGAAAAGGAGACCAGATCAAGCAATTTGTATTATAGGACAAAAAAAGGAAGTAGCCCAAACGAAGCGATAAAGGGATTCCAAAGATTATGGATGGTGATTATCGCTTGATTCGGGCACGAAGTAAAAATAAGAAAAATCCCGAACGAAGCGATGATGAAAATCCGGGAGGTTCGGATTTGTGTTATCGCTTGATGCGGGATGGAGAAAAAAATGAAGACCCGAACGAAGCGATGAGGGAAATCCTAGTGGATCGGATGTGAATAATCGCTTGATTCGGGAATGAACGAAGCGATGGGAGAATGCAAGGATCTCGGATAATCGTTATCGCTTGATTCGGGTAGGGAATTGAAAACGCTTGATATGGGAAAAGTGGGGTTGAGAAACAAAAGGTAGCCTGGTTTCGCTTGATACAGTGACGGAGAAAAAAATGAATATTTTTAACAATATTAAGTTTTTATACCTCGGATATGTCGTACAAAGTACCGTTGAGTGCACGTGGTATGTAATCATTATTGCCACGTGTCATAAACGGTCACTATTTAATGTCTTTTAGTCACGCGCTTTTAAAATTTTTCCCCAGTTTTGGACCACTCGTTTGTGTCAGATCAAGCTGTGCACCTTTTTCTCTTCCAAACCCTATTTTGCAAAAATCAAAATTAATTTGGAGACCTTGGAATTCTCAAATCCCGCACCAAGCGATAGAGTCATTCCAATTTTTTTGGACCTTTCATTTTCGCTTGGTTCTGGCACATCAGAATTTTTCAGGCATTTTTGTCAAATATCTCAATGAGTAAAGGTGTTGCGGGTCGACATGAGCTTGTTGAAGAAAGCCCAAGTGAGAAGCTCTTGAATGCTATTTTGCAAGATGGTCATGATATGAAGGTATACTTTGATGCAGTGGAGATTTTCAATCCAAGGTTTTCTCTTTCAGATGTTTTGTTGAAGCTCAAGGACATTCTTGAAGATGAGTACAACCAATTTGAAATGTCAATTCAAGCTCATTGTTTTCGTGTCGGAGACCATGATTTTTGTCACCTTACAGATTTTACACAGCTATCTGTGGAGAAAGCCAAAGTAACAAAGAGGTTCAGTAGATTTTCAAATAGAACTTCTTTCACATGCCCTTCATCCATTTCTTGTCCTATCCATAAAAAACATTGCAACCTTGTCCCCAAGGATGTCTCCTTTCTTTTCTTCCTATTTTTGAAAGCAGAAATACAGGATAAAGAGCAACAACCAGAAATTGATGCAGAGAATGAGGAAGAAAACTTAATTGTCACCACAGTTTCAAAGTTAGAGAAATGTGAAATTTTAGAAGAGGAAGAAATTGATGTTCAAGCTGAGGAGAGAGAAAGTGCAAATCTTGATGTTGCAGAATTTAGGGCTTCCACTATTACTGAAGAGCCTTCAGAGGTAGCAAGTATATCTGAATCCTCTGTTACTCTTCCAAACCTTCCTTTCTTTTATATCAATGAGAAAGATTTTATTCCTCTTTCCTATCTTCAATGTCTCTTCAATATCAGAGAAGACTACTGTATTGCAGCAATTTCAGAAGCTTGTGAAGTGGCCAAAGACTTTATTGATACAGAAGTAGAGCCAAAGGAAGAGTTTTTGGCACTTGATTTGCAAACATCTGACAACTCATTTATCCCTGCTACTGATGCACTTGCCTTGTGCCTTAAAAAAATGGAAGAGGGGAAACCTTCCTTGAGTGATGAGGATTTTGAGGACAGGCTCATTGAGTTAGGTATTGAGTCTTTTGGCAGAGATTTCAAGCTTCAGGCAGATTCTGATAAAGTGGAAAGGGTTGGCTCTTGCAACTTGATGAAAGACAAAGTAGTAATTGAGGATGAGTTGCAGAAGGTAGCTTCCATTTAATCCTTTGTTAAATGTTATTGTGATTGTAATTTTTTTTAATTGAGGTTTTTGTCTTGCAGATTGAATTGCTTGATAAGGATGATTTTCTGGCAAGAGCTAGAGGCACCAGAGTGAAATCTACAGAAACAAGGTCAAGAAGGCCTTCATCTGCTCTCATGCACTACTTGCCTACATTGGATAAGGCTGTGTTCTGTGCATTCCACATGAACTTCTCTGAAGATGCTGAGTTGCCAATATTTGCCTTCAAGGTGTTGTCAAGGTTTATGGGATATACTCCCCTTCAAATAAATGCTAACAAGGTTTTGCTTCTAGAGAGAGCTGCTGCTCTTAGAATCTTTGGATATGCTGCAGGTTTCAATGCCTCAAGAGCAGGATACTTTCTTTGCTACTCTAGCTATGCAGCTGCAGCTGAGGTGTCAGATATCAATCTCCTTGGAGGTTATAGAAGGAGAAAATTTTTGAGATACAGAGGTGACATGCCAAGAAGTCCCAAGAGAATCAAATACTAATGTACACAATATTTTGCAAGGACCAACTTTATTTCAGCAAAACTTTTTGTTAGAGGTACAAATGTGTTAGTAATCATTAGTCTCTTTCTTGAGGTGTTGGTGTAGTTTCAGATTGCTGGGTCTTTGATCTCATCCTTTGTAATTGCCTCCTGTAGAACCAATTGAATAATTCGTTTAGTGCATTGCTTCTTCTTTGTCCACCTCCTCCTCTTCGGGTACATCTAAAAAAGGAAGTTCTCGCTTGATAATGAGACTTTTCCAATCCTTGTGTATTCCATGTTGCAAGTGGTCCTTCTGTAGCAAAATATGGTCCATGCAAGTAAAGAATATGCTACAAAGAAAATTTTTGTTAGTACATTTAAGAAATTTCAAGTAATATGTCTGGACACACCAATATATAACTGTTTTGATAAGTCTGAATACTCACCAAGTAATAAGTTATGTCTTTTCTCCCCAGGCATCTGTGATAGCTTTGATCAAAAGCTTTATTGCGTTTTTGAAATCATCTGCATAAGTATTTGAACCAACTTGTCGTCTAAGGACTTTGAAAAAATTGTCGAGTTTTTTCCAAACTTCCATACGTTTGTTGGCTACATCTGGTCTACTTTTGACATTTGTGGTGATGACACACAGCTGTTTCCAACAGTTCCACATTGCGTTGACTTGTTTGGTGTCATGGTTGCTCAAAAATCTTCTCGCTTTTGCTCCTCCCATTGAAACATCTTGCAGAACATCACCTGTTCCTCCAGAAAGAACAGGATCTTTTTTAAGATGCACTTCCCCACCATGAAAACCCATTTGAGAGAGCAAGGCTTCGCACTTTTCTATGCACTCATCTGCAAGTTTAGTCGGCTTAATAGAATATGCATAGTCCAGATGAAGTCTGAGCAATTTGTCCAAGATTCTTATCTCTGCATGCAGTGTACATATATGCACATTTTTCAAATGTATTGGTAGAATTGGATCCCATATTTTAACAGAAGTTGGATAATCGACAATATTCACATTATTTCTGGATGGTGGTTTTCCAATCTCATTTTCTACAAGCCATTCTTTTGTCCCTGTGCTTGCCATGCAATAAAGACATGGATATTTGGTATTTGCTCCTCCACATACACCAAACATACACTTCAACGCCTTGAGGTCGGCACTCAAATGCCATTCCACAATGAAATCACCTATGTCATCAACATGAAGGTGTTCACCTGTATTCTGGCTCTGAATAACTGAAGGAATGTCTGTTTTTGAGAAGAGCCACTTTAATGTTTCATGACTCTCTACTGGTACCTGAGCTGATCCAATCCACCATAGCTCCATTTCTGATTGAGTTTTGTGGTATGGAGAATCAAGCTTACCCTGACTATAGTCCAATGCTTTATTCATTAGGGATATAGATATTCTTTCCATTTTTTGACACTTTTGGATTTGAGCTTCATCTAATTTTAAAACAAATACAAGTTTTCCTTCACAATCTATTTCTCTTATGTTGTAATATCTCACCATAAAAGATTGGACTTTTCTAATGTTCATCCAAATATTATTATAAACGTTGTATTCAAAAGATGATTTTTTTTTTGTCTCTCATATGGCATTGTTCCCTCAATATGGAAATACTCTCCGAAATGTTTAGAAATTTCCTCATTTAACATAGTTCTATATTTTCCAACATTGTGAGGTCTAGGCAACCCAAAAGCTTTGATTTTGTAATACTTAAGGACCCTGAACCAGGTTTTAGAGATGGCTCTGTATCCCTTTCTACTCACTCCCACTGTGTCACAAACTTCTTGCATTTGGGAAGGCTGGACTAATAAGTCCATATCTTTTAATAGATGTTGAAAGACCAGTTTTTTTTGAGTTTGATTTTCAGGAAGTTCTAAAAGTTTCAAGATATCCGACCTATTCATAAGCTCATTCAAAAATCTCACCCTTTCCTGAGCATTAGACATGTCAAATCCTAGAAGGTTAGTAACATGATCTCTTACAAGTTTTAACCTTTTTTTTCTTTGTCCAGATCTCTCTGTTAAGTTAACTACATCCCGCATTCGTTTTACTCGTGCTCTTAATCCTATTGGAGTTTCTTTTAAGGATTTCAATTGATCATTTTCTTGTTTCAAAGACACTATTTCGTTTTCAAGTTCTAAAACTTTTGTTGCATTCAAAGATGAAGTATTTTGAAGATATGTAGTATATTCTGCATAATTAATATGTGATTGAGATAGTCTTGAACTATAACCAAGTAAGCCATCCTCCCCATCACCAACAAATCTAATCAAATCATGTGGTGTGTGAAAAGAAGGATACCTTCCTGTTTTGGGATCCGGTGGATATAGACTTCCATCTGTCCATAGGTCAATATGCTTCTTTCCTTCGTTGCGAAGATGTTGAGCTTCATTTGCACATGATAGGGATCTTTGGTAGACACTCCGTGTAGTTGCATACTCTTGGTTGAGCTTGATGTTCAAATGAAACTTTCGATTAGATGTATCACTCATTACTAACCGAGCAAAAAGTATAAGCAGAGCTATTAGATCATGAGAGACACAGAAGAATGAGAATGAGATGTAGCTTGTGAAATTTTTAGAGAAGCAGAGGAGTGAAATTTTTTTGGAGAATGGATAAGAGCGCGTTTGGAGAGAATGGTCATTTTGCCACGTAGTCACTAAAAGAGGACAAATTTCGAGACGAGCCATTAAAGAGTAGCATGAAAACGATCTATTTTTTAAGATTTTAAAATATGCACTTAGATACGTATTCAGTCAGATAGATACGCTTTAAATACCCAAAACGGCTAAATTTGGAGCCGTTTTGACCGTCAACATTCTACTAATTAGCAAGTTAGCGAAATTCCTTACACAGCCCATTTTGAGACGTTTTTGGCCCTAATGGGAGGCGTGGGACACCTTGGTAAAGCTCTATGAAACAAATACCAAGGCACGTAAGATACAGTTGAAGAATGAACTTCATACTGTGGAGAAAAAGAGCATGTCTGTGAATGATTATGCGCTGAAGATAAAGGGTATTGTGGAATCCCTTGCATCTATTGGTGTGTCAGTAGATGATGATGACAAGGTGGAAGTCTGTTTACGTGGTCTCGGGCCACAATACAAGGCGTTTAAGACGTCTATTCAGACTCGGGAAAATATTCCCAACTTTACAGATTTGGTGTCTATGCTGATTATCGAAGAGAAGAACTTGGGTGAAGACCAACAATCTTCACAAAGCAAAAACAGTTCAGAGCAACAGGCCTTCTACACGAGTTCAGGAAGAGGATGAGGTAGAGGAGGCCGTGGACGCGGTCAAGGAGGTGGCCGAACAGGTAATCAGAATTATGGCCAGCAGCAGCAGCAACAACAACAGTCCCAGAATCAACAACAACAACAACACGCAGGTGGAAGAGGCAAATTCAGAGGCAGGGGGAGTCAAAGAGGCCGTGGAAATTGGCAAAGGCAATATAATGATGCACGTGAATGCTATTATTGTGGTAAGCCTGGACATGTGCAGGCAGAATGTTACAAGAAGCAGGCTGACATGCAAAATGGGAAAGTGCAGCAAAACAACTATGCATCCTCCTCAAGCAAAAATAATGAGGACAATGAAAGGTTGTTTGTTATGCAGCATGTTGTGAATGCCATGTCTGAAAATGTTGATGCAGCACAAAAAGATAATGTATGGTATGTGGATTCAGGCGCTTCGAACCACATGACAAGTCATGGGGAGTGGTTCAAGGAGATGAAAAACCCGGAAAGACCAGGTTTTGTGGAAACAGGGGATGACACGGCTCATCCAATTGCCCACGTTGGAGATGTGCCATTGTCTATGCAGGATGGCAAAGTGAAGTACCTTGCAGATGTACTTCATGTACCGAACATAACAAAGAATCTGGTTTCAGTTGGCCAGATGATTGAGCAGGGTTTGCAGGTTAGGTTTAACCCTGATGGGTGTTATGTCGAAGACTTTAAAGACAAGTGCAGGTTGGTTGCAAAAGGCAACAGAGTGGGCAGAATGTTTACGTTGGATGTAGACATGCCTGAAATGAGTGCTGCGATGTTTGCAAATGGTTCAGGAGTTGTTGCAGACACAGACATTTGGCATAAAAGGATTGGTCATGTGAATGTGCAGAGATTGAAGTCTATGCAGACAAAAGGAATTGTGACAGGGCTGCCAAAATTTAAAGTGAAAGGTATGCAGAAAATATGTGAAGCATGCCAATTTGGGAAGCAAACAAAGCATGTGTTTCCACGTAACAAATATGTGAGCAGAAATGCACTAGATGTTGTGCATTCAGATGTATGGGGTCCTACGAAGACCGTGTCTATGGGAGGCTGCAGGTACTATGTCACTTTCATTGATGACCACACAAGGAAAGCGTGGGTGTATTTCATGAAGGAGAAGAGTGAGGTGTTCACTCACTTTCAGAATTTCAGATTTTTGGTTGAAAAGCAAACAGGAAAATATGTAAAGTGCCTAAGGTCAGATGGAGGGGGAGAGTACTTCTCCAATGAGTTCTCTGAATATTTGAAGAAGAATGGTATTCGGAGACAGTATACATGCAGATACACTCCGCAGCAAAATGGAGTTGCTGAGCGGAAAAACAGGCACATTGCTGAGATTGCGCAAGCATTGATGGAAGAGAAGAATATGCCGCATTGCTATTGGACTGAGGCTGTTTCTATAGCAGTATACATCATGAACAGGACTCCAACTGCAGCCATACATGATGTAACTCTAGAGGAGAAGTTTACTGGCAGAAAACCAGATTTGTCTCATCTGAAAGTTTTTGGATGCATTGCATATGTGCATGTGCCAGATGAGCTGAGAACTAAGCTGGATCCGAAAGCTGAAAAATGTGTGTTTATTGGATATTCCCTTGAGCAAAAGGGATACAGGTGTTATAACCCTACTACACGTGAGTTGAGGGTAAGCAGGGATGTTGTCTTTGATGAGATGAGTAGCTGGTATGCTGCTGGAAAAGAAGCTGTTGGGGCTGATTTGAGTGGAAGTGTGGTTGCAGAGAATGCAGGTCAGCAATCACAGTCTTTGAGTGGACCAGGAGAGTCCTCATCTAGTGGGTCTGTTGTTTGATAGACCATGGAGTGGCAGGCTGCGTCATAATACCAGCCCTGCAAATGTGATTACTACATCACGTAAAGGAAAAGAGAAAGTGGTTGAGCCCCTTGGTATGCCTGACATTTCTGCAGGGCATTCTCATGTTGATGGAGAGTCTAGTGGCTCAGATATGAGCCTTGATGAGGAGATTGGGATCCCAGCTATGAGAACACCTGGTGTAAAGAAGTCTATGGAGGCCATGAATGAAAAGCTACGAAGATCAGGGAGAGTGAAGAACCCTGTGCAGAGATTTACATATGATGGTTATGTGGCACATCACTATGCATATATGGCAAAGGTTGTGCAGGTTGTTGAGCCCACATGCATTAATGAGGCTATTGGAAATGTGTGTTGGGAGAAAGCTATGGATGAGGAGATGGATGCACTATATGGAAATGAAACTTGGGATTTAGTGCAATTGCCTGAAGGCAAGAAAGCCATTGGATGCAAGTGGGTGTACAAAGTTAAACATAACAGTGATGGAAGCATAAATAGGTACAAGGCTAGATTGGTAGCCAAAGGATATGCGCAGACATATGGGATTGATTATGAGGAAACTTTCAGCCCAGTTGCCAAGATGGCAACGGTGAGAGTTGTGATAGCAGTGGCTGCGTCAAAGCAATGGTCTTTACATCAAATGGATGTAAAGAATGCATTCTTGCATGGGGATTTGCAAGAAGAGGTGTATATGTTGCAGCCACCTGGTTATGAGGATGTGGGTCAGCCCGAGCATGTTTGCAGGTTGAAGAAAGCCTTGTATGGCTTAAAGCAAGCACCAAGAGCATGGTCTGACAAGATTTCTGAATATCTTGTCACTATTGGCTTTCATGTAGCCAATGCAGATTTCTCATTGTATGTGAGACATGGTGATAGAGGAGTTGTGCTTGTTGTCATCTATGTAGATGACTTGATCATTACGGGGGACCATGATGCAGAGATCTTTGATGTAAAGATCTTGCTAAGACAGAAGTTTGAGATGAAGGATCTGGGGGAGCTCAAATATTTCTTGGGCATTGAGGTGATTAGGTCACCACATGGTATTGGATTACTGCAGAGACAGTATGGCTTGGACATGTTGTCCAAGTATGGTATGACAGGCTGTAAGCCTATTTCTGTGCCATTGGATCAGAATGGCAAGTTGAGTGCAGATTCAGGAGAGATCTTGGAGGATCCTACTATGTACAGGAGCATAGTAGGAAGTTTGATCTACATGACGATCACCAGACCAGATTTGAGCTATGCTGTTGGGTTGGTGAGTCAGTTTATGCAGGTTCCACAGAAACCGCATTTGGATGCAGTGAGACGCATACTGAGGTATGTGAAGTCTACTTTGCATTGTGGACTATTCTATGAGACTGGGACAGAGATATGTGTACATGGGTACACAGATGCTGATTGGGCTGGTAGTATCACAGACAGAAGATCTACCAGTGGATTCATGTTTTCTTTGGGGAGTGCTGCTGTGACTTGGAGCAGCAAGAAGCAGCCTACAGTTGCTCTATCGAGTACGGAGGCCGAGTACAGAGGAGCTACTATGGCAGCATGTGAGGTAGCTTGGTTGAGAAAGCTACTTGCAGATTTGGGTCTATCACTGGATAGACAAGTTGTCATTTTCTGTGACAACATTAGCAGTATACAGTTGGCCAGGAACCCAGTCTTTCATGCTCGTACGAAGCACATAGAGGTCCACTACCACTTCGTCAGAGAGAAGGTCTTGGCAGGAGATCTTGACCTTGTTTATGTCAGCACAGAGGATCAGGTAGCTGACATCTTCACCAAAGCATTGGGTACAGAGAAGCTCCGCAGATTCAGGGCTTCGTTTGGTGTACATGAGATGGAGTTGAGCTCGAGGGGGAGTGTTGAGATATCGAGCTCGTCTAGTGAGGCGGTGGCCACTGATGACCCGCCTGGGGGATAGGCCCCACACTTACACCACTGGCATGGTTGGTGAGATCATGGGAGATATGCGGCCAGTGGGATGACAGGCTGTGTGACAGCCACTCTAGAGACTGGCATAGTTATAGCGCCAGCTCATTTAGTCGGGTTCACACTATAGAGAACCCGTGTATGTATTGGTTGAGTACCTTTCATATTATGTGTACTCTTATTCTTGTATATGGTGTGTTGAGTGTTGAGTAGAGAAGAAGAAGATTTTCAGCCTCTCACCTTGTGTGTTCTCTATTAGGGTTTTGTGAGTGTGTGTGTGTGCTTGCAAGAGCTCAAGCTCTCTTCCCCCCTGCATCTTTTCACCCAAATGTCTGGAGGGCTATGGAAAACACAAGCTCATAAGGTTTCGAGAGCCACCCATGATTGCATTAGGCCACACAATCCAAGAAGAAGAACACGTGGAGATAGCTGAAGACAAGGATACCCCTCTCAGCAGACAAGCAACACGTGGAGATAGCTGAAGACAAGGATACCCCTCTCAGACAAGGATACCCCTCTCAGACAAGGATACCCCTCTCAGACAAGCAACAGAGGCAAGCATTGATAAACAGACAGTCGACATCAAGCCAACAAGGAAGAAAAAGAGTCCAATCAAGTTCAAAAAGAGAGTTCCAACTGGCAGGCCCTGGGAGTAATAGGATTTAGTCATCAAATATAGCACAAACATTATGTTGAAGTTGAACTGATTTGTACAAAGTCTTTGATCCTCATCAGTTCCTTGACCGTACGGACGATCAGTACCCTTTTGCATTTGTCCCATCACCATACGACACTTCAGTACTCTTCCCACACTCAGGAGCTTCTAAAAGCGTTTGACACTCAGTACCTTATTGGTAAGGATCAATAGTGTGTCTAGCATAATTAAGTAGTATTGATTGAATTTTTTATGTGTAGCTCATGGATGTATTGATGCTTGTTAATATAGATCACATGTTTCACAAAAGAAATACTTTTGATGGAGTCTCAAAACATATAGGCATAACACCAAGAGTCACTTGTTCCACAGAATAAAAATCTATAGATTGAGTTTGAAAACATGTGGACATAACACCAATAAGTTACAAACTGCTATTCATGTTTACTTGTCCATTTATGGTTTCTAAATATCTTCGAATCCCTCCATTGTCTATGTCTCTCTTCTGCCATTGAATTGTCCAAAGTTTGTCTTCGTCTTTGCTTTTGGGCTAGAATAAAAGCAAGCTTGACTTTGGAACTAGCAACTTTTCTTTTAGCATGCAGCCTCTGTAGAATGCTTCAGTAAAACCATTGAAAGACTTCCTTTAGACTATTTGCCTTTTGACTCCCTCCATAGTGTTGTGTGTGTCTGAAAAATGCATTACGTGCCATGTAGTGAGACTTCTCCATGCCTTGGGTAGACCAAATTGCTGGGCATCCATACTTTTTAACAAAATAGGGAAGATGGTTGTAGATGATATGCTGTTTTCACAGAGACATAAGAATGCATAGTAAGTTATAAAAGAAAAGAGGATCACACTTAAGTAAAAGAAGAAGACATCACTTTACCATGTAGTGAGTTATATTGCAGGCTGTCCACGTGTCCTTCATTGACTTCCCAAAATGTTTAATTGCCTCTTCAAAGTTCTTGTAATCACTCTTGGTCCATGTTACATTGTCACAGAACATGAAGAGTTGATCAAGAGACCTCCACACCTCTGCCTTCACATTTCGTGCTTCCCCATCCGCCTCATGATCTTTCACGGCATTATGGACTTGCTTCCACAATCCATAATTAATCCTTGAAACTGTTCTACCTTACCTTACTTGCTTACTACTGTGTTTGGGTCGAGACAAGAATCTTCTTGCCTTAACACCACCAATAGAGGGCTTGATTGGTACCTCCTTGCCATTGGTAGACTTTTTAAAATCCTTTGTGATATGAACATCACCTCCATGCAGACCTATATCGGATAACACTTTTTCCAATGCATGAAGAGCATCCTTTCTATTTCTTTCGGGACGGAGTTTCCAAGTAAATCTAATATACAAAAATACCAATTTCTCAATAATTCGACATAGAGCATACAATGTGCATATATGAACATTACATAGTGGAATGTCAAGAATGGCCTTGAAGTCAAGGTAAACTTTATCTCTATTAGGTGCTCTCTTCCACCATTTGGAATCCATTACTTGAGCTGATTCTTCGCAGTAAAGACAAGGAGACTTTGAGCTACCTCCTTTACTAACGTTATATATGCACTTAAGTGTTTTAAGATCCCCCGCCATGTGCCACTCTACTTGAAAATCACCTTTTCTTACAACATGGAGGTTCTCTCCTTACACTTGTCTTTTAATTATTCTTTGTATTTTTGTGTGATGAAACACCCAATCTAGTGTTTCATGGTCTTCTGTCTTCACCTATGATTATAGAAAACAAAAGTCTTACTATAAAAGATTTGAAAACATTGACTAAAATCAAATACGAAACAAAAAATGATCATACCTAGAACGAGTCTAACCACCATATGTGTTTCTTCGACTGCACACTAAAATACTTTGAACTCGCTTCAGTCAATGATGTATCAAGTGCTCCATTCATCAATGTAATAGTAATCCTTTCCATTGTCTTTTCCTTTACAACCTCACACTCATCCAGTTTGATAACAAATTTCAAAATGCCTTTGCACTCTTCAAATGTTATTCCATAAAACTCGACCATTCTTCTTTGAAGTTGTAGATCTACAAATATATTGTTCGAAGAGTCATACACAATGGTTCCTTTACCACCATGAAATATTTCTTCAATATGGATATATTGTCCAATAAACTCATCTATACTTTCATTCAAATGACCTCTTATCTTCCACACGGTTGCTGGATTTGGCAGTAAAACTCGTTTAATCCTTTGATCTCTCAAAGTTGAGGATATCACATGGAAAATCGAACTATATCCCTTCCTGCTAACTCCACTAACATCAAGAGCCTCTTGGATTGTAGTACCATCAACTTGATTATTGGATATAAAGTCCTCTACAACATTGCGTTTGATTGTTTTGTATTTTTTTTCTTCAATCAAACCTTTTGCTATACCACAAGAAAGCAATCCTTTCATTTGTTTAACTGGAAGAAGGTTGGGATCTATATTTTCTTTTGCAGGCTCCAATAGTTTCCTATAGTAACAACACAATATGCCTATATTATTCAACACTTCCAATCTTGTTTTGCGTTAATGGACAAAATAGATATAGTCATTTGAGAGCATTTTTGAGTATAAAAAATGAAAAATTACAAACTAGCCTTGCTTCCTGAATTCTTCGCTTGCATCCACCAGTCCCAGCCTTCAAATTTGCAATGTTTTTAATCTTCCTGCTTCGTTGTCTGTCTCCAAGCACGGTTCTCTTCCTTCTTGATCTTGTCAACTCTTTTTTACTCTTTCAATGGAAGTTCATCACATAATTACAATCTTTTACTGGTAACTCATAAATTTTTGGCATTTCTTGCTTCTTGGTTTATCCACTTTAGACAATTCACTCTAATACCAACTGAAAGATCCCTGCCCCCTCGAATTCGTCGGGGGTGCTAGGAGTGAAAGTAGCAACTTCATGCGCATGGCACAGTCTCCCACTCGAGGCCTCACCCATTAATATCCGGACAAGAGACTAATTGCTCGATTCTTCCAAAATCGAACCGGGAAAAACATCCCTCGCCGCCAACAGATAGGTGATTCCTCTAGGAAAATTTATTATAACATAGTCAAGAGTCTTAATTTACCCTTTTTCATTCTTACCAAACCTACAAGTCACATGGCCGGATCAAGGGAGGAACTTGCACTTGGATCATAGAGACCAATGCTTTTTCCCCCGTCAAGAGGCACAGCTGTTGATTCTTTTCCATAGAACAAGGATTATCCGTGATTTACTTCAACTATCATAACTTAAGAGAATTGAATTTTATTTTAGGAATAAAAATTTGGTAATGTTTTGTCCCAGGTACGAGGGAAAAGAATTCCCAAGCCCCCTAGCTGGATGTCATGCAAATTACAATTCAGATATACCACTTACGCACCCAATATGAAATTGCCTTTTCTTAGACTCAACTATCTCCAAAACAGCATCGTAATAAAACCACAATGTTTCCATTGTAGTTCTCAGTATTTCATTTCCACAATCCAATTCCAACTTTTCCACTTTCTAATCATAAAATCCAATTTCCAATCATTCCTTCCTCAACGTACTTATGGCATCATCGGCAACCAGAACGCTCACCACTTGCTCACTCACAGGGGCCTTTTCAATAGTTCCTAGCTCATAGTACCCAGAAATATAATCACATTAAATCCAGATGGACTCTCCGTTGAAGATCAGCTATATCAATCAACACAAGATGCATATAAAAGGGTCATGCACTCATCCATTTGAAGACTAGCAAGGTCAATCAACTAGATCCATGCACGTGTTTCAGAAAACAACTCTAACTCATGTTTTTCCCCGACGCACGTGTGGGTATCTTTGGCGACCCAAAACCCGAGCACTGTATGGTGAGCACCCTCTAGGCTCCTTCGTCTAGGCTCCTTCGTAGGTCACCTCGTGCTTCACTCATAGGCCACTTCCTTGGTCCCTCATCCACTGTACAAGAAGCTCACCATTTTAATCGAATTGAGGCTGGTCAAGACCTCGGCCGACCTTGCCACGCGAGATGTCCTTCATTGACTCTCCGTCGTCAGCACTGTTGTAACTTTTTCACTTAGGTCTTCATGACCTCAATCGAAAAGATAATCAAAATGCTTCCCCAGTATTCTTAACATAAAACAATCTTTTAAAAATAGGTTTCATATACAAATATAGTTCTAAATAAAATTCCCATCTTTCCTCATCATTCCACATCCTTTCACATTATTCCTCATCATTTCTCATCTTCCCACATTTTTCTACATCAATCCATATCACATCACATCACATCATTTCCTCATCAACTCACATCCAATCACATCATCCCACATCAATTCACATCCAATCACATCATTTCTATATAAACTCACATCCAATCACATCCAGTCAAATCCATTCACATCATTTCACATCATTTCACATCCATTCACATAATTTCATATCCATTCAAATAATTTCATATCCATTCACATCATTTCATATCCATTCACATCATTTCACATCCATTCACATCTATTCACATCATTTCATATCCATCCACATCATTTCATATCCGTTCACATCATTTCTTATCCGTTCACATCATTTCATATCCATTCACAACATCATTTCACATCCATTCACATCATTTCACATCATTTCATATCCATTCACATCATTCACATCATTTCTTATCCATTCACATCATTTCATATCCATTCACATCATTTCACATCCATTCACATCTATTCACATCTATTCACATCATTTCATATCCATTCACATCCATATACATCCATTCAGATCACATCCATTTACATCCATTCAGATCCATTCACATCACATCACATCCATTTACATCCATTCACATCCATCACATCCATTTGTTGGAAATGCTCCATGACATGTTCATACATTAGTATGGAATATGTTTCTAAGGTTATGTGAACATGTAAACCAAGCATGGTAGAATGGCAAGTTACTAGGAATATCCACCAAATGCAAGTGGGGCACGTGGAGCCAAGCCTAATGGAGAGAATCATGGAAAAGGCACCTAGATCCACAAATCAAGGGGAGAGAATATAGGGGCACCTCTTGTTAGTGCCTAATCCCATCCCTAATAATATTTAGCCTTGAGCTAATGCATTGTATCTTTAGCCTATTTAAGAGGCATCATATCAATGAAGATGCGTGTGTGATTATCATCATTTTGCTCTCCACATTATGCCCAAGTGATTAGTGTTAATCTATTTTCATTAATCTCTTTATTATACTTTAATCATGGCTCTAATTTCTTATGATCCACCATGATTTTAACACCATTTACATCCATTCACATCCATTTACATCCATTCACATCACTTCACATCCATTCACATCTCATCACGTCCATTTACATCCATTCACATCACATCACATCCATTCACATCTCGTCACATCCATTTACATCCCTTCACATCACATCACATCCATTTACATCCATTCAGATCCATTCACATCATCCATTTACATCCATTCAGATCCATTCATATCACATCACATCACATCCATTTACATCCATTCAGATCCATTCACATCACATCACATTCATTTACATCCATTTACATCACATCACATCTATTCACATCTCATCACATCCATTTATATCCATTTAGATCACATCACATCCATTTACATCCATTCAGATCCATTCACATCACATCACATCCATTTACATCACATCACATCCATTTACATCCATTCACATCACATCACATCCATTCAGATCCATTCACATCATATCACATCTATTTACATCCGTTTACATCACATCACATCCATTCACATCTCATCAAATCCATTTACATCCATTCTGATCACATCATATCCATTCTGATCTCATCAAATCCATTTACATCCATTCTGATCACATCACATCCATTTACATCCATTCAGATCCATTAATATTAAATCACATCCATTTAGATCCATTCACATCCATTCGGATCACATCACATCGATTTACATCCATTCAGATCCATTAACATTAAATCACATCCATTTAGATCCATTTATATTGCATCACATCCATTTACAGCTCATCACATCCATTTATATTGCATCACATCCATTTACATCTCATCACATCCATTCACATCATATCACATCCATTTATATCCATTCAGACCCATTCACATCACATCACATCAGGTTGAAAATACAGTTACTCTACTTTGACATACTGATAGAACTTTTTCTAAGTTTCTGCTAATTGCTTGACTTAGTTAAAGGCAACTTTTTCTCAATTCCATTAAATCTAAATTTTCGTTCACTTTTTGGATCCTTGATCCTCTCAGGGATTCCAGATTCCTTTTCCAGGGAATCTATGAATAAATCAATCATACGTTCATTCAACTAGCGTATTTTTGATCTTTTCTTGGGAAATCATTTTCCCGTTTAGAAAAGTACTCCAAGATTCTATTTTCCAAGAATATAGACATATACTTCAAATTTTCAATGATTAAATGAATTCAAAATTCCTTTTCCTGATTAAAGAATTATCCAAGTTTTCTTGATGAATATTCTTTCTCAAATTCCTCAAAATAAGATATACTCAATAAAAGATTCATGGGATTTACAAAATCAATTGTACCCATATTTCTTCTCTTAGTATAAACACTAATCCATTTATCTAAATGAATCATGTCCATAATTCTCATAATTTGAACGATTCTAGAAAAATGTGCATAACCTTCTTTATTTTCTAAGAATTGATAATGCTCAAAACTCCTCTTTTTGCATAAAATTTATTACGCATAAAATTATTCCCATAAAAATGATACTACTTAGAATTCCTCTTTTAATAAATAAATAAAATACTCATATTTTGAAATACACCAAAAATTCCTCTTTTAACATCTAATTGTTTGAATCTAAAATATCATGGAAATTCCTCTTTTTGCTCTATTAAAATTAAGCATAAAAATAAGATTTATCTAGGAAATTTTATCGTAGCTTTGCTGCAATTATTGGGAATGTTCAATTTTGTAACTTGAATGAAAAATTGTAATGCAAATATGATAGAAACTCCTCTTTTAGACTAAAATTAGTTTATGAATTCCTAGCATAATTATAAGCATAATTATGATTATTTCTCTAGATTAGACAAATAATCATTCCTTATTTTTGAAAATGTTAGCATAACCCTCTTTCAATTTAGGATGAATTAATATGAATTTTCCATATCATAAACAAGTTTAAAAGAATTAATCATCCTTTTTCCTAGATTAAGAATCATGAAAATAACTAATCTCTTTCTATAGCTTGTCAAGCTTAGAGTTTGGGTTAAGATAAAGATATTATTATTAAGAATCATCCTCCTACCAAGGATCTAGCCATAAGAATGACTAATCTTTCAAAAAGGGAGACTTTCTTAAAGAAATCATTATAATTAAGCATAAAACTTAACATTAATCTAAATAGACATTATAAATCTATGAAAAGCTTGATTTGAAGAAAAAGCCATTGATTGGAAAGCTTCTCAAGATTTAGAGGGGTTGAGAAGAAGAAAATCATTGAGAAAATTGAAAGAAAACCATTACAATAGGTTTACCTTTGATTTGGGCTTGTTTCTTTGACTAGAAGTGAAGCCCCCAAGCAAGTCCTTGGCCACCAGGAGAGGGAGGGTAATCTCCAAGAGAGGATGGAGGAGAGAGTTCCATGGGAAAACTAGCCCTCCACTCACAAATTTTCACGACCATCGGACATTGGATGGGTGGGACGGTGTGCGGTCGACCCTCTATTTTTCGGATAGTGCCAACGGGTCCCGTAGGCCAACAATAGTGGGTTTGCGTAAGGCATCATTATCATACGATGCCTGATGCACGCTGAACTTTGCAAGCGGGTCCATGGGATTGCTACCCCTTCAATTAGAACATTTCACCACCATCTATGTGGGACAGTGTGCTACCACCCGCTATTTTTCGCATAGTGCTCGAGGGGTCCCCTATGTAAAAAATAGCGGGTTCGGGTAGGGAATCATTATCACACGACATTCGATGTGGGTGAAACTTGCAAGGGGGTCCATGGGACTTCTACCCCTCCACTCGCAAAGTTTCACCCACCATCGGGACAGTGAGAATGGGTGGGATGGTGTGCTGCCAACTGCTATTTTTTGCATAGAGCTCAAGGGATATCCCATGCATAAAATAACGGGTTTGGGTAGGGTATCATTATCATACAGTTTCTGATGCAAATAAGAATTTGTGAGTGTGTTGATGGGGCTACTACCCCTCGACTCACAAAGTTTTACTACCATTGGTGGATGGAACGGTGTGTGTCACCCATAATTTTTTGCATAGTGCCTAAGGGGTCCCCTATGCCAAAAATAGCAGGTTTGGGTAGGGCATCATTATCATACGACATCCGATGCGGTTGAAACTTTGTGAGCAGGTCCATGGGTCTGCTATCCCTCCACTCGTAAAGTTTCACCACCATTAGATGCAAGATGGACGGGATGGTGTGCTGCCACCTTGTATTTTTCGCATAGTGCCCTAGGGGTCCCCTATGTAAAAAATAGCGGGTTTGGGTAGGGCATCATTGACATACGACATCCGATATGGATGAAACTTTGTGAGCATGTAAATAGAGCTGCTACCCCTCCACTCACAAAGTTTCACCACCATCGAACACCAGAAGGGCGGGATGGTTGTACTGTCGCCCGCTATTTTTTGCATAGTGCCCAAAGGGTCCCCTAAGCAAAAATAGCGGGTTTGGGTAGGTCATCATTATCATACGGCGTTAGTGAATCTTTGCTAGTGATTCCATAGGACTTCTATCCCTCCACTCATAAAGTCTCACACTATTAGACGGTGAATGAGTAGGATGGTGTGCTGCCACCCGCTATTTTGTGCATAGTGCCCAGGGGTCCCCTATTAAAAAATAGCAGGTTTGGGTAGGGCATTGTTTATTATATGGTTTCCAATGCAGGTGAGAATTTGCGAGCGGTTCCATGGGGCAACTAGAGCTCCACTCGTAAAGTTTCACCATCATCGAACAGCGTATGGGCGGGACGGTGTACTGCCACCCACTATTTTTCACATAGTGCGCAACGGGTCCCATAGGACAAAAATAGCTGGTTTGCATAAGGCATCATTATCATATGGCATCCTATGCAGGTGAAAATTTGCAAGTGGGGTCCATGGGACTGTTACCCCTCTACTCACAAAGTTTCACCACCATATGATGCCAAATGGGTGGGACAGTGTGCTGCCACTTGCTATTTTTCGCATAGTGCTCGAGGGGTCCTTGATGCAAAAAATAGCAGGTTTGGGTAGGACATCATTATTATACGGCATCCAATGTGGATGAAACTTTGCAAGGGCATCCATTGGGCTGCTACATCTCCACTCGCAAAGTTTCACCATCATCGGACGCCAAATGGATGGGACAGTGTGCTGCCACCCGCTATTTTTTGCATAGTGACCAAGGGGTACCCCATGCAAAAAATAATGGGTTTGGGTAGGGAATAGTTATCAAATTTACAAGCTAGGCCATGGGGTTGCTACCCTTTCACTCACAAAGTTTCACTACCATCGGGCGCCGAATGGATGGGACGGTGTGCTTTCACCTACTACTTTTTGCATAGTGCCCAAGGGGTTTCCTATGCAAAAAATAGCAGGTTTGGGTAGGGCATCGTTATCATACGGTTTTCGAAGTGGTTGAAACTTTGCAAGTAGGTCCATGGGGCTACTACCCCTCCACTCGCAAAGTTTCACCACCATTAGACCTCGGATGGGCGGGACTGTGTAGTACTGGCACCCGCTATTTTTTGCAGTGCCCAAGGGGTCCCCTATGCAAAAAATAGCGGGTTTGGGTAGGGCATCATTATCATACAGTGTCTAATGTGGGTGAAACTTTTCGACCAGGTCCATGGGATTGCTACCCCTCCTCACAAAGTTTCACCACTATCAGACACGGATGGGTGGGACAGTGTGCTGCCACCTACTATTTTTTGCCTGCATGGACTCACTCACAAAGTTTCACCAACATCAGATGCCATATGATAATTATGCCCTACCCAAACTTGTTATTTTTGCATAGATGACTGCTTGGAAACTATGAAAAAATAGCGGGTGGCAGTGCAACGTCCCTGCCATTCGGTGTTCGATGGTGGTGAAAATTTGCAAGGAGGGGTAGTAACTCTATGGACCCTATACCCACACCCGCTATTTTTTGCATAGGTGACCCCTTGGGGCCACAATGTGAAAAATAATAGGTGGTAACACACCGTACCACCCCGATGGTGGTGAGACTTTGGGAGTGGAGGGGTAGCGGCCCCATGGACCTGCTCACAAAGTTTCACCTACATCGGACTCCATATGATAATGATGCCCTACCCAAACCCGTTATTTTTTTCATAGGGGACCCCTTGGGCACTATGCAAAAAATAGCGGGTGGCAGCACACCGTCCCCGCAATTCGGGGTCCGATGGTGATGAAATTTTACGAGTGAAGTGGTAGTAGTCCCATGGATCTGCTCATAAAGTTTCACCCACATTGCACGTCATATGATAATGATGCACCACCCAACCTATTTTTTACATAGTGGACCTCTTGAGCACTATGCGAAAAACTCGGGGGTGGGGGGAGGTGGGGGGAGGGGTTCACCTAAAAATATGTAAGTGTAGCATGTGAGTTCATCAGGAGGGGTATATTAATTCAAAAAAGTTACATAATTACATTTACAGGAGTGGTTTTTTAACATTAGGCAAAATTTGGACTCAAAAAGGGATCCTCTAAGAAGCTTTTGCTTAAAAAATGGGCTGATGGTAAGTTTTTGCAAATCAAACCAAAATTTGTCAAAGATTATAGATTGAGAATCTACTCTTCGAGATCTCCAATGATATAGCATGATGGGCAATTTTGTATATTCAAGAAGTTCCCAAATTGCTGATGACATGAGATGTTACGTCATCACCAATTGGGGAACTTCTTTAATATACAAAATTGCCCATCATGCTATATATCAGTGGAAATATCTTTAAGAGTAGTTTCTCAATCTATAATCTTTGATAATTTTTGGTTTGATTTGTAAAAAATTTAGCATCAGCCCATTTTTTAAGAAAAAAGCTGACATGACAATTCCTAGAGGGCCCCTTTTTGAGTCCAAATTTTACCTAATGAGCCCTCTTGGAAAAAACCCATAAGGTTATGAAGAAAAAGAGGTCATTTTATTCATAAAAGTATGTTAGTGTAAGGGGTTTTTTAAATACCCCTTGAATGCTACATAAAATTTCTTAGAGGTGAACCCCCCCGGAGGAAGTACATCACTTGGGACTTCATCCTAACTTACTACCACACGCTCTTGAAGTGGAAATTTCCATAAGTATTCCATAGCACCATTACGGGTGCTCGTCCAAGTTGTAGATATGAAGCAATGGGTTGTACCAGTGAGACAAGGCTATCGCCCACCATGGCTCCCCCATCCAAAAATGTACCTGGAAAGTTGTCAATGGTGAGGCTCTGGTATAAATGTCCTTTGAGTGCATGAGTATGGATATGTACTCATGGAGTAGCCACTACATTACTTAGCCACAAAAGTATAGTAAGCTATAATCTTAACAAAAATGTATTGGCTATTTTAGATCATTAAGAGGTTCTTGTTATATTCTTCTTTTGTTTGGGTAGGCCATTTGTGTGACTCCTTTTTGTTTTTTGTTTTTTTTTTAATTTTTTTGGTGATGGGGAAGAGTGTTAGTAATGTGAGCAATAATAACACTTGTGGGATGTGGGGAATTAGTAGAGTAATTACTTTGTGCTATGAAGCAGCACCAAGTAGAGTAATGTGAGCAATAATAACACTTGTGGGATGTGGGGAGTTAGTAGAGTAATTACTTCGTGCTGTGAAGCAGCAGACTGTAGGCCACGACGTGAAGACTTAACGCATGAAAGCTTAAAGCGTGAAGTATTAATTCGTGAACTAGCAGGCTCGTGAAAGGGCTAAGGCATGAATTGTTAAGTCATTGAAGTGTTAAGGTGTGAAGGGCTTAAGGCGTGAAAGGTTAAGCCATGAAGGGCTTAAGATGTGAAAGGTTAAGGCATGAAGTGTTAAGGTGTGAAGGGCTTAAGGCGTGAAGGGCTTAAGCCATAAAAGTTTAAGGTGTGAACGCTTAAGCCATGAAGTGTTAAGGTGTGAAGGGCTTAAGCTGTGCAAGGTTAAGGCATAAAGGCTTAAGCCATGAAGTGTTAAGGCGTGAAGGGCTTAAGCTGTGCAAGGTTAAGGCATGAAGGCTTTGAGTCGTTAAGTGTTAAGGCGTGAAAGGTTAAGCCGTGAAGTGTTAAGGCGTGAAAGCTTAAGCTGTGAAGTGTTAAGGCGTGAAAGCTTAAGCCGTGAAGTGTTTTTTTTTGCATTACATTAAATTTTGCTACCACCGTGTGAACAACAAGTTCTTGTGGCTACTCTTCTTTTTAAGAGAATAGGTTCTTATGTCTGTCCCATAGCTGTGAAGTGTTAAGGCGTGTTTGTGGCTACTCTCTTTTTTAAGAGAATAGGTTCTTATGTCTGTCCCATAGCTTCTGTACTCATGCTTCTCATCCAGAGGGGTGAAAAGAGCATTGTTAGTTTGTTGTCCTTGATGTGCTCATAAGTCTCCATTCAGACGTGGAAAATTCTTCTTGAATTTGTGGGTCAATTTTTGTCGAAGGCAGTAGATTCTGGTTGGCTGCCATTTGGGTTGACTGAACACACAAGCTCTTGTGTATGTGTTGTATGCATGAGAGGGGTTGAGTGGCTTGCTTGGTTTTGCATGGGCCTCCATTCTTTTTGAATTTTAGGTGAAGCTGTTGGGGTTGAAGGTTTTGGTGAAACATTCCTCCTTTTGTTCGATCATATGATCGGATTACTATCATAATACCCTTTTTCCTGAAGCACGTGCATAGGCATCCATCTTTGATGAACATTATGAATTGGTGGATGATGCTTTTGGTGTTGAAGTTTCTTTGCTTGTGTGTAAGCTTGGGTGACTTCTTGATGCACTTGGGAATCCAAGATTTGGTATTACCTTGGTAGTACCCTTGTCCTTGCAGTAATCTTTTTGGTACCCACACTTATTGAGTTACTGGAGTTCTTTGAGGAACTTGCATAGTCTTTGTGGAGAATGTTATGGAGTACATTTATTATTCCTTGGCTTTTGAGTTTTGCGTTGAGGAAGAGGCTTTGATTGTTGAGGCACCCAAATTGGATTGGCACCTTTGTAGTAGTCTTGAGCTACCAATAAATGCTTTTCCACCCACATTTTGATACCATTAAGATACCTTGATTTTGGTTGACTTGGTGGAGTTTTCTTTGTGTATGAAGTGGAAGGTTTTGGGCCCTGTTTCACATTGGGTGGCATTAAGGTTGTAGTTTTGAGACTCATGAGCGTTGTTGTTGAGATGAGGCTTGAGTCTCTTGTGGAGCGGCTGTTGATGTGATGAGGCTTTTGAGCATGCAACCATCTCCTTTGGTGAGGTTGGTCAATGAAGAGGTGTTGGCTCCAAGGCTTTTCCATTGAGTTCCTTTTTAGAGATAGATGGTTGCACTTGGATAACTTCTTCAAGAATAGCTATTGATTTCCGAGATTTTGGCATTGGACTTTGTTGGATGAGGATGGAGGTGAAGGGGCAGATGCATTGTTCGAGTTGGTCAGTGACACATATGGAAGGTCTTGGCATGTAGAGGAGATAATGAGGAAGAGTGTTGTAGATTTCAGCATCATAGAAATCCATTAGGGTTGGATCCTCTTCTATATGATATTGTCAACTTTGTGTCGTTGACCATCATGATGACCCTATCACAAGCAAAGCACAATGGTGCTTGGGTAGCAATAGTCCATTTATGCCCCGAGATCAAATCTTCTTCCAACACATACTCAACTACAAAAAACTTTCAAGTAAGGAGGTTAGATTCTATATAAGTTGTATGTTCGTACCCCAAACATGGCATGTTCAAGTCTTGTGTGAATGGAATTCTATCAAGATGGAATTCTATCAGGATGAGCCGTGAGTGTTGGTTGACCTAACAAATCCCATAACTTGAGGGTCATGAGATTGTGCTCTCATTGGGGATAAAGTTGTGCTTGGATTGTGGTGATTTTATTGGAAAGTTCTAATCCAACCATAATTCTTTGTATATTTTGAGTAAGATATGTTGGAAGCTCCAGCTCCTCCAAGGTCTCTTCCTCCCTTACTAGCAATTGCACAATGCCTGTAGGAGTGTTCAAGGTGATTGTTTTCAAGGATTCATCAAGTGAATACAATGAGTCGTCACATACTCAAGTTCCACCAAGGATGACATCATACTCAAGGGAATCTGGGATAACATGAAATCTAAATTCCACATTTCCACCGATTGTTTGAGTATCATAGAGCTAAAGCAACCTAGGAACGTTAATGTTTTTTCCATTGGCATCTTTTGCAAGACCATTGTCCTTAGGGATGATTTTAGGTTGTCCCATGACACCCAAGTCTCTATTGTCATGATGTTATGAGTAGCTCAAGGGCTAATCAATGCGCGTCTATGCTTAACATCTTGCCTGTAGGGAAATCTAACCATACCATGATAGAATTTTCAAGAGGAACCATGGATGTTTTAGTTTTTGTTTCAGCTTCAGACCCCATGTCAGTTTCATATCCCCATTCACTTTTATCAAATTTCTCATGTGATTTTTCAACCTTATCATTCATGATGCAATCTACCTCTAATGACTCTTTTGTAGAGAGTACGTCTCCCTCGTGAAAGGGGAAGTGATACTCCTCCTGGTTTTGTATTTGGGTTGTTTTTTAAAGTTTGACATTATAAGCTTCAATCACAACTACTGATCTTGTATGACACTTAACAATGCGAAGCATGCTCTTTTGAGCTTGCTTTTTGCATTATGCATATGTCATGTGATCATAATTTTCAAGTTGGGGTGGTTGGGCAGGTTCTAGTTTCTTGATTAGTTTCTGTGAGGAGTGCTAAGTGACGAATCAGAACTTGTTTCATCCTCACTAAGCTATGTACTAGAACTTGTATCATTTTTTGACTTTCCTTGGATCGTTGGGTTTTCATTATGTTTGCCCATGCGATGAAAATGAGCTTTCTTTCTTGTTTTTCTATTCTCTGTCTTACCCGTGGGTTTTGTGGTTTGAGTGGTAGACTTTGAGGTGGATGCTTCTACAGGATCCTTTTCCCTATCCTTTATTTCAACCTTGGTTTTGATGGTTTGTTGCCCCCCCTTGTTTTTCTTGGGTTTAGAAGGTTTTGTTTCACCTTTTGGGTTCTACTTTAAATAAGCACATTCAAGGGTACCGTAGATAATTACCTGTTTTGCACACTTAGGATGTTAAGAGTTGTATTTTGTGAGATAGGTTGCACGGAAGCAACTTGCTTGGGCAATCATGTAATGTTTGATCGATGCTACATCATTCACATATGGGTTGCAAAGTGCAAGTGACTGTGGGCATGGAAGTATTCTAAACTATGCATTCTGCCACTTTGTGCGGTCCATTACAATAGAAACATGAAGTGTTTATTGCTTAACTGCTTTCAGAGCAATTTTGACCCTTTGGGGACGGTTTGCTTAACTGCTTTCAGAGCAGTTTTGACCCTTTGGGGACGGTTTTTGTTTGCGGTATAGGAGATTGAGGTTTTGAGTTAATTTTAGGTGAATTGGGACATTTTGGTGTGTCATGACCAAAGGTTTTGCAATATATGTAGTACAAAAAAATAGGCGCCTTGTATGCTGTGGACGTAGTGATTGTAATGAACACAAGGCATTACACCCATCGCTTGGAGAGGCATTAGGCATGGTTGGTTTTGAGGGGGCTCATCCTCTCTTGGGGATTTTGGTTCAAGGCTTTTATGCAAGGCTGCATAGAATTCAAGGAATGACAATTCTAAGATCAATTTTTCTTTAGCCATTGCTTCACTTGGTTT
The DNA here is from genome assembly GCF_041138505.1 of Cibotium barometz. Taxonomy (NCBI): domain Eukaryota; kingdom Viridiplantae; phylum Streptophyta; class Polypodiopsida; order Cyatheales; family Cibotiaceae; genus Cibotium; species Cibotium barometz. The sequence goes on from NC_141108.1 coordinate 24,148,222, forward strand.
AGATGAGGAGCATCTCGTATCGTGATCATCCTCCATCATGTTATCATCTAATCATATTTTTTCTTTACAACATTGATTGAATGTTTTTAGATTGGATACAATGATCAAGTTGTGTAAGCTGTTATTCTTTAAGCCCATCATGAAACATCTCTTCAATTGAGCATCGGTTAGTTTCTCCCATGGCTCACATCGTGAGTGTAAGATTTTTATCCAAAGGATAAAATCTCTAATGGTTTTGTTTTGTTTACACTCAATTGAATAGAGCTCTTTTGATGCACTCCACCGATCACCTTGTCTTGAAGCCATGGATAAAGGCCATTTTCACGGTCCTGAAGCTTGTTTTGATCGATGTGATATGGATAGATGTGGATGTGATGTGATAAGGATAGATGTGGATGGAATTGTACCTATAGGTCAGAAAGACATTGAGGAAGAGCCCCCCTCACACAGTACTGACCCTCATCCTAAACCTCACAAAATTGATGTAAGCCAATAGAAAATATTTGTACTCTTTCTGCTGAGAAAGTGAGATTCTTTTAGTATGTACACTGAAGCACTGGCTAGGGAGCTTGGGAACTCTTTTCCCTGGTACCCAGGGCAAAACATAACCAAATTTCTAAATGGATCCTATTACTACAGTGGTTGGGTTGGCTAACCCATGGGACAGTGTTGAGGTAATACGAAGGTATCTTTCTCATCATTCCAAAACTTGGTGGAATCAATTTGGAAGAACCCAGTTGGATGTTTTTCACGGTTGCTTGAGCACCTCTATATATCACCTTAAACCATTTGACATCAAAGATGAATAGACTAAATGCTCTAAATCCAACCTCAAGAATATTTTGAATAGTTCCACAATACTTAAGATTATCCTCTAAGACATTGGTATCATGTCTACTGGCTCAACTTTCTTGCTTAAAAGTTGCCATCACACCACAATCAAATGTGTTTCTTTTAGAATCCCTCTGACCACATTGCATTATATAGTTTATACTAACATTAAACAAAAGCATGACATTTAGTATATATAGTGCATTAAACAAGGTATATACGTGAGATAGAGATAAATAATACTTACTTGAGGGTCACATCCTCTTGCATACTCATGCTCTTCTCTTGTGATCATCTCTCCATTTTGTGATGCCATCGATATTGCCATACGAATCCATTCTATATTGATCATATTTGGTAGAGGTTCCAAGCTAGGTGGGAATGGCAAGCATCTATTTGCTCTTCCTGAAATCTCTTCTCTCATCCTTTTGTCTATTGATTACATCCTTGTATCTCCCAATCCACTTCTACATGATGGGACTATTTAGAATGTAGAATGTATTCACCTTGTGGCATAATGCTTCATCCAGTCTTTGTTACCTTCCTTTTTCCTGAGGCACATTAGTGATTAGTCGGTCATCCTCCTCATTGCTCCATAATCGTGGCATGGAAGGATCTATGCGAGATAGATGTTTTGAGATATACACGAGAGACTCTTGCATCAACCATCTCTCTGCCATGCTTGCTTCTGGCCTTGCTCTTTGTCTCACAAATTCCTTCAAAGTTTTCATGAACCTTTCAAGGAAAAACATCCATCGAACATGAACAATGCCACACAATGCCATTTCATCAACCAAATGCACCACAAGATGTAATTGGCTAGTGAGAATTGTTCTAAGGAAGTTGTCCTTGATCATACACACAGTCTTAATAGCATTGAGATGAGTCATCTCAATGGATATAGGATCTACCTCCTTTAAGGATATGTACCTACATACATAGCAATTACGTGTACTATTTACCAATAAATAACTTGTGAGCACATAAGAATTCTAAATAAGAAATATAACTTAGTGAATTGAAGAGAAGATTCATACCTCACCAAGCTTCCCATTTTGTGAATAGCCTATCTCACCTTCTTGTCTTAACAACCAACTATAGCAATTAGAAGAATAAACCATGCATAGAAAAAAATGGAAGTTAGTATACGAGCTTACGAATTATGTACCACAAAGAGAAAATGAAAAAGCAAATATTTTTATACCTATAATATCTTGTGCCAATCATGTGTCTTGAGGCTACATAATTTTTTCTCTTCTTTCTTTTTGGTCTTTGTGATGAAGGCACCCTTCAATGAATGCATTACTCTCGTTGGTGTACAAAAAGATGTGATCACTCTTTTCACCTTATTGTGCTCCCTCTTGGTTAATACCCATGGTGCCTTTGGTAGGACTATTTTACCACTCTCACTTTTAATTGGCCATGCACTTTGAAGGCATCCGATGTTTTGTAAGTCATCCCTTGCACCCTTTGTATCTCTTTTACCAATTAAAGTGTCCCAAATATTTGTTGCCACATTCCTGTAGATATGAATGGGATCTAAGAGATGATTGATCTTCATGTCACACCACTATGGAAGTCGAAAGAAGATTGAGTATCTAGACATCCCATTTGGTGGTGGATTGGAAGTGCTTCTCCATGCCTCAAACCAATCTCTACCTCTCATCACACAAGTGGTGAGACATCATGTGGCACATACTTGGGATGTGAAGGAGGAAGAAATTGATGATGTTTGTCATACACCACCTTCTTATGTGTAGAGGGTCTTTTCGAAAAAGGTGATGGTTTGCAAATTGGACATGCATGATGTCCAGAGGTTGCCAAACCTATTTTAATTGAGATTATTGAGATAGATATATAAACTTAAAGTTTAAAGGCTAAAACTTATGCATATAAGGTTCAAGTAGGTACCTGAGCACTCCGAGAACCCATGATAGTCATGCATCATCCAAAGTAAAACTCCTTTCACCTCCGCCTCACACCTATTTATTGGCCTTGAAACATCATGTACTTTGATACCTCGCCATAGTGTCTAAAGCTCCTCAATCTCAAAGGCTTGAGGTACACATCCATATTTGCCACCTTATATTTTCCTGGTACAAGGAGAGCAAGCATGATATGACCTTTCTTGATTACCACCCATGGAGGGAGGTTGTAATTCACCAATACAGTAGGCCAAGTAGACCATGATATGGACTTGAAGCCAAAAGGGTTAACACCATCCATGACAAACTCTGGTCATTGATGCTCCACATGTTACCATGCCAGTGAATTAGCTACGATCCTCATGATGCCATCAGTTGAGTAGCATGCCACATCATGAGTTCTGCAATCCCCTTACATTTAAACATGTGTTGGATGCGAGGAATGATAGGGAAGTGTCTCAAAACCTTTCGAGGAACTTTATCACCTTGCAAAACATCCCTATAGCGGCTCTCCCCACATTGTAGACATTGTGTTGCATCTTTATTAACCCCTCTAAATAGCATGCAATCATTGGGACATGCATGTATTTTTGTGTAATCCATACCTAGCATAGAGAGCATTTTACGACACCCATCTCGTGCGTTTGGTAATAGATTTTGAGGGGGGGAAGAATCTTCTTGAGAAGCCTACAACATAGGGTAAGAAATCATAATATGTCAAAATATTAGCAAGGAGAGTTTATAGAACATGAATTATTTTCAATAGAATGAGGCGGTCTTACCAAAGAATAATTGTGACACTTGCATCACTCCATCCATAAGTTGTTTGCAAGTTCAATAGCTCCAAGTTTTCTCACAGTGTGGAGTACAAATATCCCTCATACAAAGGTGTGCTTGCCTCTCTATACAAGGTTTCCTCCTCTTGTGACATTGGAGCTTGCTCACTATCATCTATGACCTCCCGTCCAAAGAAGTCATTCACCATATCATCTATGATAAGATTCTCTTCCTCCTAATGTGGCAATGGTAGAGGAACCTCATTCATTGGTTGGGGAAGATGAGTCTTAGCCATGCTTTCTATATTAAGCCTTGCCACCTTTCGCACTCTATCCGATGCCACTGAATGGTGTGGCATGTTACTTAGAACTCTCCTATGGTTCTCCTCTATGTCATCATCCACACTTGGTTGTGCCACTGCCTCATGAAGACCATATGCTCGGACATGCTCAATTGTTATACGACATTGTCGTATATACTAGCCCTTGCATCAATCACACACACATCAAATTATACGCTGCCTAGTAGCAAATTTTTACTGCTCAACAGCGACCTGCGAAACTATCATTCTTGCCTAAATTGTCGTCGATTGGTGTCAATACCTACCTACTTCCCTATTGCTGTACATGCACAGCTACACTTCAATCAATCAAGTCTCCCTCTCCAAGGTAAGCTTTCTTCTTGCTTTCTTCTCTCTTTCATGCTTTTATGTGTTCTTCTAAGCTTTCATGGAAAGTTTTGAAATAGGGTTTAGGTGAGCTTCTCTCCCTTCCCCTCTCTTTCCTCTCCCTTTCCCTAACCCTAGCCTAATGCATAGAGCTTTAATAAAGAGCTTTGATGGAGAGCTCTCCATCAAATATTTCTATTAAGCATTCTATGCATTATGCATACGTTTAGGCTTAACATAAACTAGTTTTTCCATTCACTTATGCATTAAGAGTAGAGTTTATGGCACTTACCTCTTTTTTCTCTTGTTCTTCTTGCTTACTAATGTATTAATGAGGACTAATTTTTTAATTTATTATGGTTCTTTTTTGTAGGCATATTCAAGTGAGCAAGGTTTTGGACATAGCCTCTCATACGGTAAGCCCTCTTTCTTTGTTCTTTATGTTTCTTGTCTTCGATTTTTTGCACCCTTGGGTGCCAAGGATTAGGGTTAGGTCAATAGGCTAGGGCTATGAATAGCCTTCTTTATGCATAGGGCTATGCATAGCCCTCTTTATGCATAGGGCTATGCATATGGGCTAGGATATGCATAGCCCTCTTTATGCATAGGGCTTATGCATAGCACTCTTTATACAGAGGGCTATGCATAAGGGCTAGGCAATGCATAGCTCTCTTATGCATAGCCTGCTTATGCAATAGGGTTTATGCATAGCTTTATTATGCATAATGAACTAATGTTTTGATTTTATATGATAATGTTTCAAAGTAGGTCTATTCAAGCGAACGACCTCCAAGGGCATAGGCCACGCATACGGTTCATACGGATTCGGCTAGTAGAGGTAAGCCCTCTTTGTTTATGCTGCTTCTATTTGTGTTTTTGCACCCTTGGGTGCTAGGGATTAGGTTTAGGGTTTAGGTATGCATAGGCCATATGCATAGGCTGTATTCCGTATGCATATGGCTTATGCATAACGGCCTTTGCATATGGCTTATGCATAATGGCCTTTGCATAGGCCGTATGCATAGGCTGTATGGCCGTATGCATACGGCTTATGCATATACGGCATATACATATGGCCTATGCTTATGCATAGGCCATATGTCGTATGTATACGACTTATGCATATGGCCTATGCATAGGCCCATTAGGACATTTTGGAGATCATTTATAGGGCCTTCTAAGAAATTCACGAATTCCTATTTTCTCTCTCTAGAAAAAATGTACAAATATAAAACAATTGAATTTTAAGATGTGATTATTCTACTAATTTGAATCCTAATATAACCTTATTCTAATATAATTCTTGTCAGCTTGTCATAAAGTAGTTATTTTTGTATCTTATACACCAATATAGGGCTCTTTAATGAAGTATTTCGAGCTTAGAATTGAAATTCTAATAAACCCCTTGATAGAATAAGCAAGATGTTATCACCCTATCTTCACCCTTACACGTAGTCCATGGAGAGCAACAGTGTAAGCAACCATTCTACTAACGTGCTTAACAAAGTAGATAATAATAGAAAATATCATCTCCACATTGATCTTGATAGTGAGTATGAGCCCATTCAAAAGCGTAGAAAATAATATGCAACGCTCTCATCAAATGATAAGGCGAACATGAGAGGGTTTGGTTTGCATCACATAGATCTTTAGTGTGATGGATCAATCTATCCTATCAACCCTACAACCGCTTCCCATCCTCCATTCTCTAATCCCATAACTCTATTATGTTTTACAGGAGATGGAGTCAATGGATTGCTAGGAAACTGTCAATCCATTGCTGCCTATGCAAATAGTGAAAGGCAATACTCTTAATACCAAGCAACTCAACTTCTTCGTTCAACAGAAGAATGCAAGGCACTAAAATTGAGAATGGAGAAAAATGATATTGAACTTGCAAGACTACGGAAACAGTTGAGGCAAAAGGAAACAAGCGTTGGACTACGACAAAGGAAGAGAAAGCTCAAGAACTTTGAGAACCTGAAGCCTGGATCAGGTGGGCTAAAGAAAAGAATCCAAGCAATAAGGTAAGAGATGTATTTAAAGCTCTGTTTATTTTGTGTTCTTGATGTTAGAACTTATCATCATTAGGTGGCTTAAAGAAAAGAATCCAAGAAATAAGGTAAGAGATGTATTTAAAGCTCTGTTTATTTTGTGTTCTTGATGTTAGAACTTATCATTAGGTGGCTTAAATAAGAATCCAAGCAATAAGAGATGTATTTAAAGCTCTGTTTATTTTGTGTTCTTGATGTTAGAACTTATCATTAGGTGGCTTAAAGAAAAGAATCCAAGCAATAAGGTATGACTATGTTAGAAATTATCATTGACTGTGTTCTTAATGTCAGATATTATCATTATTATAACTACAAGATTGTACTACATCATCCTGACAAGGAAAATATTAATCTGAATATGCATCCAGCAAAGCAATTTAAACCTCTTCTTACATCAAGAATGGCAAAGGAAATGTTGCAGGAGGAAAGGAAGTTCAAGGTGGTTAAAAGAGATATAATAGAACAATTTGTCAGTAGTAATGCAGTCTCCACAACAGAAATATAGGATGCTATGGATAGTAATGGAGTCAGTCAAAGAGGTTACAATGCTATTCAGAAGTCACTATCTTCAGTTCTTGATGCCAAGGGAATCAAAGGGAAACTACTTCCAACTCCTATAGATGTTTGGAGATTTTGGGACAAGCTGAATGTAGAGGTATTGCAATACATCGGTAAACCCTACCACATTGAAGAGGAGTTCAATGGAGAAAGTGGCAACATTCAATACAATCAATTCAATAATATATTCCTAGATATGGAGCTTTTGCAAAAGAGAATGGTAGAGTTCTATGATATCACTTACGAGGAGACAGGGGGTGTGCTTCAATTTGTCATCAAGCTTGATGAATGTGAGATTATTAAAATGAAAAAGGTAGAAAAAGTGACAATAACACTAATGAATAGAGCACTCAATAAATGCATGAAGGATGATAATCCACAATATTTCAGCGTGCAATCTGAAACAAATATATGGTGGCTAGGATCATTTGAGGTAAATCATATTGCATTTATCTACAGACTTGTTTTTCTCTTGTTTAGGAAGAAAGTCGACATTATCTATTTATCTGTACTACAGGTTAAGAAAGAAGATCACGAAACCTTGTTTTGGGTGTTTCATCATACACCCATTCCTAAATTGATTAGCGAATAGATGAAGGGAAATAGAATCATTAGAGTCGACAACAAGGGAGACTTCCAAGTTCAGTGGCATCTTGCAGGTGACCTCAAGATACTCAAGTGCATATTCAATTGTAGCAAGGGAGCTAACACAAGGTCACCTTGTCTTTATTGCATGGATTCCGCAAAAGAGCTAAACTCTAAGTGGTGGAGAAGACAACCAAACCGTAATTTGATTGATGAGAACTTTCGCCCTGTATTTGAGATTCCTCTCATCAATGGACATATTGGTACCCTTCATGTGTTGTGCCGTATCTTTGAGAAATTGGTGTTTCTCTACATTGGATTTGCTTGGAAGATAAAGAAGGTGTTTCTCTACATTGGATTTGCTTGGAAGATAAAGAGGTGTTTCTCTATATTGGATTCGCTTGGAAGATAAAGAAGGTGCCAGAGAGAAAAGAAGCCCTTTGCTCATTGGAAAAGGTGTTTTCTGAGATTGGACTACATGGAGGGAACGCTCGTATTTTGAAAGACACTAAGAAGTCAACCAATGAGAAGGATGTACTAATGAAACCATTAATTGGAGGTGTTAAAGCAAGAAGATTTCTATTAGAATCCCTCCACACCAAAAACACAAAAGCACCAAGACATGAAAAGTATATAAATCAAACTACATTAGAAGAATCAAGTACGAACAATGGAAAAATCTCCATAATGCAGTGAAAGATCAAGAGAGTGAATCAAGCCATGCAAAGGCTAAGGTTTGGTGATTAATTGATGTTCTTTTCAAAATGTGTGACAAAGTTAACTGGACACAACAAGATAAAAAGAGCTTTCAAGACAACTTGCAAACTTTCAAAAGAGTCATGAAGATAGTTTGGTGGACAGATTCCAACATAACACACTACACGGTAAAGTTCATGGTTATGTTCTTTTAGTTGACATGCACAACTGATTGATGCACATCTGATTCTCTCTTTGTTGATATACAACATATTCTCTACAACCATATGCCATTTTCAATCTAAAAATATGGAAACCCTAGTACTTGGAACACTCAAGGGATGGAAAAGTCACACTATATGGCATGAAATGCATATTTCAGGCATACACAACATGGTGGAGGAAAGAGAAAAGCAAACAACATGCATGAAGTATTCCAATGGTTCTACCGTCGCCGTAGAATACTCCAACAACTACACAAGAAAGAAACCTTAAAGTCGTCTAAGATGCTTCAGACACTTAGAGATATAAGAAAGAGAAAACAGAAAAGATATGAAGCTTTAAAAAACTCAAGTGCTATCCAAGCACAAAACACATGGAGAGAAAAAAAGATTTATGTAAATCACCACTGGATTAATAGAATGTAATGATACAAGAAATTTTTTAATACAATCTCAGGATTCTCTATCCCTAAGTAATTTATTGTTAACACGGTGTGTTGGTTGCTTGAATCTAAGTAGAAAATGTTTTCCATACTCATCTAACTCCTAAGGATTCTCTATACCTAAGGATAAAGCATTAGCAGTGTATGTAAGAAAGTAATCTCTCCTCGAAGCGCTTAATCCAGGGTAGTATCCAAAAATATCTACTGCACTTACTTTCTCTACAAGAATTATCTTATCGTATGTTTTGGGTATTATTGTTCTGTCAAGAAAGCAAGAGAGTGTCTTGAACAAGAAATTTGCTAAGACACCCTGTTGGCTCATAGAATTATGGTAGATCAAAATCTTTGCACAGTTGATAATCTCTTCAGGTAGCAAGATAATGCAGCATCTCTACCACGGTAGCTCCGATTATGCCTCTGTAAAAATTGACCTGGCTCCTCCATAAAGGTCTGCAAGAAATTTGAATGCCACAGAAATATGAGAGAGAGAGAGAGAGAGAGAGAGAGAGAGAGAGAGAGAGAGAGAGAGAGAGAGAGAGAGAGAGAGAGAGATTCCAGTACCTGAGTGCTTTCATCTGCTCTACAAACGCGTTGTTGATCCAGAGATCTATTGAGCTCTCTTTTGCCAGCATCTTCTTGTCCACCCAACCTCGTGTAGAGTCCTCCAACTTATCAAAATCGTGATCCTCTTGAAACTTTTTGAAAGATTGATCATCCGGGACTAATCCATCATCCCTATACTGCCTTGCCTTATTGAAACACTTCCTTAGATAGTCTTTGCCATCAAAATTCAACTCGAGGGCCTCTTCGTTCACTAGATTCCTCTAAAACAAATCCCTCCTCTCCATCATAAAAACTCGCTATGGCAGATAGAGCATAGTCTTCACGTATCCTAAATGTATTCTGTATGTCACTCAAAAGGCGATACACCTTCTCACCAATTTTGAACTCCGGGAGTACAGGAAAGATTAGCTGGCTATCTTCAACATTGAACTCTTGTAGATCATCTGGCATCTTCAAACCTTGAATCTTGATGAGAAGAACTAGGTCTAGGGTCTTTGCTTCTTCTGCCTCCCGTTCAAGTTGGACCTCATTAACAACTTCTATGTCTTCGTCATTAGGCCAGCTGGTCTAATCTGCAGGCACATCCTCATCAACAGTCTCCTCATAGAACACCTCTTCCCTTAATGAAGGGAGAATAGTGTATAGATAGTGAAGGAAGCATAGGAATCCGATCGATTCCTCTAGCAGCCTATAGTGCTTGGGGTGTACAGAGCATGTCGCTTTGCGGTCAGAAGGAAATTGCAGATACCTTTTTTGGAGAAGATTGAGGTACTTGGAACTTGGAGAGCAATCCATTTAATTTACATAAGCTCTCCCACAAATAGGGAATCTCCCATTCTTGACAGAAGCTTCAAAATCAGACCTCTCCTTTGATAGAAAATCTGCATACTGCTCTAAAATTAATGAAATGTCAAGTGGCCTATTGAAAATATTAGCCAATATATGATACTATTCACTAGCCCTAGAAGCGTAGATGAAATCAAACAATTTTTCATCAAATGATAGTGACTGATCTTTCAAAATCCCTGTTTATAACCTCCTGTTCCTTATGAGTTCCTATAGAGAAATCAACATCCCTTTTTACTGACTTCCTTAGCACCACGACAGGAATCAAGGACAAGTTTGACATATCCTTATTCGCTTCTACCACAAAATCTAAGCTGTCAGCACTACTGTCATAATCCCTGCTGGCCTTAATTTGTTCCTTGGAATCGGGATCCTCTACTTTAAAGGCACAAATATCTAGAACAACACTGGAAGACCTGCTTAATTCTGCAGACTCACTATAGAGTATAAGACCTGCAGAACTCTTGACATGCCTATAATGAAATACGAAAGACATTGCTGCAATTGGTTGAGGAGATTCAGGTACTTCACTCTACAGTATAAGAGGAGCGTCGCTTGAGGAAACAACTCAACCTGATGAAAAATCGATCAACCTAATCTTCGAAATCTTTGATTCCCTTGGCTGCTTATCCAGTACATCTTTCCGTCCTCTAACGCTATACTCTGCATCCATTTCAGAAGACTTTCTTTTAAATCCCCTCGACCCTGCATTATAAGAAACACATATATGATTAATTTATAAAAACAGATTGCAAAATAGCTATGTGTCGATCTATGTGTGTGTGTGCATGTGTGTGTGTGTGTGTGTGTGTGAGAGAGAGAGAGAGAGAGAGAGAGAGAGAGAGAGAGAGAGAGAGAGAGAGAGAGAGAGAGAGAGAGAGAGAGAGTTTGACTATTAAAAGCAAACTTGAATATAGTTTACGTGCACATGAAAAATCTTGTAGGGGCGTATCTATGCATATATACAAATTTACAATTACAGAGATATACCAATATACAGACACACACACAGAAAAATATATCTACACATAAAAACATATAGACATGCACACACACACACACACACACACACACACACACACATATATATATGTGTGTGTGTGTGTGTATACATATGTATATGTATATGTATATGTATATGTATATGTATATATATATATATATATGTATATGTATATGTATATGTATATGTATGTATGTATGTATATATATATATATATATATATATATACAGTATGTACTTAAGGATATCTATATATGTATGTGTGTGTATTTGTGTACGTAGCCATTTGATGCGAAAATGAAAAAGTAAGGGATTTCAAAACAGAATATCACGTGAAATATCTAGGATTAGCCTATTCGCATCATATGGTTGCTGCATGTAGGGATTTCTTGAGATCTAAAAGCATCTAAAGATTTAAAAATAATCTCTTTAAAGAAGGTACGTGAAAAAGTTTAATACACCTACTTGCTCTGGAATATATATTTTGATTGATGTCTGTTTCCATTTTGTCGCGCTTTTCCTCCATTCTAGCTAAAATAACTGTACTCAAAGCGCAGTTTAAGTCATTTCTCTCGGAAGCAAGTGACAGCTAGATTCTCGCAAACTGGGGTGTAGAAACTTTAACTGTGTCAAAATCTAAACTTTTCGAGAAACCTTAGAGAAATTTGGGGCAAAAAACTCTCTAGTTCCGTGAGTTTGTGTGAGAATAGTTTATTGGGCCGTGCTATTTAAGTCCGAGCGTGATATTTAAATGCGATTGTATGACATTCAATCACAGGCGTGACACGTGGAGTGCTTCGATATTTGTGTCAAACGGTCAATCTGCATGCAACGCGAATAAAACAATGACATGTGGTAAAAAGTACATGTGTCGCATATAAAGCGCACTTTCCCATTATTTAATGTCATTTTATTTCTTGCAATCCGTGAACGCATGTTTGGTTTTTTGTCTCAAAAGCCAACGTAAGTTGATTTTGTGTACTTTACATGCCTTAGACCAACACTCCACTCAGCCTCCAATGCTCTAGCTCACGAACCCCGCTCCAGCTGCCTCACAACAATGCTCCATCTGCCTCACGACCAATGCTTCAGCTCAACAAAATCTCTTACCAGATACCTATTCCAGATCACATTACCATCACAAAAACAGCATTAAATATACTTTTTAAAAACCAGAATGCATCAGAAGTGCATTTGTTTCCTTATTTCTTAAGGGTAACACCTGTTGAGTGAAGAGTCATTATTTATGCTTGTTTCTTTAAAAATTTGACAATACAGTCGTCCCTGTACATAAAAATATATGTATGTTTTCTTTACAACAAGTATGTTTACAGCGACAACTGTATCGTCATGCTTGTAAAGAAATATACTTAAATATATTTTAACATACAACATAATATACCAAAATCTTTATGATAGTCGAAAGGCACGATATCCCGTTTTCAGTCTTCTTATTTTTTCTTATTCGCGTTAAATGGCTACTAGATGCATATATTCTAGCTACTCTAAGCAAATAGTTAAAATTAAAAGATCCTAAATTAGTAGCTACTTAAAGTGAATATCGTGTTTTTTAGTTATATGAAACATATTTCTATACGATTCTACCTGTGAATATAGTTGTGTATGTGTATATAGAGACACACACCCACACACACATGAGAATTTGGTCTCATGTGTATGTGTATATAGAGACACACACCCACACACACATGAGAATTTGGTCTCATGATAGCCGAAAGACGCGATATCCCGTTTGCAAACCTCTTAGATTTTCATATTTGCGTCAAATGGCTATGAAGGCACAAGAATAGGTATATATATGTGCGCGCGCGCACACACACACACACACACACACACACACATGTGCATATATATACGTATCTATTTATATATATATATATATATACCAAAATCTTTATGATAGTCTTAAGGCGCGATATCTCATTTCCAGTCTTCTTATTTTTTCTTATTCGCGTTAAATGGCTACTAGATGCATATATTCTAGCTACTCTAAGAGAATAGTCAAAACTAAAAGATTCTAAATTAGTAGCTACTCAAAGTGAATATTGCGTCTTTCAGCTATATGCACCATATTTCTATATGATTCTACTTGCGAATATAGTTGTGTATGTGTATATAGAGACACACTCCCACATACACACGAGAATTTGACGTAGCCATTTGACTTGAATATGAAAATCTAAGAGGTTTGCAAATGGGATATCATGTCTTTAGGCTGTCATGACCAATTTCTCATATGCTTGTACCTGCGTTTATATAGAAATGTAAAGCATATATGTGTGTGTGTGTGTGTGTGTATGTGTGTTTGTGTGTGTGTGTGTAAAGCGTATATGAGAGAGAGAGAGAGAGAGAGAGAGAGAGAGAGAGAGAGAGAGAGAGAGAGAGAGAGATATGCTTATGGATATGTTTTGAAATGTGCAATTTTTTATATAGCAAGGACTAAGAGAACTACCCGTAGGCAAGGCAAGGGTCCCGATGTTGGTGCGAAAGCTGCTGCTAAACAAAGGAGAAAGGGAAAGCCTATGCATATTTTGAAACAGGCCAAGTGTAGTAGATTTTCTCAAAGGGTAACTATTTTAAGGGAGATTAGGAAAGCTCAAAAATGTATTGAGCTATGTATTCCTAAGGCTCCTTTCCAGAGGTTAGTGAGATCAGTTTGTGATCAATGGTCTCTTCAGATGAGGTGGAAGAGAACATGTTTGATTTGTCTTTAGGAGGCAGTCGGAGATTTTATTCTAGAATATTTCAATGATATGTGTATAGTTGCTGCACGCACACAGAATCACCATCATGCTTAAAGATTCAAAGACTCTGAAGAGAGTTAGATGGAGATTCGAGAAGCTTCTGTTTCTTGCCGAAATAATTGATCATAAAATGAGAGATATTCTTATGATACCCCCTGTTAGGAAGCAGAGCGATGACATAAAGATCAGAGAGGTTACACATGAAGTTAATACAAGAGCCAGGGCTGAACAGGAGGCCAGGTTATAGCAAGAAGCACTGAAGCAGAAGAATGCAAAGGCCATGGAGAAGCCTACAGAGGTTGAGCTTTCAAGGGACAAGTTGTACCAAAAGGAAACTGCGAAACTAGATACTGTTAATTTACATGAATTGTTAAAATTTTAGAATGGTATATATGTCTTCGTTGCCCTGGATGATGGGGAGAGACAACTTAGTCTTGACTTGGTGGACCTAAATATACTGAAGCAAGAGAGAGATCAGATATCTGACTCTATTTTGTATGTTTGTCTAAAGTAAGTTCTTCTTCATCTGAGTCTAATGTATTTGTTTGCTTCATGTTTGATAATTTTTGGTGTTAATGTTTATTTTTTTATTTGGCAGTTTGCTAAAGTGTAAGATCCCTCTGCAGAGTCCCGGATTGAAATTTTTATTCTTAATTCTCAATTGGCTCCTCTGCTGCTAAGGATCAAAAGTACTCCATCGGATAACATAAGAATATGGTTTACCTACTGTAACTTCAGGAAAGTCAACACGATTATTTTTCCATATGAATCAAGGTAAATATACATATTTTTTTGATATTATTTAAAATTTCAATTGATTTAATGTCTTGTTTTTAACTCTGGTTTTAATGTTTCAGCAATCATTGGAGCCTTGTTTGTTTTGGAGGTAGACAAAAAGATTGTCTGGACTATGAATTCCATACCAGGCACACACCTTGAATTGAGATTGTGAGTCTTGCTCATTTATGTTACTCTAAATTACCAAGTCCTTCTGTAATTTCTAGTATCTTATTAAATTTTTATGCCTTGACAGTTGTATTAAGAGAATGCTTGCAAGTATTGGCCCTTTTTGCCTCGTTGAAGGCATTTTTGATTCTCTAATCAAGGAAATATATGTGCCATATCAAACAGATGGCTATTCGTGTGCCTGGAGAAATATTATACATGCAGAGTACCTACTAGACAGCTTGTTTCAACATAACCCTACATGGACCAAGGTAATAAAACTTGTTGATAATTTCTCCCTCAGCAATCATAAATTTATGCTCTATTAAACTTGATGATTTTTTTCCCTTTCACCGAAGTGAAAGATACGACAACCTCTTTGTGGAGCGCTATAGAGTAACCATGATATGGATGATCTTAAAATGTGCTGAGGAGAAGACCCCACAGAATGAACCTACTTTCCAAGATGAGATTGAGGTTCTCATGCACTATGGAACTATGCAGCCAAAGCCCCCAACCCAGGGGAAGGAGGAGGAGAGTGTTGAGCAAGAGAAGAATGGTGAGGACCAAAAAGGAGATAAGGAGGAGGAGGGCAGAGAAGAGAAGGGTGAGGAGGAGGAGGGCAGAGAAGAGGAGGTTGAGGAGGGTAGGGAAGAGTAGGGTGAGAAGGAGAAGATGGATGAGGAGGAGAAGAAAGATGAGAAGGTTAAGAAGGGCAGGGAAGAGAAGTGTGAGACGGAGACCAGAACAATGAGTTGGAAGAGGAGGAGGGAGTTGATGAACTCAAGGACACAGATGGAGATGTGGAACATACACCTCAAAAGATTGATGTGAGATAGTAGACAATTTATTTGTAACATTCTTTAAAGACATGCCCACTACATTTTTAAGTAGTGAAGGTTTGTAACATTTCTTATCAAACTAATTGAAATGTTTTCTGAATTCAGAGACTGATAATTCTAGACGTAAATGGTCTGCTTCTCAGAAGGAAATCTGTTCCTTTCAATATTAGCGGGGCGAGAACATTTTGTGTAGGGTATATGCACATGATGCTGAGGCCAGGAGTGGCAGATTTTGTCAAGTTTGTGCTCTATTTTTTTTGGACTGCCATTTGGTCCTCAATGGCTTCATAGAACTTGGAACCTATGATTAGAGTGCTTTGCACAGAAACAGGTTTTGAGCTAAGCGACTTTTATTTTATATACGTTCAAAGGGCTTGTGAAGTGCATCCCAGTATGTTTCATCCAAGTAAAGAGGGAGTGCCCTGTACACTAAGCCCTTTGCCATTATCCATCTACCTATTGACATACATAATACTTTGTTGATAGATGATACCCCTGAGAAGGGGATATTTAATCCAGAGCACACTTGTATATCACCCCTACCTTTTGAAAGGGTTAAGGTTAGGGTTAGGCATCCACAAGGGTCACACATGGGAAATGGAAAGTCAAGATTCACTTGAGGGCCCTCCTATATAATAGGGGCATGGGGCACACTCAAGGAGGCTTGGGGGGCTTGGAGGCTTATGCTATGGTCTCTTGTGTAGAGGTCCATATCTACTCATCTACCATTTCACACTATAGCTACATGCTATTGGATTGGAGTTATACCTCTTGATGGTATGGGACATCAAGGTAGAGGTATGATGTATTTCATTTATAATTCATGTGTGCATCCCTTGGGCTCGGGGGTGGTTGGGTGGTTGAGTTTATGCCTGATTTATACATGTTTATGCATAACAATTATCTAGAGAGATCTTAGGGTTTTAACACAAAACAACAAGAAGAATACATATGAAGGTAGTTCACTTTAAAATTTCCCTCCTCCTCGGCAAGTAAAGACAAGATATCGAGGATGAAAAATTCTCCTTCTGTACTTGGGTAGGTGCCTTCAATGCAATTTTTGTCAGATTCTCCAAAAAAGTTATATATTTAAGATGAATACAATTGTTTTTAGAATATACATAAGAATTTTAAAATAAATATAGCTAATTTTCAACGTTACATTGCCTGCTTGGTCATTGGTTGGTGACTATTTTCTCTCTTTTCTAAAAGACCCTCTAAATGACCTCCGAAATGTTCTAATGTTATGTATATGACATATGGCCTATGCATAGGCCGTATGCCATACGCATATGCGCTATGCATAAGCCGCATGCATATGGCATATGCATAGGTCTATGCTTAGGCCTTATGTACACGACATACGGCTTATGCATACGGCCTATGCATACGGCATATGGCTTATGCACAGGCCGTATGCATAGGCCTTATGCATACGGCATATGGCTTATGCATACGGCCTATGCATACGACTTATGCATAGGCCATATGCATAGGCTTTATGCATAGGCCTTATGCATAGGCCATATGCATACGGCATACGGCCTATGCATAAGGCCTATGCATACAGCTTATGTATAGGCTGTATGTCATATGTAAAGGCTGTATACATACGGTATATGACCTATGAATAAGGCCATATGTATAAGGCTTATGCATAGGCCGTATGCCGTATGCATACGGCCTTTACATACGGCTTATGCATAGAGATATGGGCCATTGTTATGTACCATCTAGAATGCTGCTTATGCCAGGTTAGGAGTGGTTATCCGCCGCCCCGCGAGTAGGTGGTTATAGTGGAGGGGGAGCCCTCGATCTTCTCACTATCCTTCTCTTACAGAAGAGGAGTTGCCTTTGGCTTTAATAATAGGGAGCATGTGGAAAGTCCTTATTAGAAGCTATCATCCGAAAGGGGCACTGTCCACCCTGCTTGTCTAAGCAGTATTTTAGGATGTCGTAACAATGTCCTAATATCAAAGGTTGTATTTTTTGTCTAAGCTTGTGTTGTTTTCTCTTAGTTGGCTTGACATATGCAAGGTAAGTGGCCTTATTCATTTAACCTCATGTTTATTGCACCCTTGGGTGCTGAGTTTAGGAAATGGACTTATGTATAGAGATATGGGGCATTGTTATATGCCATCTAGAATGTTGCTTATGTTAGGTTAGGAGTGGTTATCCGCGAGTAGGTGGTTATAGTGGAGGGAGAGCCCTCGATCTTCTCACTATCCTTCTCTTGCAAAAGAGGAGTTGCCTTTGGCTTTAATATTGGGGAGCATGTGGAAAGTCCTCAAAAGCTATCATCCGAAAGGGGCACTGTCCACCGTGCTTGTCTAAGCAGTATTATAGGAGGTCTTAACAATGTTCTAATATCACATGTTATATTGTTTGTCTAAGATTTAAGTATGGCTTGGGTTAGAGAAATCATGTTTTGTTGCCTATGCATGTATGTAACAACAATGTCGAGATCATAAGATCCTGATGTGGCCAATCTACTATCCATTATAAATGAACAATATGGGTAGTAAGCTTGGTCACAGTTTACACAGACACAGGTATGGTTCCATCAAACCTTTTCACATACACAAAGTTAATCTCTTATGCATTCTATTTGTCTTATATTTTAGTCTTATATGCAAGCGGGCTTACAGTTAGGCCAATCAA
Source organism: Cibotium barometz (assembly GCF_041138505.1). NCBI lineage: Eukaryota > Viridiplantae > Streptophyta > Polypodiopsida > Cyatheales > Cibotiaceae > Cibotium > Cibotium barometz. Next base: position 24,166,605 of record NC_141108.1, read on the forward strand.
AGCCATGGGGGAAGACTACCCCACTTGGCCACCAGTCAATGCCATGGGAGAAATCTACCCCACTTTCTCAGTCGGGGCAGACCACGCCTTTAATAGGCACACGAGGACAAATAGCGCGGGGCTGAGTGGTGCAGGACCATCATGGTATGGGCGTGATGAGCCTACACCACCCTCCTCTACTAGAGCCACCCCCGCTCCATCACATTTGTCTTCACCACCATGACAACGACGTAGTAGGGAGTCTGGAGGGTAGTAGACATGCTAGCGGGGGGGAGCTGGCTGCTTTTGCTTTGGCAAAAGTAGCACTAGTCTCCCGATGTGTCTCCCCAATAGAGGGTCTCATCATCTACACATTATGAGCCAGTCCCCACAGGAGACCCATTCCACTGTTCCATCCATGCCTCCTACCGTACACCGTGGATGCGGATGGTGCCCTCGTTGATGGATACATGAGGAAAGCAAGTCATGAATTGTATGCATGTACTTACGAACCTGGATTTCGTGAACTCTTTCAAAAAGTGGAAAGCACAAGATGAACTTTCTAAGCAATATGTTATTGATGTGCTTAAGTCGGAGTTCCTTGTGCCACATGCGGGTCTGCACTTCTCCGAGGAGTGGACGAAGTGGTGCATCAAGCTTTTTCTCTCTAATAGGAGAGCAAATATCAAGAGATCAGCGAGAAAAATAATTTGGAGAAGCCTAGAGTGTGTACGGTAGTGGAGTGGAGGCACGCACGCAGTTTTGGCGAGTGCTTCGTGACTAAGAAAGCGAGGGGCTTCACACTTTGGCTCCGACGGGAAATCCTCCTTTCTTGTGCATTTCATAAGTATCATTTCTTCTCTCCTTTCATTTTGTTTTGTACTATATTGTTTTCTTGAAATAATTGTATATTTTCATAATTGTTTTTTGTAGAGGGAGGTTGTTGGGCATGACCCAACAAATGAGGGATATGACTATGGGTATAGAGCCCCCCGTTTGCATTGTGGGCATGGATGCATGCGTAAGGTGTATGCTTGGATGAGTCTGTTTTGGGGACTCAAGCTGATGAGGTGATGTGTTGTCTAAACCATTCTCTTTTCTACATCTAATTGTATTTCCATGCTTTCCTTACCCTACTCTTGATGGCATATATGCAGGATGAAGGGGAAGAAGAAGACGAGGATCAATATTATCAATGTCGTGAAGAAAGTAAAGAGGACGAGGAATCAGATGATGATCACTCAAAATCCAATGAGGATTCCAGTTAGACACCCACCGCTTCATATCTCTTTTGTAAAAACTTTATGTATATATGACCAAAGGCCTGAAAATTTCTAAAATATAATAACTTTTTGGGCTCAATCGTATTTTTCACAATATGTGTTTCTTGTATTTATGTTTGTGTTACAAATTTGAATTTGTGACTCTGTAAAAAAAAAGAGCTGGGGCAGACTGGGGAGTCCTGTGCAGACTTCCCAGTCTGCCCCCAGCTCTTTTTTTGCTGTGTAGAGCGTTTACTGCTTAGTAGCGAAAATATTAGTAGAGCGTTTACTGCTTAGTAGCAAAAATATTAGTCGCTGTGCTGAGCACCGAATCTGTTGCAATGAAAATAGCAGTGTTTCTAGCAGCAGTGAAAATGGCCCGACACCTAGTCGCGCTTCTAGTTTGCTAGACCCTTATTTGGTTGTAGTGGAAGTTGCAAAACAAACATACAAATAGAATCTGTATATTAGAGACACACACATACAATTAGAAGGTGCATATTAGAGACACACATATAAAAAACTGAAACAAGAAAGGGATGGGGGAAGAGAGAGAAGAGAACCTCCAATTTTTTGAAGAGGGCAAGCAAAAACCACTTTTCTAAAATGCTAATAGTGAGGTGCCACGGTTCTATTAAGAATTCCCAACGTCGAAATAGTCATCAAACAGGTGTCGAAATAACCGTTGAAAAAAGCATCAAAATGCACATCGATAGATAATGTTTTCGACGCTTCTTTTGATGGTTATTTCGACGGTCGCTTCAGTTCAGTTTTTAATTCCTTTTCACATTCAAATTTTGAATTTTTTGGCGGCCTGGCACCTTTCCATAAAAAGCAAGAATATACCGACTAGGCCATGCATGAAGTATAAAAGAAGCTCCACCTCCCCCTCATTCGGACCCAAATTCACATGCGTATTCAACATACATGGAGCCCGTGAGTGTTATGAACCTTTCAAATTTTGTCAATTTAGAGGAGAAAATGTCGTGCTCATGCAATCATTGCAAGTACCAAGTCGCCTGACATCAAAGAATTGGCAACGAGCATTCTAAAAAATGGGGTGTATTTCTAGTAGAGCACTTGGAATATCTACTTACTTGTCTTAATGTTCGCCCAGACAACAATGAACCGATGAATATCCAACCTGAGGCGGAGCAAAAGCAAGGGCATAGGTAACGTCGATGGGATTGGAACACGAGCAAGTTTTTATGGACTCGGATCAAGTTTTAAAACATGACATGGCCGACATGATAGATGCCCTGTAACGACAAAAGCCATGGAGTAGATGATCATGAAATAGAAGACATCAAACAATGTGTGGAGCATGCTTCTCGAGGGAGAAAGAGCTATGTAGGCTTGCCTGTCTACCACTTTACCATGGAGTACGTGTTTCAGTTCTCCGCACTTGCCTCTCCATATTGAGCTTGCAATCAATATATGGGTAGTCTAATACGAGAGTTTCAAAACTAATGGGGTAGGTGTCCCTTCCCCTCTCTATGTTTCAAATGCTTGCATGAATGTCTTGTCTTTCTCCTTTACTATTTTTTCTGTTATATGTAACATGTTATTGAAGGATCAAATTCTACCAAAAGATAATGAGATGCCTTCGGACCATGCATGAGCAAAATAAATGTTACACTCCAAAGGGATGGACTATAACACACACCATGATTGTCCGAATAATTGTATTCTCTTTTGGCGTGAGTATGCCACTCTGCACGAGTGTCCAAAGTGTGGTTAATTGAGATATAGGCAAGATGTCCAAGGAAAAAGGGTCCCTGCTACACTTTCCCATCATTCCATGTATTCAAACAATATTCAAATGCAAATCCATTGCATCTTTAATGACTTGGCATCGAAACACTAGATCCACATATGATGTTATGCATGTGCCCGTTGATTCTCTAGCATGGAGGTATATGAAAGAGAAGTGGGTGGAGCTTGGGGAAGAGCCTCGTTATATTCGTCTCAAACTAACAATGGATGGAGTTAATCCATTCAGCTTATGAAGTTCATCATAGAGTACATGACCCGTTTAGTGAATTATAACCTGCCACCATGGTTAGCAATAAAGAAGGGGCCTTTTACTTTCCTTGATAGTTCTAGGGAAGTACAAGGTTAAGAACATGAACGTCTAATTGGATCCATTAGTTGATGAGCTACATACATTATGGGATGGTATCCAAGGTCATGAAGCATCTAACCGATTTGGAGAAAGGGCTACAATAGTGAGAGGAATACTTATGTGGACCATGCATGATTGGCTAGGCTACATACGTTATGGGATGGTATCCAAGGTCATGATGCATCTAACCGATTTTGAGAAAGGGCTACAATAGTGCGAGGAATACTTATGTAGACTATGCATGATTGGCTAGGCTATGTTATGGGATGGTATCCAAGGTCATGATGCATCTAACCGATTTGCATCTAACCGATTTGGAGAAAGGGCTACAATAGTGCGAGGAATACTTATGTGGACCATGCATGATTGGCTAGGCTATGGAGAGTGCTCTGGTAAGTTAATTATTCTAAGGTTTCTTGATTTGATTCAATTTCATGATTTCAATATTTTTGTATTATTTGCATATCTCATCACAATGATTAGTATGTTTGTTGGCAAGGCTTTCAATATCTTGTTTATAATGCATGCTCTATATGTGGGCCTAGATTAGAGACTCGATACTCAACAACTTTGAAGAAGGGTCTACAAGGGCCACAAAAAGTATCTCCCCAACAACCATGAGTTGCGAGAGATATTTCTAGGGAGGCCTCCTCGTCTGCTAAAGCCAAGTGATTGGATGAGGGCATGGGAAGTGAATGCAAGCTGTTCACTCCCCGGAATGAAGCGGCTATCCATCTTCCATATACTCCCATACTGGAGTGATCTTCTAGTCATTCATCTTCTTGATCCTATACACATTTTCAAGAACATAGTGGATATGCTTTGGAAAACTATCACAAGTGCTAAAGAGAGAAAGGCACAAAGGGATGATCTACAAGAGGTGGATCTCATACAACACTTATGGGCATGGAGAAGACTTGATGGGAAGGTGATTCTCCCTAGAGCACCTTCAGTTGGTTCTTAACCAAAGAAGAACAGCATCGTATAAAGAAGTGCATGAGTGAGTTTCGTACTCCCACTGGTTGTATGCATTGCTTGAAGGGAGCATTCACAAAGGATGAAGAGCTTAGTGGCTTGAAGTCTCATGTCTGGCGCAAAATCTTATAGTTTTTGCTGCTAATAGCCATTAAGAATTTCCTCAGCAAGCGGAGACATAAGAGCGACAATATACAAGATTAGTGCAGTGGTATGATGGATATCAAAGAAGGATATTAGAAGAAATATGTTGGAAGCAGCTCGTCTAAACTCCATTGACGCAGCTACAATGGCGAAGAAATTCTTTCCAACAAGTTTCTTGATCATTCAATTGCACCTACTTTTTCCTAAACATGTCTTCATTCAACCAGCTTGCCCATGTGGCAAATTCAGAGCAGCAACCCCTTTTCATATAGCTTCACATGATCCCTTTCACATGCCATCAATTGGTGAAGGAAAGGAATGTCTCCTTTAGCTCTCCATTTATTGTATATGAACTCCATTGCTCTCATCCTAAAAGTAGCATTTCATTACCATACAAAGGATTATATTGTCATGCAGAGTTTTATCATGTGTTTTTGGTCTAAAGCTCAAGCATAAAAAGGAGGAAAACTTGGTGTAGATTGAATCTATTTGGTGTGGGTTTAAGAGGGATCATCCTCTACAACAAAATCTCCAGCATAAAGGAGGCAGACGTTCAATCTACCCTAGTGATTTAGTGGCACCATAAACTATTGAGATATTGAGCTCATCTAGTGAGACGGTGGACACTGATGACCTGCCTGGGGGATAGGCCCCACACTTACACCACTGGTATGGTTGGTGAGATCATGGGTGATATGCGGCCAGTGGGGTGATAGGCTGTGTGACAGCCATTCTAGAGACTGGCATAGTTATAGCACCAGCTCATTTAGTTGGGTTTATACTATAGTGAACCCTAGTATGTATTTGGTTGAGTACCTTTCATATTGTGTGTACTCTTATCTTTGTATATGGTGTGTTGAGTGTTGTGTGTAGAAGAAGATTTTCAGCCTCTCACCTTGTGTGTTCTCTTTTAGGGTTTTGTGTGTGTGTGTGTGCTTGCAAGAGCTCAAGATCTCTTCTCCCTTGCATCTTTTCATGGTATCAGAGCCTAGTTCATGCTAAGGGCTGAGCTGTATTAAGGGACTAAGGTTATGTAGAAGGGGAAGAGAAGGGTGTGAGTGTGAATGGACTTAAGGTCCACTTGCTCACCTATTTAAAGGTGGAGCTATGAGGCATTTTGTATGGAGAAAGGCCTAGTTGTATTCATAAAAACAACTTAATAAGCAAGATATTGTTCTTGTATTTTGTGAGTCTCTCCTCTCCACACACTTGATCTAGCATGAGTACCACGTTTTCTCAACATGGTATCTAGAGCTTGGATGATTAGAACCACTTGTGATGTAGAATAGGTCAAAAATATTCACTTTTCCTTATCTCTTCTTGTGTGGAGCTCAACCCTCTCATGGTGGAGGACTTCCACCTGCGTGTAGAGGAGGCAAGATCTCTCAAAGATTCCAACTAGGGAAGTGTAGAGGAGCCGTGGGCACATCATTTCATACCATCAATGGTTTGATTGCTCTCATATTCATCACGGCATTACCTCTGCAGCAGCCCGGTGCCATTTCCTGAAGCGCTGCTGCTCGTACAGCCATAGCCCGCCTATGAGCCACCATTAGGGATGGGCTTTGAGGGCTTTGGTAGCCCATTAAGTGAGGACTCTACAGCTCTAATATGAGCTCATTCCATCCACGGATGCGCCGGCTAGAAGCAAAAGACTAGGCGCCTCTTTCACTTTCTCCTTCAAGCTTCCATTAAAGCTTCAAAGTGATTTTTTTCTTGCTCATATCATCACCTCCCTTGCTCTAATCAATCAAGTGGTATAGTGAATGTTTTTTGCTGAGTTTTCTCTTGATTTTGAAGAGGTTCCGTTTACATGAGGTATCCATAAACCTCATGCTCAACAAGCTTCATCATATCAACATCAACTTTTAAGCTTTCAAAGCTTTCAAAATGTGCTTTTAAGCACTAATTATATTATTTAACACTAATTAAGCTATTAATCCAACAAAGGGAGATTATTATAAAGTATTCTTAAACACTAATAGTATTATTAAACACTAATGGTGAACTAATCACCAAAATAAGTGTCATTTTACACTAAAAATATGCTTTTTAGTATTAATTATGTTTTATACACACTAATGGTGATATTAATCATCAACCAAAGTGTTGCTTAACACTAAGGTGGTATTAACCATCAAAGGAGGAGGTCATCTATATTAAGGAGGCTCTTCTTCATCAATATTGGAGGCCGGGTACACACCATAAGTGCCACATTACAAGTCTTCATCGTCAACCCGTTTCTTCCAAAGAGAAATGGTGCAACCATGAACCAATTGTCTTCATCTCATAAGCCAAAGAGGTTGAAGATTTTTGATTTTTTCATTAACAAACTCAATATTTGAGTGGTTTAAACTTGAACACATGTACACTAAGTGTTCATTTTCAATGTTGTTGTATATTACCCTTGAGGCCCTTGTTTGTAAGAGGCATAGGCATGTCCAAAGCCGTATGCTCTTGTTTGTAAGAGGCATAGGCATGTCCAAAGCTGTATGCTCTCGTTTCCCAAGCCCAAGGCATGTTATTCCACTGCATATTCAACATTTTCATCATACAAGATGAGTTGTAAGGTTACGCATAGAATCCCTAAGTGCTCTACCTTATTGTTTGTCATGATTTTAAGCATCTTTTGGCATTGTTTTTGTAAGAGGCATTGCCAACATTATGAGCCATGCCCTCTCCTTCTTGAGCCAAGGATGATGAACCTTATTGGTTTGAGCATTTACCTCAACCAATTACTCACTTTTATTAATCTTGTACCTTCAAACCCTAATGGGTATCATGTAACCAACATGCACAAAAGTTGTAATTGTGGAGTAGACACTGCCCTTGACCAATTCATAAGGCAAGTGGTAAGACCCTCCCTTTCCCTTTCCCATAAAAATCTACCTCATTGCCCATGGAGGAGGTATGGTATTAAAGGAAACATCAAGCATGTTGATAGAACATCTATAAGCAAACCACTTAAGCAAGGGTGGCAGCCTTGTTTTGATCATTGTGTGAGAATAGTCAAGGTGGAAAGAATGTGGAAGCAATGGCATGTATGTCTAAAGCATGTCGACTACAAGAAGTCAAGCAAACACAAAGAGTGGGGTGCACCATCATTGAGGTGTACATCTTCATCAACAACAAATAAAGACTTAGATGGCCTCATTGTATTAGCCTCTAAGGCTCTAGGAACATACTTGTAAATCCTAGATAATCACACCTATATTCCAAACCTTGTATGCCTAATGTTATAAAGGCATCCTATGTCCAATACCACCTATTCCATTCTTTCATAGTTGGTATTGAGGGGGGGTATTAAGGGACTAAGGTTATGTAGAAGGGGCAGAGAAGGGTGAGTGTGAATGCACTTAAGGTCCACTTGCTCACCTATTTAAAGGTGGAGCTATGAGGCATTTTGTATGGGGCAAGGCCTAGTTGTATTCATAAACCACTTAATAAGCAAGATATTGTTCTTGTATTTTGTGAGTCTCTCCTCTCCACACACGATCTAGCATGCGCACCACGTTTTCTCAACAAGCTGCAAGCAAGAGAAGCACAAGAAGTGGTACGAGGATAAGAGCTTCATTTACTCTTCCCTCTATTTGTGTTGGTGACTACACCCTTGTCGGAGCTCTACGGGAGGCACCGACAAACAATCTTTGATTAAGGAGCTTTCTTCGCAGGAGGAGTAAAGCTATAGGGCAACTATATTGTCCTATTGGACAAAATTTTTCTAGGAAAAAAAGTGTTTTGGGCGCGTTAGGACCTCCATTTTTCGGAAAGCATGCGATTTTGAGCACTGCGGGTAAGTCATTGATTCTCTGAAGAACTCTGTTTTAAGAACTGTAGGAAGACAGATTGGTTGTGCAGACATTGTGTGTACTGCAAGGAGGTCAACAATTGCCATTGGGTGTATGTATGCACATTGAGGTCACTGGTTGTGACATTTGAGTGTAATACAGTACCGTTGGCAGAAAATACTGCAGTTTGTGCAGAATAAACCAGAGTGCTTTTTCTGGTAAATTTGTATGTCTGGAAAGATGTCAAATGATGGCATAAACTAGATTGTTGTTGCTGAGAAGCTTGATAAGAACAACTTCCATGCTTGGAGGTTCAGGTTGACAAATTTCCTGATGGGAAAGGGTTACTGGGACTACATAGAAGGTGAGCACGAAGAGGCACCGGAGATACCGGAGATCAATCCGACTGCTGTGCAGATGTGAAAGAGTTCAAGGATTGGAACCAAGGAGCTAGAAAAGTTATGTATTGGCTCTCTATTAGTATACAAGACACCATGATTGGGCACATACAGGATGCCAAGTCCCCCAAGGAGGCATGGGACACCTTAGTAAAACTCTATGAAATGAATACCAAGGCACGAAAGATACAGTTGAAGAATGAACTTCATACTGTGGAGAAAAAGAGTATGTCTATGAATGTGTAAGGTTCCCCCCTTCCACAAATGGGGGAAACGCTTAAGATAGTCCACTAAGTCTTAACTTGGAGAAAATTTCCTACTCATCGACACCTTGACCATACAGAGATTCAAGGATACGATTCATAGGTAAGACCTAGTTCTATCCCGCAGGGGGAGCGTGGTCTTCTAAAATCAAATCACCCATAGGGTATTTGATCACATAAATTGGGTAACTACTAGTCTTGATTCCTAGAGACAACGCTTTTTTCCTCATCCATGCAAGGCACAGCCGTTGGCCTAGTCTTCTAGAATAGAATTACTCGAGAACCTATTTATCTAACGTAGGGCTTTCACTTAATATGTTGGAAAGCTACCCGACTAATCGGGTCCACCCGTCCGTAGGATGGTGCCGTCGGGGCATTCCATCCTCCCACTTTCCACCCTACTCACGCGTCAATTTGTTTTCTAATTAATCCTACCACACTGTTTGACATAAACAAACATGTTCCTTAATTAAGGCCCTTTCACAAGGTTTATTAAAACAGCCTTTGTCTTTTTCCACAATACAATAATGCCAAAGATAAGATTTATAAAAACAAAGTTTAAACATGAATCAATTTCATACAAGCCAAACTGGCTCTCTTATTCTTTTCCTTTATACTGCCGATGATCTAGAATTCGGCCTTCCAGCCTCCACATGCTGGGCAAAACCCTACGGGCCCATACACCTCATCGTCGGCCGCTGGCGAGGACTCAAGCCGGCCTGTCGCCCTCTCAGGCTCCATCGCTCGATCCTCCCGCCCCTCAGAGGGATGTCTGCGCACTAGGGTGGGCTAATTCACCGCACTAGCCTGGGCCCTCAGAACTAGGCAGCATCATCACAATCACTTGCCTCAATCGGCAAACCTCATTCTCCCAATGGTATGAGGGATACCATGGGCCAACTCCGGGCCTTACTAACGTCTCCGCCGTCCGGCTATACAAGCACAAGAACGGGGCAGCGTCAAGACAGGGAGAAGTTATACCTGTACCTTAATTTAACCAAGATAGCAATCCATTTATTCAACTAAACCATAGTACTAGAATCCATGTTACCTTCTCAAGAAAACAATCCTTTTCACAAAGATTTTAGCATTTCAACTTGAGATTGCGATAAGACATTCTTTATTCAGGCATATGCTATTGCTTAAAAGAATACAAACTTTAAATGGTAAATCAATCAAATAGATTACTGTAACAATCAATAGAGAAGCCGGGGCCATACCTCAACCCCTAAGAATGATATGTAAATAAAAAACAAAATATGTATATACCTTATAGAAATTTGTCGTTTATCTCGTTGTCCTTTCTTGTTAACAAGAGCTTTAGAACTTGACATATGAGAATAGAGTCTTCTAATACCTTGTCCTTTGATTGAAATCATCCAATAATCTCCAAGCTTTATCTCCTCTTACTCATACTGTGATTCTTCTCTCTTTCTAAGATCTATGGCAAAATAGCCTTCTTCTACAGGTCTACAGCATAGTATTCTTTCTCTAAAAGAAAAGCTATGGAGTTTTGGTCTCTTCCTCTGAAAGACTATAGCAATCTAAGCTTCTTTTCTGAGATATTAGATAAGAATGAAGGGATATATGCATCTCAAACTCTAGGATTACCTTGAGGCTACTTGCTGTCTTCTCACAGTTTTCTCTATGTAGAGACCCTGACAGAAACAGCAAATTGTTTCGACCATAACTCTCTGATAAAAACTCAGAATATGGTCATGTAACCAGTCAAAAGAACGGGAAGGCATCTGGTCTACAAGCCAACGCGGGCAGAATAGGCAAAAACGTCTGTATATAGCCGCAAACGCACTATCTTTAGAAACGCATTGTTTTTCCACATTTTTAGTATGCATGGACTCTAAATGTGTAAAAGTACTCTAAATATGACCTCTTATCACTTAAACTCGAAATTCTATTTTTGGGAATACTTATCTCTTAATAGAACTATTCTTATGTTCTTATTTCTTTTAGGATTTTTTGGAGTTAATATTTTTATTCTAACACTTTTCTAATGTTTCTAGCCTTATTGTCTCACTCTTTCTAATTACACTCTCTTTTCTTATTGAAATCTATATTAAAAGAGACACATACATACATGGCTTGGGAGGGACGTTACAATCTCCCCCACTTAAAAGATTCGAGATGTCCTCATCTCGCGAGCCAGGGTAGTATCTAAGTAAATCCTCTTGTCTCTTTCAAAGTGGTGTCCCCACACTAGGTAAAAATCTTTGTTCCTAAAGAGTCATTTATTTCATGTGCTTGGCTCATTTTGTTGTGCTTCCAAAATGTGTATCATTCTAAAGTTAATTGGCCTTATTGTCCTAAATTCATGCATCCATATACCTCTCATATAATATGAACCTTCGAATTCCTTATTCTGTACCCCCATGTAATATGGTACTTAACAAATTATCATGGTAGAAAAATATAAGAGAATCAATTCTTTACGTAATCTAACCTATGATAGTAATTTCATAATCTTAGAATCGTCTTGTAGAATACCTCTATTCATCATGTACATCACTTCACATGAATCTTACACCAATCCTCTTCTATTTACTCATAGAAATACTTGTTGAATTCGGTTATCTCTAACCCTGCTATCCCTATTTCTTGACCTAATTTTTGTTCTAGCTCATGATTCCTTGTAGCCAAGAGTGGACTTGACGTTCCTCTTGAATTAGGGGACCTCTTCTTGATTAACATGGAAGGACTCATGTCCTTCTCGACACTTTCTATATAAAAACTTTATCACAGTCTCTGGCTATAATTATGGCTTCTGAAATAGAGGATGGTTTCACATTCTTGATGAGGTTATTCAAAGATAGATTAAGCTTCCAAATGAATCGATGGAGAAGAGTTACCTCATCCATTTCTAGAGCAAATCGGAGAAGTTTAGGTGGTATTCTTTTAGGGTCTTCCTTTCTTGGGTTAGCTCTAAAAATTCGTTCATTTTATCCTCTCGAAATCCTGGAAGACAAAATCTTTCTCGAAGGTATACTTTCATGGCATCTCATAATTGATTCTAGTTCTAGTGGGTTAGATTGACAACAATGCTTCCAACTAATTTGGCATTTCTTACGATTTTTAGACGAGCAAGGGTGAACTTGCTTTTTTTTTTTAATTTTATCCATGAAAAGCTCAAAACTATCAAATACTTATCATAGTGCCATATCTAAAGACAGTCAAGATTAGTACATCTAAGATCTTCATTTTTTTGAGAATTACATATCTAGTATCTTGGGATTAACACATCTAAGAGCATGATCCTTTGGGAATTACACATCCAAGACCCATGTTTGTCTGAGATGGTTTAAAGATCTTGGATGATCGTCCTAGTGTACAGTATCGAATGGATGGCATTCACACGTCAACTATTCAAATCTTAATGGAGTTACAATCTTAATAATTTATAATATGCAAGTTAATGAGATATATCCTGAAAATTTCTCTAAACAAGTTTCGGTCTATCCTTCCAGTCTCTCACTAGTTTCTTAATTTGATCACCCTATGTTTTTCCTCACAAAAGGTTTTCTCCCCAGTCTCATTTCTCAAATTTATTGTACAAATATCTTGCGCGTGTGCACCCCCAAGATACAAGCACAAATTAATAGGATGATTGTCTCAACATGTGAGGATATTCAAACCACTTCTATGGCCAGTAGAGATGATTGATTCGTCCTCATATGATAAACAATCACTTGTTTTAATCCCTTGACAGTTAACCTTTGAAAAACAAATCCTAGGAACTAAGATCGGCTCTGATACCACTTGTAAGGTTCCCCCCTTCCACAAATGGGGGAAACGCTTAAGATAGTCCACTAAGTCTTAACTTGGAGAAAATTTCCTACTCATCGACACCTTGACCATACAGAGATTCAAGGATACGATTCATAGGTAAGACCTAGTTCTATCCCGCAGGGGGAGCGTGGTCTTCTAAAATCAAATCACCCATAGGGTATTTGATCACATAAATTGGGTAACTACTAGTCTTGATTCCTAGAGACAACGCTTTTTTCCTCATCCATGCAAGGCACAGCCGTTGGCCTAGTCTTCTAGAATAGAATTACTCGAGAACCTATTTATCTAACGTAGGGCTTTCACTTAATATGTTGGAAAGCTACCCGACTAATCGGGTCCACCCGTCCGTAGGATGGTGCCGTCGGGGCATTCCATCCTCCCACTTTCCACCCTACTCACGCGTCAATTTGTTTTCTAATTAATCCTACCACACTGTTTGACATAAACAAACATGTTCCTTAATTAAGGCCCTTTCACAAGGTTTATTAAAACAGCCTTTGTCTTTTTCCACAATACAATAATGCCAAAGATAAGATTTATAAAAACAAAGTTTAAACATGAATCAATTTCATACAAGCCAAACTGGCTCTCTTATTCTTTTCCTTTATACTGCCGATGATCTAGAATTCGGCCTTCCAGCCTCCACATGCTGGGCAAAACCCTACGGGACCATACACCTCATCGTCGGCCGCTGGCGAGGACTCAAGCCGGCCTGTCGCCCTCTCAGGCTCCATCGCTCGATCCTCCCGCCCCTCAGAGGGATGTCTGCGCACTAGGGTGGGCTAATTCACCGCACTAGCCTGGGCCCTCAGAACTAGGCAGCATCATCACAATCACTTGCCTCAATCGGCAAACCTCATTCTCCCAATGGTATGAGGGATACCATGGGCCAACTCCGGGCCTTACTAACGTCTCCGCCGTCCGGCTATACAAGCACAAGAACGGGGCAGCGTCAAGACAGGGAGAAGTTATACCTGTACCTTAATTTAACCAAGATAGCAATCCATTTATTCAACTAAACCATAGTACTAGAATCCATGTTACCTTCTCAAGAAAACAATCCTTTTCACAAAGATTTTAGCATTTCAACTTGAGATTGCGATAAGACATTCTTTATTCAGGCATATGCTATTGCTTAAAAGAATACAAACTTTAAATGGTAAATCAATCAAATAGATTACTGTAACAATCAATAGAGAAGCCGGGGCCATACCTCAACCCCTAAGAATGATATGTAAATAAAAAACAAAATATGTATATACCTTATAGAAATTTGTCGTTTATCTCGTTGTCCTTTCTTGTTAACAAGAGCTTTAGAACTTGACATATGAGAATAGAGTCTTCTAATACCTTGTCCTTTGATTGAAATCATCCAATAATCTCCAAGCTTTATCTCCTCTTACTCATACTGTGATTCTTCTCTCTTTCTAAGATCTATGGCAAAATAGCCTTCTTCTACAGGTCTACAGCATAGTATTCTTTCTCTAAAAGAAAAGCTATGGAGTTTTGGTCTCTTCCTCTGAAAGACTATAGCAATCTAAGCTTCTTTTCTGAGATATTAGATAAGAATGAAGGGATATATGCATCTCAAACTCTAGGATTACCTTGAGGCTACTTGCTGTCTTCTCACAGTTTTCTCTATGTAGAGACCCTGACAGAAACAGCAAATTGTTTCGACCATAACTCTCTGATAAAAACTCAGAATATGGTCATGTAACCAGTCAAAAGAACGGGAAGGCATCTGGTCTACAAGCCAACGCGGGCAGAATAGGCAAAAACGTCTGTATATAGCCGCAAACGCACTATCTTTAGAAACGCATTGTTTTTCCACATTTTTAGTATGCATGGACTCTAAATGTGTAAAAGTACTCTAAATATGACCTCTTATCACTTAAACTCGAAATTCTATTTTTGGGAATACTTATCTCTTAATAGAACTATTCTTATGTTCTTATTTCTTTTAGGATTTTTTGGAGTTAATATTTTTATTCTAACACTTTTCTAATGTTTCTAGCCTTATTGTCTCACTCTTTCTAATTACACTCTCTTTTCTTATTGAAATCTATATTAAAAGAGACACATACATACATGGCTTGGGAGGGACGTTACAGAATGACTATGCATTGAAGATCAAGGGCATTGTGGAATCCCTTGCATCTATTGGCGTTTCAGTAGGATGATGATGATAATGTGGAAGTTTGTCTACGTGGTCTCGGGCCACAATACAAGGAGTTCAAGACGTCTATTCAGACTCAGGAAAACATTCCCAATTTCACAGATTTGGTGTCTATGTTGATTATATAAGAGAAGAGCTTGGGTGAACACCAACAGCCTTCACAAAATAAAAAGAGTTCAGAGATCAACAGGCCTTCTACACAAGTTCAGGAAGAGGATGAGGTAGAGGAGGCCGTGGTGGACGCGGTCAAGGAGGTGGCCGAACAGGTAATCAAAATTATGGCTAGCAGCAACAACAACAACAGTCCTAGAATTCACAACAACAACAACAACACGTAGGTGGAAGAGGCCAATTCAGAGGCCAGGGGGAGCCAAAGAGGTCATGGAAATTGGCAAAGGCAGTATAATGGTCCATGTGGATGCTTTTATTGTGGTAAGCCTGGACATGTGCAAGCAGATTGTTATAAGAAGCAGGGGCTGGCATGCAAAATGGGAAATTGCAGCAAAAAAACTATGCATCCTCGAGCAGAAACAATGAGGATAATGAAAGGTTGTTTGTTATGCAGCATGTCGTTAATGCCATGTGTGTCTAAAAATGTTGAAGCAGCACATAAAGATGATGTATGGTACATTGATTCAGGTGCTTTTCAAACCACATGACAAGTCATGGGGAGTGGTTCAAGGAGATGAAAAACCTTGAAAGACCAGGTTTTGTGGAAACAGGGGATGGCACTGCTCATCTAATTGCCCATGTTGGAGATGTGCCATTGTCTATGTAGGATGGCAAAGTGAAGTACCTTGCAGATGTACTTCATGTTCCGAACATAACAAACATTAGGAAAAAAGGGAGCTCATTTTGGGGCCTTTTACGGTTTGGACAAATAAGCTCTCAAACAACCAATGAACAGAGGGCCAACGCAACGTTGGAAATTCACAAAAATAAGAGAAAATAGATAAAAGAAACAATATTTTATGTAGGTACAAGCGTGCTACATTAATGTGGAGATTGGTTTTTTATTCTCACAAGATCTTTGGACATGAAATTTTCTCTGACAAGGGCCTTCCTGGTTCCACCTTCCTTTGAACTTTGAAATGTTGTGCTGCCTTTCCTTCAAAAGGTCTACCATTCTACACCACTGCCTCATTGTGCAGCAGCCTCTTCTTTTCCAAAACTGCTCCCTTGATCCTGTTTGGCTTAGAGTAAGATGTTTCTTGTCAACTGTCTGTCTGCCCACTTTCTCTTTCTTGAAACTTCACTTTGTTATCTTGTTTACATTACTTTGCTGTGGTTACATATTCACAAGGTCTCCATGGTGAATAAAAACTATGGCCGTTCTTGTGGAAGACGCTATGTGGATGATAATGCTATGAAGGCAGAATTATACCACACATCTTTACCCCGTCGACCTGCTTCTTCTATTTCTTCGGTAGAGAATTCAAGTACAGTCAAAACGGAAGGAACTTGGGAAAGGTTTAGTGTTTCGAAAGGAGCATGGGTGCTCATGCAACCTAGCAAAAGAAAGAGACTCCAGATAAAAAACATTTTCTTGGCATCATGGAAGGGAAGAGTATGAGATTTTAAAATCACCAGAGGGAAGATATCGGTGAAAGAAGTTTTGATTCAGCATGTGTACATGCATAAAGAACTTTTCTTGCGAGACTATCCAAATGATCTTCCACAACATAGGCCTAATTGTATATTTTTCTATTGTGGTTTTGTTATTTATGAGGTGTATGGATTTTTAAGATAAAGCTCTTTCTTTGCTTATTGACATTCTTGTGTTATTTTATTTCAGATTTATACCCTTCAACGTATGAGACATGGCAAAACATCGATTGTATTCTGGGATTTATAGATGTTTTGCATGGATCGATAGGAGAACAACAATACTAAGGTCGATGTGCAACAGAGCTAGCTCAATCCGGTATATTTTTTATTATCATTTTTATCAGTTGCTGGACAATGCAAACACACATGGTGTGTCAAGAAAACAAGACCTTCCGGCATGGAATTCAGTGGATTGGCCTCTCCCACATTTTAGTGTTACAGAGGCATATAGGGCCAAGCTTTTCAAAGAAGTACAGAAAGCTCTGAGGCCCAATATTGCCACAAGGATAATAAAAATTTCTTTATGCATGCCTCTCACAGTTTTTGTAGACTTGTTTAATACCTTTCCAGTGAAGGTTTCAAAAACAATGTTCACAGTTAAAGCAACAAGTCTGGCATGCATGCCACAATTTTTGGATAAAGGTTGGGATAAGAAGACATGTAGTTCAGTGTTTTGTGAGGTTGTCCAACCTTCTATGCATCTGAAGTACATGGTTGCATCACAAAATTTTATTTTTTCTTTTTATTATAGCGCAGTCGAATGCTAGGTACAAAACTAGTCCCAATGGATCAAGATGAAGATTCTTTTGGTGCAGAAAATAAACTTCTTGATATTGATGTTGTTGAGAATGGTGATGTGCTAGTTAATATCTCATTAAGACAATGTTGCTTCCTAGCTCAATTGCGCAATGACATTCTATTTGAGATAGAAGGTTCTATTTCAAAGGACTTTTTATTTATCTACAACAATAAGAAGGTATACCATCTGACTTAAGCACTGCTATTAGTTTACTTTACCCTATTGTTTCATATTGCTTTTTTGTAGGTGCTCAAAAGAAGAGAGAGTTCAATAAAATGTAAAGACATTGAAAATTTAAAAATTGAGATAACACAGACTCCATAAACAAAGGTATTATATTCAATAAAGTAAAATTCTATACAGAAGTGATTAATTATATATGTAGAACATATTCTTGACAACAATTTTCTATTTATCTACAGGCTGATCTAGAGGCTGCTCTACATGGTCCAAGCTCACTGTATCATCTTTATTTGGAGAATCTATTTTCTGCTGCTCCATCCTGTCATGTACAGTCTCTTGGTGCTGCTCCATTGTCTCCTCTATTGCCCCTGGAGCTCCATCTAGAGGCTGCTCTACATGGTCCAAGCTCACTGTATCATCTTTATTTGGAGAATCTATTTTCTGCTGCTCCATCCTGTCATGTACAGTCTCTTGGTGCTGCTCCATTGTCTCCTCTATTGCCCCTGGAGCATCTATTTGCTGCTGCTCCATCATCTCCTCAATAACATCAGCAGCCAGCAGGTCCTTGTTCTTGTGGCTTCTCCTCATCCAGCACTAGGTCCTTGTTCTTGTGGCACCACATCCGCATCATATGTGTCATTAAGGTGTATGACACCTTCTCGGACTTTAGAACTCTCACCCAACTCGACAATAGCTGGTACAATAGGTTTGGGGGAGGCATACTTCAAAAACTTCCAAATTATATCAGCTCTGATAGTTCGAGCTGAAGCTATCTTCTCTCATCTGCAATGAGATATGATGATTTAGAACACTTTGTACCAATATCAAATTTTTTGAAGCTAAATGAAAATTAAATTTTCTTACAAGCTCTGGCTATCCTATCTCAAAATAGCTTGAAAGTATATATTTGGCACTAATCAGCACTCTCTAGCCGCGCAGCTACTTGAATCATCTTGTTGTGGTGTCTGGATAGTTGGAAAGATATGTTAAAAACTGTTAATATCTGAACAAAATAAAATTATTCAATAAGTTCAAAGACATAGTATGAAATAGACATCAGTAGAAGAGGGAACGACTTTCTACCTCTAAATCTATTGACTTTATTGAATCCAAAAGATTGACATTAGGAGGACAGTGATCCAATGCATCTAGAAGCCTTCTAATACAACTGTAATACATATAATTTAGTTAGTGTGCATTAAATCAAAATAATGAAGTTTAAAGTTAAAAATAGCACACAAACCACTTACAATTTCACCTCTTTGTGTGTGTTTCTAAGAGAGTTGAATAAAAAGCATTGCTTCTGCTAGATGTCAATAGAAGCAAAGCTCCAGTGGTCACTGCATAAGGAAAAAAGCATTAAGAAATCAAAGGCTACAAGAGTTCTCAATCTTGAAGAAAAATCCCAAAAGAAGCAATCACCCACATACTTGTTATGGTATGGAAGTAGCAAAATATCGACATGATCAAAATCACAGTGTCTGAACCAATTGGAAATATCCATGGGAGTTTCCTTTGGATCTCTTAACTTGAAGGAAATGGCAAGATCAATAATATGAACTGTATGCTGTACAGCATGGTTCAGCCAGCTTCTCATCATGCTACATTGGACAAAACAATAATTAGGGTAGGGTGTAAAGGAGGAGGTACAATAAGGATTGTTTTGCAAATAAATGTAAAATAAAAGACACTTACTAGAGCATTGCAAGAATGATAGTATCTGAGCAATACTCATTCTTATGAGCCAATGCTGCCAAGCATGGTTTTGTCAAGTCAAAATTATTCTCTGAAGTTTCATCTTCAATATGGACAACTATGTTAGGGCCCAGCTCCTGCAACCTTCTTTGTATTTGCAGCTCCATCTGTACAGTCTCCACATCTATAGCAGATTTGGATTCTTCTATTTACTGCTTCAGTGACTCCTCATCAAGTAGCTTTCCCTCTAGTGCTCTTTGAGTGGGTTACTTCAACAACCTTCACCTTATCTACCTTCAATTTTCTTGTAGGTGGAATTAATAATATGTCTCATTTTTATGTCCTGCCATTCCACAGGATGGACCAGCTTGTCATACCTCCATCTTACTCTGGACAAAGTGTTGAAGTCTTTGGCTATCAGAGTTACCCTGTGAGCATGGACTGCTACAAGCATTGCATCTTCAAAGTATTTCTCCAAGTAATCCTTTGCCATTTCCTGTAAAGAAAGAATGGCAGTCCTGTTCCACCTGAAACCAAGGTGCCATCTATCACATATTTCTCTCACTAGTCTCTGAAAAGGTGCAGATCCATTAACACTCTTCCCTCCCCGTCTTCCATCCTTGCCAGCACCCTCCCATCATCCTTTTCCTTCCCCCTCTGATCACTTCCTACCCAACACACTCCATCCACTCTGCAACCTGCCTGAAGACTACTACCACTGCCAGATCTCCAAGTTACCTAGGCTGCAGCTCAAGTTTGGAAGAGAGCAGGAGAATCACCAGGGCAACTCCAACAGTATGGAAGAGGAAAAGAAAGATCAGAGATCTATATTCTTTTCAATGTTTTTTGATATATATTTCTTCCATCTATAGAATTCTTGAATCTTACTGCCTAGGAATTTGGTACATCACCCTAGGATTTGATTAGAGATGGATATGAATAGGACTTAGAAGTTTGCAATAAAACGCGAGGAGAGTGCTTTACATTTTCCAAACAGCCTAAATCGCGTTTTCCTACAAATTCTTATATTAGTTTTAGTTTTCATTTCTTCCTCTTTGTTTTGCTCTCTTTTGCCCTGGGGAATTCCTCCTAGTATCATTTACTGTCCAGAACACTGCAAGATATTCCTAGCATTTGATTGGAGATGAATGTCAATAGAAATGGAGAATTTGCAACAAAGTGCGAGGAGAGTACTTGACATTTTCCAAATGGCCTTGCATCGCGTTTTCTTGCAAATTCTTGTGTCCCTTTTGGTTTTCACTTCTTCCTCATTGTTTTGCTTTCTATGTCCTTGTGGATTTCTTTCTTGATGATGATGAGAAAAGTTTTTGCTTTGGAACAGTTGATTCTCATGCCCCTCCTTTCAAGAGGAAGCTAGACTTTTCTGCTGCTATACTCAGACCACAGCAATCACCAGGTGATTCATGTGTGCTCATGAAGGGAGTTGTTTGGTGATATCCTATACATTCTCTGATTGCATATGTCAGCATATAGAATGCATGATATATAAATTTTTATTCAGGCAAAAGCAAGAGACTGGAGCAGAAAGGTGTCTTCCCTTTCAAAACAAAGGGAACTTGAAGAGGACAAATCTCCAGATTTGCTCCTATTTGACTTTCTTCACAAGTGCAAGGCTTAGAGGAACTTCCACATATACCATAGTATTTTCAACAGGGAGTTCACTATGAGCTCTGTATTGGAGCATCACAGAGATTTTCTTTCAGACCATTGGGATACCTTCAAACAACTGACAGAGGCAGGAAGAATTGTGGAAGGTGAAAAGGTTTTTGTGCATATAAATCATATTGTCTCCATTGACAGGCTGAGGTACCATGTGAATAGAAGATTTGACAGCCTGCCTGAGGAATATAAATTCAGCTGTAACTTGCACACCAGAAAGTGTAGAGTGCTTGAGGAAACCATAACATTCCTTATGTACATTGTCTTCCATCAGCAATCTCTAGAAGAGCAAGGGCAGGAGGCTGAAGAAGAAGATATATCTGTAGCGGAGAAAAAAGAGGATATTCCTGTGGCAACAGATATGGCAGAGTAGGAAGAAGATATCAATCTTGAGGATGAGGGGCTGCAAGTGGCTGCTCTTGACCTTGTTCAATTGAGGACTGAAACTCTTAGGGCAACATAGCCGGTTGAAGACTTTGATGTTCAGAGTAGCAACTATGTAGTTCCCATGCTTCCAGGTGTCTTGATTGGTGGTAAAGATTATGTTTTTCTCCATGATATATAGAGTGTATGTTCAATTTGAGGGAGGACTATGCCATTTCCCTTATTGCCCAGGCTTCAAGGCTTGACAAGGAGGTTGGCATAGAGGATGACCATTCACTACTACTGGCTTTGCAAACAACTTTTGATCCTGCAGAGGCCCTTACTATTTGTTTCAAAGAGGCTGAAAATTTCCAAGAGCCAGATGAAGCTGCCTTCCAGCTCACCTAGGAAGCTATGAATCTCTCAGCACTTCATAAGGAAAAGCTTAAAGAAGAGGCTGGACTGGAGGGGAGAGGAATAAATCTTTAGAAAGATGAACTTCTTGTTGTTGCTGATGAAAATGAGAAGGTATGATCTTATTACTTTAAATCAAATACTTTATCTTGTGTTTAAATGTTTTGTAGTTATGTATTATTGTCTCACTCCAATCTTTTGATACGTGGCAGCTACAAATTGAGGATGACACATTCCTCCAGAGAACAAGTGGAAGCAGGCCGGCTGGATTTGGCAAAATGTCAAGCCTAGCTCATTATATTCATGATCTAGGTAGTGCTAAGATCTTGATTTACCATAGGCAGTTGAGCAACAATAGAGAAGCCATTGTTTACTTCTTTAAATGTTTGTCTAGGGTTTTAGGTGGACATGATCTTCCATTGTTTACTTCTTTAAATGTTTGTCTAGGGTTTTAGGTGGACATGATCTTCCATGGCAAAAGGAAAAGATCATTTTAATAGAGAGGTTGTCCGCCATAGATATATTTGGGGATTATGTGAATAAGCAGGCCTCTAGGGCCTCTTACTTTTTGTCTTACACTTCTTATGCATTAGCATGTGGTGTTAAGGAGCCCAATGTTGAGATATCGAGCTCGTCTAGTGAGGCGGTGGCCACTGATGACCCGCCTGGGGGATAGGCCCCACACTTACACCACTGGCATGGTTGGTGAGATCATGGGAGATATGCTGCCAGTGGGATGACAGGCTGTGTGACAGCCACTCTAGAGACTGGCATAGTTATAGCGCCAGCTCATTTAGTCGGGTTCACACTATAGAGAACCCGTGTATGTATTGGTTGAGTACCTTTCATATTATGTGTACTCTTATTCTTGTATATGGTGTGTTGAGTGTTGAGTAGAGAAGAAGAAGATTTTCAGCCTCTCACCTTGTGTGTTCTCTATTAGGGTTTTGTGAGTGTGTGTGTGTGCTTGCAAGAGCTCAAGCTCTCTTCCCCCCTGCATCTTTTCATGGTATCAGAGCCTGGTTCATGCTAAGAGCTGAGCTGCAAGCAAGAGAACCACAAGAAGCGGTACGAGGGTAAGAGCTTCCACTACTCTTCCCTATTGTGTTGGTGACTACACCCTTGTCGGGAGCTCTACGGGAGGCACCGGCAAACGATGTCCGATTGAGGAGCTTTCTTCGCGGGAGTAAAGCTATAGGGCAACTATACAGTCCTTTGGACTACAATTTCCGGGCCGAAAACGCGTTTCGGGCGCGTCTGGACCTCCGTTTTTCAGAAAGCAGGCGATTTTGAGCACTGCGGGTAAGTCATCGATTCTCTGCAGAACTCTGTTTTAACAACTGCAGGAAGACAGGTTGACTGTGCAGACACTGTGGGTGCTGCAAAGAGGTCTACAGTTGCCATTGGGTGTATGTATGCACATTGAAGTCACTGGTTGTGACATTTGAGAGTACTACAGTACCGCTGTGCAGAAAATACAGCATTTGTGCAGAAAAACCAGAGTGCAGTTTCTGGTAAAATTGTGTGTTTGGCAAGATGTCTAATGATGGCATAACACAGATTGTGGCTGAGAAGCTGGACAAGAATAACTTCCATGCTTGGAGGTTCAGGTTGACGAATTTCCTGATGGGAAAAGGCTATTGGGACTACATAGAAGGTGAGCATGAAGAGGCATCAGAGATACCGGATATAAATCCGACTGCTGCAGATGTGAAAGAGTTTAAAGACTGGAACCAAGGAGCCAGGAAGGTTATGTATTGGCTTTCCATTAGTATACAGGACACCATGATTGGGCATATTCAGGATGCCAAGTCCCCCAAGGAGGCGTGGGACACCTTGGTAAAGCTCTATGAAACAAATACCAAGGCACGTAAGATACAGTTGAAGAATGAACTTCATACTGTGGAGAAAAAGAGCATGTCTGTGAATGATTATGCGCTGAAGATAAAGGGTATTGTGGAATCCCTTGCATCTATTGGTGTGTCAGTAGATGATGATGACAAGGTGGAAGTCTGTTTACGTGGTCTCGGGCCACAATACAAGGCGTTTAAGACGTCTATTCAGACTCGGGAAAATATTCCCAACTTTACAGATTTGGTGTCTATGCTGATTATCGAAGAGAAGAACTTGGGTGAAGACCAACAGTCTTCACAAAGCAAAAACAGTTCAGAGCAACAGGCCTTCTACACGAGTTCAGGAAGAGGACGAGGTAGAGGAGGCCGTGGACGCGGTCAAGGAGGTGGCCGAACAGGTAATCAGAATTATGGCCAGCAGCAGCAGCAACAACAACAGTCCCAGAATCAACAACAACAACAACACGCAGGTGGAAGAGGCAAATTCAGAGGCAGGGGGAGTCAAAGAGGCCGTGGAAATTGGCAAAGGCAATATAATGATGCACGTGAATGCTATTATTGTGGTAAGCCTGGACATGTGCAGGCAGAATGTTACAAGAAGCAGGCTGACATGCAAAATGGGAAAGTGCAGCAAAACAACTATGCATCCTCCTCAAGCAGAAATAATGAGGACAATGAAAGGTTGTTTGTTATGCAGCATGTTGTGAATGCCATGTCTGAAAATGTTGATGCAGCACAAAAAGATAATGTATGGTATGTGGATTCAGGCGCTTCGAACCACATGACAAGTCATGGGGAGTGGTTCAAGGAGATGAAAAACCCGGAAAGACCAGGTTTTGTGGAAACAGGGGATGACACGGCTCATCCAATTGCCCACGTTGGAGATGTGCCATTGTCTATGCAGGATGGCAAAGTGAAGTACCTTGCAGATGTACTTCATGTACCGAACATAACAAAGAATCTGGTTTCAGTTGGCCAGATGATTGAGCAGGGTTTGCAGGTTAGGTTTAACCCTGATGGGTGTTATGTCGAAGACTTTAAAGACAAGTGCAGGTTGGTTGCAAAAGGCAACAGAGTGGGCAGAATGTTTACGTTGGATGTAGACATGCCTGAAATGAGTGCTGTGATGTTTGCAAATGGTTCAGGAGTTGTTGCAGACACAGACATTTGGCATAAAAGGATTGGTCATGTGAATGTGCAGAGATTGAAGTCTATGCAGACAAAAGGAATTGTGATAGGGCTGCCAAAATTTAAAGTGAAAGGTATGCAGAAAATATGTGAAGCATGCCAATTTGGGAAGCAAACAAAGCATGTGTTTCCACGAAACAGATATGTGAGCAGAAATGCACTAGATGTTGTGCATTCAGATGTATGGGGTCCTACGAAGACCGTGTCTATGGGAGGCTGCAGGTACTATGTCACTTTCATTGATGACCACACAAGGAAAGTGTGGGTGTATTTCATGAAGGAGAAGAGTGAGGTGTTCACTCACTTTCAGAATTTCAGATTTTTGGTTGAAAAGCAAACAGGAAAATATGTAAAGTGCCTAAGGTCAGATGGAGGGGGAGAGTACTTCTCCAATGAGTTCTCTGAATATTTGAAGAAGAATGGTATTCGGAGACAGTATACATGCAGATACACTCCGCAGCAAAATGGAGTTGCTGAGCGGAAAAACAGGCACATTGCTGAGATTGCGCGAGCATTGATGGAAGAGAAGAATATGCCGCATTGCTATTGGGCTGAGGCTGTTTCTACAGCAGTATACATCATGAACAGGACTCCAACTGCAGCCATACATGATGTAACTCCAGAGGAGAAGTTTACTGGCAGAAAACCAGATTTGTCTCATCTGAAAGTTTTTGGATGCATTGCATATGTGCATGTGCCAGATGAGCTGAGAACTAAGCTTGATCCGAAAGCTGAAAAATGTGTGTTTATTGGATATTCCCTTGAGCAAAAGGGATACAGGTGTTATAACCCTACTACACGTGAGTTGAGGGTAAGTAGGGATGTTGTCTTTGATGAGATGAGTAGCTGGTATGCTGCTGGAAAAGAAGCTGTTGGGGCTGATTTGAGTGGAAGTGTGGTTGCACAGAATGCAGGTCAGCAATCACAGTCTTTGAGTGGACCAGGAGAGTCCTCATCTAGTGGGTCTGTTGATAGACCATGGAGTGGCAGGCTGCGTCATAATACCAGCCCTGCAAATGTGATTACTACATCACGTAAAGGAAAAGAGAAAGTGGTTGAGCCCCTTGGTATGCTTGACATTTCTGCAGGGCATTCTCATGTTGATGGAGAGTCTAGTGGCTCAGATATGAGCCTTGATGAGGAGCTTGGGATCCCAGCTATGAGAACACCTGGTGTAAAGAAGGCTATGGAGGCCATGAATGAAAAGCTGCGAAGATCAGGGAGAGTGAAGAACCCTGTGCAGAGATTTACATATGATGGTTATGTGGCACATCACTATGCATATATGGCAAAGGTTGTGCAGGTTGTTGAGCCCACATGCATTGATGAGGCTGTTGGAAATGTGTGTTGGGAGAAAGCTATGGATGAGGAGATGGATGCACTATATGGAAATGAAACTTGGGATTTAGTGCAATTGCCTGAAGGCAAGAAAGCCATTGGATGCAAGTGGGTGTACAAAGTTAAACATAACAGTGATGGAAGCATAAATAGGTACAAGGCTAGATTGGTAGCCAAAGGATATGCGCAGACATATGGGATTGATTATGAGGAAACTTTCAGCCCAGTTGCCAAGATGGCAACGGTGAGAGTTGTGATAGCAGTGGCTGCGTCAAAGCAATGGTCTTTACATCAGATGGATGTAAAGAATGCATTCTTGCATGGGGATTTGCAAGAAGAGGTGTATATGTTGCAGCCACCTGGTTATGAGGATGTGGGTCACCCCGAGCATGTTTGCAGGTTGAAGAAAGCCTTGTATGGCTTAAAGCAAGCACCAAGAGCATGGTCTGACAAGATTTCTGAATATCTTGTCACTATTGGCTTTCATGTAGCCAATGCAGATTTCTCATTGTATGTGAGACATGGTGATAGAGGAGTTGTGCTTGTTGTCATCTATGTAGATGACTTGATCATTACGGGGGACCATGATGCAGAGATCTTTGATGTAAAGATCTTGCTAAGACAGAAGTTTGAGATGAAGGATCTGGGGGAGCTCAGATATTTCTTGGGCATTGAGGTGATTAGGTCACCACATGGTATTGGATTACTGCAGAGACAGTATGGCTTGGACATGTTGTCCAAGTATGGTATGACAGGCTGTAAGCCTATTTCTGTGCCATTGGATCAGAATGGCAAGTTGAGTGCAGATTCAGGAGAGATCTTGGAGGATCCTACTATGTACAGGAGCATAGTAGGAAGTTTGATCTACATGACGATCACCAGACCAGATTTGAGCTATGCTGTTGGGTTGGTGAGTCAGTTTATGCAGGTTCCACGGAAACCGCATTTGGATGCAGTGAGACGCATACTGAGGTATGTGAAGTCTACTTTGCATTGTGGACTATTCTATGAGACTAGGACAGAGATATGTGTACATGGGTACACAGATGCTGATTGGGCTGGTAGTATCACAGACAGAAGATCTACCAGTGGATTCATGTTTTCTTTGGGGAGTGCTGCTGTGACTTGGAGCAGCAAGAAGCAGCCTACGGTTGCTCTATCGAGTACGGAGGCCGAGTACAGAGGAGCTACTATGGCAGCATGTGAGGTAGCTTGGTTGAGAAAGCTACTTGCAGATTTGGGTCTATCACTGGATAGACAAGTTGTCATTTTCTGTGACAACATTAGCAGTATACAGTTGGCCAGGAACCCAGTCTTTCATGCTCGTACGAAGCACATAGAGGTCCACTACCACTTCGTCAGAGAGAAGGTCTTGGCAGGAGATCTTGACCTTGTTTATGTCAGCACAGAGGATCAGGTAGCTGACATCTTCACCAAAGCATTGGGTACAGAGAAGCTCTGCAGATTCAGGGCTTCGCTTGGTGTACATGAGATGGAGTTGAGCTCGAGGGGGAGTGTTGAGATATCGAGCTCGTCTAGTGAGGCGGTGGCCACTGATGACCCGCCTGGGGGATAGGCCCCACACTTACACCACTGGAATGGTTGGTGAGATCATGGGAGATATGCGGCCAGTGGGATGACAGGCTATGTGACAGCCACTCTAGAGACTGGCATAGTTATAGCGCCAGCTCATTTAGTCGGGTTCACACTATAGAGAACCCGTGTATGTATTGGTTGAGTACCTTTCATATTATGTGTACTCTTATTCTTGTATATGGTGTGTTGAGTGTTGAGTAGAGAAGAAGAAGATTTTCAGCCTCTCACCTTGTGTGTTCTCTATTAGGGTTTTGTGAGTGTGTGTGTGTGTGCTTGCAAGAGCTCAAGCTCTCTTCCCCCCTGCATCTTTTCACCCAAATGTCTGGAGGGCTATGGAAAACACAAGCTCATAAGGTTTCGAGAGCCACCCATGATTGCATTAGGCCACACAATCCAAGAAGAAGAACACGTGGAGATAGCTGAAGACAAGGATACCCCTCTCAGCAGACAAGCAACACGTGGAGATAGCTGAAGACAAGGATACCCCTCTCAGACAAGGATACCCCTCTCAGACAAGAATACCCCTCTCAGACAAGCAACAGAGGCAAGCATTGATAAACAGACAGTCGACATCAAGCCAACAAGGAAGAAAAAGAGTCCAATCAAGTTCAAAAAGAGAGTTCCAACTGGCAGGCCCTGGGAGTAATAGGATTTAGTCATCAAATATAGCACAAACATTATGTTGAAGTTGAACTGATTTGTACAAAGTCTTTGATCCTCACCAGTTCCTTGTCCGTACGGACGATCAGTACCCTTTTGCATTTGTCCCATCACCATACGACACTTCAGTACTCTTCCCACACTCAGGAGCTTCTAAAAGCGTTTGACACTCAGTACCTTATTGGTAAGGATCAATAGTGTGTCTAGCATAATTAAGTAGTATTGATTGAATTTTTTATGTGTAGCTCATGGATGTATTGATGCTTGTTAATATAGATCACATGTTTCACAAAAGAAATACTTTTGATGGAGTCTCAAAACATATAGGCATAACACCAAGAGTCACTTGTTCCACAGAATAAAAATCTATTGATTGAGTTTGAAAACATGTGGACATAACACAAATAAGTTACAAACTGCTATTCATGTTTACTTGTCCATTTATGGTTTCTAAATATCTTCGAATCCCTCCATTGTCTATGTCTCTCTTCTGCCATTGAATTGTCCAAAGTTTGTCTTCATCTTTGCTTTTGGGCTAGAATAAAAGCAAGCTTGACTTTGGAACTAGCAACTTTTCTTTTAGCATGCAGCCTCTGTAGA
The DNA here is from genome assembly GCF_041138505.1 of Cibotium barometz. Lineage (NCBI taxonomy): Eukaryota > Viridiplantae > Streptophyta > Polypodiopsida > Cyatheales > Cibotiaceae > Cibotium > Cibotium barometz. The sequence goes on from NC_141108.1 coordinate 24,195,493, forward strand.
ATGCTTCAGTAAAACCATTGAAAGACTTCCTTTAGACTATTTGCCTTTTGACTCCCTCCATAGTGTTATGTGTGTCTGAAAAATGCATTACGTGCCATGTAGTGAGACTTCTCCATGCCTTGGGTAGACCAAATTGCTGGGCATCCATACTTTTTGACAAAATAGGGAAGATGGTTGTAGATGATATGCTGTTTTCACAGAGACATAAGAATGCATAGTAAGTTATAAAAGAAAAGAGGATCACACTTAAGTAAAAGAAGAAGACATCACTTTACCATGTAGTGAGTTATATTTGCAGGCTGTCCACGTGTCCTTCATTGACTTCCCAAAATGTTTAATTGCCTCTTCAAAGTTCTTGTAATCACTCTTGGTCCATGTTACATTGTCACAGAACATGAAGAGTTGATCAAGAGACCTCCACACCTCTGCCTTCACATTTCGTGCTTCCCCATCCGCCTCATGATCTTTCACGGCATTATGGACTTGCTTCCACAATCCATAATTAATCCTTGAAACTGTTCTACCTTACCTTACTTGCTTACTACTGTGTTTGGGTCGAGACAAGAATCTTCTTGCCTTAACACCACCAATAGAGGGCTTGATTGGTACCTCCTTGCCATTGGTAGACTTTTTAAAATCCTTTGTGATATGAACATCACCTCCATGCAGACCTATATCGGATAACACTTTTTCTAATGCATGAAGAGCATCCTTTCTATTTCTTTCGGGACGGAGTTTCCAAGTAAATCTAATATACAAAAATACCAATTTCTCAATAATTCGACATAGAGCATACAATGTGCATATATGAACATTACATAGTGGAATGTCAAGAATGGCCTTGAAGTCAAGGTAAACTTTATCTCTATTAGGTGCTCTCTTCCACCATTTGGAATCCATTACTTGAGCTGATTCTTCGCAGTAAAGACAAGGAGACTTTGAGCTACCTCCTTTACTAACGTTATATATGCACTTAAGTGTTTTAAGATCCCCCGCCATGTGCCACTCTACTTGAAAATCACCTTTTCTTACAACATGGAGGTTCTCTCCTTACACTTGTCTTTTAATTATTCTTGGTATTTTCGTGTGATGAAACACCCAATCTAGTGTTTCATGGTCTTCTGTCTTCACCTGTGATTATAGAAAACAAAAGTCTTACTATAAAAGATTTGAAAACATTGACTAAAATCAAATACGAAACAAAAAATGATCATACCTAGAACGAGTCTAACCACCATATGTGTTTCTTCGACTGCACACTAAAATACTTTGAACTCGCTTCAGTCAATGATGTATCAAGTGCTCCATTCATCAATGTAATAGTAATCCTTTCCATTGTCTTTTCCTTTACAACCTCACACTCATCCAGTTTGATAACAAATTTCAAAATGCCTTTGCACTCTTCAAATGTTATTCCATAAAACTCGACCATTCTTCTTTGAAGTTGTAGATCTACAAATATATTGTTCCAAGAGTCATACACAATGGTTCCTTTACCACCATGAAATATTTCTTCAATATGGATATATTGTCCAATAAACTCATCTATACTTTCATTCAAATGACCTCTTATCTTCCACACGGTTGCTGGATTTGGCAGTAAAACTCGTTTAATCCTTTGATCTCTCAAAGTTGAGGATATCACATGGAAAATCGAACTATATCCCTTCCTGCTAACTCCACTAACATCAAGAGCCTCTTGGATTGTAGTACCATCAACTTGATTATTGGATATAAAGTCCTCTACAACATTGCGTTTGATTGTTTTGTATTTTTTTTCTTCAATCAAACCTTTTGCTATACCACAAGAAAGCAATCCTTTCATTTGTTTAACTGGAAGAAGGTTGGGATCTATATTTTCTTTTGCAGGCTCCAATAGTTTCCTATAGTAACAACACAATATGCCTATATTATTCAACACTTCCAATCTTGTTTTGCGTTAATGGACAAAATAGATATAGTCATTTGAGAGCATTTTTGAGTATAAAAAATGAAAAATTACAAACTAGCCTTGCTTCCTGAATTCTTCGCTTGCATCCACCAGTCCCAGCCTTCAAATTTGCAATGTTTTTAATCTTCCTGCTTCGTTGTCTGTCTCCAAGCACGGTTCTCTTCCTTCTTGATCTTGTCAACTCTTTTTTACTCTTTCAATGCTCCTCAATTTCATTCTGCAACTGCTGCTCCAATTTTGCACGAATGGCTATCTCTTGAATCCTGGCCCCCTTTTCTTGTAGGTACATCGTTTTATATGTTTTTGCAAATGTAGAGTGTGCTAAAATATAACCAAGAAGTCCATTTTGTCCATCGCCCGCAAACCTCAGTAGTGTGGTTAGATTGACAAATGGAGGTGTAGAGTTTTTTACTAGACATTTTGGATATATGCTTCCATCGCACCATAAGTTAATATGTTGGAGCCCTTCTCTTCTCATATTTTCCCGTTGTTGAGCATTCGTCTTTTTTGTGCTGGAGCATATTGTTCTTCTAAGTTGATGTGAAGATGGTGTAATCGCTTCTTCTGAGATTGTGACTCACTAGTATCGGCCATTTTTTGTGCTTCTGAGGTTGCAAAGTTTGCTTGTCAATCTCATAGTCTTTTTGTAACATGAATCGTGGAAGTGTGGCGGTATCCATACAATCATTAAGTTCAGTGATGGATTCTTTATGAGAGGCCTGCACACGTCGTCAAAAGAGATGCGAAATCTTCGGGAAACAAAAAAAAACTAAGGAGATATTTAATGCAAAATCATGTTAGTTAGACAAAAGATTATCTTATTCTTTTTTGAACTGACAGTTCGGTAGTCCTTACTGACAGTTCTGAGCCATGTTTCCATATTTTATTATTTTTGAGGTCTTTTAGGAGAGAAATAAATCAAAAAATAGTGAATTTCTTATAGGGCCCCAAAATGAGCTCCCTTTTTCCCTAATGGAATCTGGTTTCAGTTGGCCAGATGATTGAGCACGGTTTGCAGGTTTGGTTTAACCCTGCTGGTTGTTATGTTGAAGACTTTAAAGACAAGTGCAGGTTGGTTGCAAAAGACAAGTGCAGGTTGGTTGCAAAAGGCAACAGAGTAGGTAGAATGTTTACATTGAATGTAAACATGCCTGAAGTGAGTGCTGCGATGTTTGCAAATGGTTCAAGAATTATTGCAGACATAGATATTTGGCATAAAAGAATCGGACATGTGAATGTGCAGAGAATGAAGTCTATGCAGACTAAAGGAATTGTGACAGGGCTGCCAAAGTATAAAGTTGAAGGTATGCAGAAAATATGTGAAGCATGCCAATTTGGAAAGCAAACAAAGCATGTATTTCCACGTGATAGAAATGTGAGCAAAAATGCACTAGATGTTATGCATTCAGATGTATGGGGTCCTACGAAGACTATGTCTATGGGAGGCTGCAGGTATTATGTGACATTTATTGATGACCACACAAGGAAAGTGTGGGTATACTTCTTGAAGGAGAAGGGTGAGGTGTTCACTCATTTTCAGAATTTTAGAGTTATGGTTGAAAAGCAAACAGGGAAATATGTAAAGTGCCTAAGGTCAGATGAAGGGGGAGAGTACTTCTCCAATGATTTCTCTGAATTTTTGAAGAAGAATGGTATTCGGAGACATTTTACATGCAGATTCACTCCGCAGCAAAATGGAGTTGCTGAGCGGAAAAACAGGCACATTGCTGAGATTGCGCGAGCATTGATGGAAGAGAAGAATATGCCGCATTGCTATTGGGCTGAGGCTGTTTCTACAGCAGTATACATCATGAACAGGACTCCAACTGCAGCCATACATGATGTAACTCCAAAGGAGAGGTTTACTTGGCAAAAAACCTGATTTGTCTCATCTAAAAGTCTTTGGATGCATTGCATATGTGCATGTGCGAGATGAGCTGAGAACTAAGCTGGATCCAAAAGTAGAAAAATGTGTGTTTATTGGGTATTCCCTTGAGCAAAAGGGATACAGGTGTTATAACCCTGCTACACGTGAGTTGAGGGTAAGTAGGGATGTTGTTTTTGATGAGATGAGCAGCTGGTATGCTGCTAAAAAAGAACTTGTTGGGGCTGATGTGAGTGGAAATGTGGTTGCACAGAATGCAAGTCAGCAATCACAGTCTTTGAGTGGACTAGGAGAGTCCTCATCTTCAGATGATAGACCATGGAGTGGCAGGCTGCATCATAATACCAGTCCTGCAAATGTGATTAGTACATCACATAAAGGCAAAGAGAAAGTGATTGAGCCCCTTAGTATGCCTGACATTTCTGCAGGGCATTCTCATGTTGATGGAGAGTCTAGTGGCCTAGAGATTAGCCTTGATGAGAATCTTAGGATACCAGCTATGAGAACACCTGGTGTAAAGAAGGCTATGAAAGCCATGAATACAAATATGCGAAGATCTAGGAGAGTGAAGAATCCTGTGCTGCAGAGGTTTACATTGATGAGGAGATGGATGCAGGTTGTAGAGCCCACATGCATTGATGAGGCTATTGGAAATGTGTGTTGGGAGAAAGCTATGGATGAGGAGATGGATGCACTATATGGAAATGAGACTTGGGAGTTAGTGTATGCTTGAAGGCAAGAAAGCCATTGGATGCAAGTGGGTGTACAAAGTAAAACATAACAGTGATGGAAGTATAAGCAGGTACAAGGTATGGCATTGATTATGAGGAAACTTTTAGCCCAATTGTCAAGATGGCCACAGTGAGAGTTGTGATAGCAGTGGTTGCATCAAAGCAATGGTCTTTACATCAGATGGATGTAAAGAATGTATTCTTGCATGGGGATTTGCAAGAAGAGATGTATATATTGCAGCCACCTGGTTATGAGGATGTGAGTAATCCTGAGCATGTTTACAGGTTGAAGAAAGCCTTGTATGACTTAAAACAAGCACCAAGAGCATGGTCTGACAAGATTTCTGAATATCTTATCACTATTGGCTTTCATGTAGTTAATGCAGATTTCTCGTTGTATGTGAGACACAGTGATAGAGGGGTTGTGCTTGTTGTTATCTATGTAGATGACCTGATCATTACGCGGGGGACCATGATGCAGAGATCTTTGATGTAAAGATCTTGCTTAGACAGAAGTTTGAGATGAAGGATCTGGGGGAGCTCAAATATTTCTTGGGCATTGAGGTGATTAGGTCACCACATGGTATTGGATTACTGCAGAGACACTATGGCTTGGACATGTTGTCTAAGTATGGTATGACAGGCTGTAAGCCTATCTCAGTGCCATTGGATCAGAATGGCAAGTTGAGTGCAAATTCAGGAGAGATTTTGGAGAATCCTACTATGTATAGGTGCATAGTAGGAAGCTTGATCTACATGCCGATCACCAGGCCAGGTTTGAGCTATGATGTTGGGTTGGTGAGTTAGTTTATGCAGGTTCCTCGGAAGCCACATTTGGATGCATTGAGATGCATACTGAGGTATGTGAGGTCTACTTTGCATTGTGGACTATTTTATGAAACTGTGGACAGAGATATGTGTACATGGGTACACAGATGCTGATTGGGCTAGTAGTATCTCAGAAAGAAGATCTACTAGTGGCTTCATGTTTTCTTTGGGGAGTGCTGCTGTGACTTGGAGCAGCAAGAAGTAGCCTACGGTTGCTCTATCCAGTACAGAGGCCGAGTACAGAGGTGCTGCTATGGCAGCATGTGAGTTAGCTTGGTTGAGAAAGCTACTTGTTGCAGATTTGGGTCTATCAATGGATAGACAAGTTGTCATTTTCTGTGACAACATCAGTAGTATACAATTGGCAAGGAACCCAGTTTTTCATGCTCGCACAAAGCATATAGAGGACCACTACCATTTTGTTAGAGAGAAGGTTTTGGTAGGAGACGTTGACCTTGTTTATGTCAGTACACAGGATCAGGTCGCTGACATCTTCACCAATCGGCTACAGAGAAGCTTCACAGATTCAGGGTTTCGCTTGGTGTACATGAGATGGAGTTGAGCTCGAGGGGGAGTGTTGAGATATCGAGCTCATCTAGTGAGGCGGTGGACACTGCTGACCCGCCTGGGGGATAGGCCCCACACTTACACCACTGGCATGGTTGGTAAGATCATGGGTGATATGCAGCCACTGGGATGACAGGCTGTGTGACAGCCATTCTACAGACTGGCATAGTTATAGCGCCAGCTCATTTAGTTGGGTTCACACTATAGAGAACCCTAGTATGTATTTGGTGTGTACCCTTCATATGGTGTGTACTCTTATCTTTGTATATGGTGTGTTGAGTGTTGTGTATAGAAGAAGAATATTTTCAACCTCTCACCTTGTGTGTTTAGGGTTTTGTGAGTTTGTGTGTGCTTGCAAGAGCTCAAGCTCTCTTCTTCCCTGCATCTTTTCATAACAAGGGCTAAGAAATACATGTGGAGACAAGTTTTCGCTTGTTGTTAACAAGGAACAGTTAAATATAGACTTTTATACCCGAACCTAGAGTTGTAGCTTACTGTAGTACAAGGTAAGCAAGGGATTTGTTGTGTGCATCATCACACTTTAGAAGTCTTTATAGATGTGTCATGTTGAACTAAGGTGTATGTATGCTAGTATGCTTTATGTATGTAGAATGCAATCCTAATGCTATGTATGGTGTTTGAAATCCACTTGTGTACTGGTGGTTAATGTTTTTTTAATTGATGTCTTTTAAGAAACAAGCTTTGTGTTTTGTTTTGTTTCATACACGTGTTGGTTTATCATACGTTGTTGTGTGTGGTCTACAGGGCATTCTTCACAGCATCAGGGAAAAATTACGGCTCTTTCTCTTAGTCTTTTATGAACTGGACAGCACACGAGAGGAACAAGAAGCTGAAAAATGACGCAAAAGAGAAACGCATAGAGATTGAAAATTCAATGTAACATTCTGAGGGAGAATATTTTCGAAGAGTCTCTGAGGGTGATGAAAGAGAGTTGGAAACACTTAGTAGACACGTTCTAAAGGCTCAAGTTCTCCTCCAACAAAAATCAGAAGAAGTCTACAAGGAAGGAAGCTTTACCTACAGACGATGCTTCTTCTATAGGTGATGTCATTGTAAAGAAGAGCTTACAAAATTGGAAAGCGCACCTGCATTGAGCAAGTTAGAAAGTGCACACATCATGGAGGGTTGTTTGAAGGCAAGATAGGTTTTTATCACCTGGAAATGTATCATTTGGTTGGATGATGTAGTCTGAATGAATGCAGAATGGGTTCCTTACAACTCAAGCATATGTGATTAAGGAGGTGGCATGGGAACTTGCCATGAGTGTTGGAGCGAAAGATGATGAACAATTAGAACCTAATAGCACCATCATGATGCTCGTCTTGTAGGCATATTAGAGGTTTATACTCTGTATGATCCCCAGAGAGGGTATTGTCAAGGTATAAGTGACCCTCTCTCTCCCTAACTTATTGATAAAGATTATGAGGCCTTTTTTGGTACGTTTTCCAATTCATAAATATAGCTCGATAAGCCATCTTTCTTGAAAATTTATGTATTTAATAATTTTAACTAATATACTTATTTCAACGTAAATATTATGTGTGTGTGACATTGGACTTCTCTTTATAATATTTAAGTAATTTTAAATACTAATTTTTAGTGTGAATAATATAAGCTTTATAATCATTTAAAGAATTATTATAAATATACTCAAAGGTATTTTTTTAGAATAAACTATATACACGAAAAGTATAAAGCAAGAGAAGCATCAATAGCTTACATTTCCATATAGGTAATTTTCACTAGAACATTCTTTATATAAGGAAAAAAAGACAATTTCCTAGATACAAACTAACATAACTAAAAAAAAGTACAAACTATTGCACTCTTCCTAGTTATGTTAGTTTGTATCTAGACAATTTCCTAAATAGAAACTAACATAACCAGAAAAAGTTCAAACTATTACACTTTTCCTAGTTATATGTTAGTTTGTATCTAGACAATTTCCTAAATAAAAACTAGCATAACTGCAAACTATTGCATTTTTCCTAGTTATGCTCGTTTGTATCTAGGAAATAAAATTGTCTTTGTTTTCCTATATAGAAAAGCTCCTTGTGCTCGTCAAACATGATCTCTTGTAGGTCGCACATCTCAAAGCAGCCCCATTTCTTGAGGGAAAAAGAGAAGCCGTAGACTAGGGCGGCGGGAGAGAGCATGAGCTCTTCGTCATCAGGCTTCTTCAAGGGCTTGGGCGCTGCAATTCCTGACAGTATGCTCCGAGGAGGCTTCGCATTTCCCGACCTCGGGTACTCTGGATTCATCCTTGCAAAGTTGAGAAGACCAATCATGCCTCGGCCATCAAATTTCTGTATTTCTGACCCTCCATGAGACGCAGCAGGTGCCTCAAAGACGTCCGTGCTGTTGCTGTTTGATCATCGCTAGCTGTAGACGAGATGTACTCGTAAAGGCCCTCTCCCGCAAAGAAGATCTCCTTGGAATCGATTTCCTCACTTTCATGAACAAGCTCCTCCGGGTTGGACTGATTGATCAAATTGGAGAGGAGTGGAGTCTCAAACACACCTCATCAGGATCTGAGCCTGTCGGACTTACGGTGGTTATCACCTCGAAAGGCGCCTTCTTGTTGTGCTTCATCTGTGCGCTTGTCACCCTCATGCGCCACCTGCCTTTGTGAAAACTCCGCTCAGTGCTCTCTTCAAGACGCTCTTTTGGTACTGGAGCGAAGATCGCTTCTGGTCCATTCTTGTGCTGTATTATTGCTCGGAAATTATAGTGTTAAAGTAAGAAACATATGATTATGAAAATTTGCACCCAATTACGTGGTGAACACAATAAATCCTACCTTGATTCCAGTATTAAAGTAAGAAACATACGATTATGAAAATATGCACCCAATTACGTGTCAACACAGTAAATCCTACCTTAAACCACACCCAATTACGTGTGAATTCACAACGAATCCTACCTTGATTTGTTTGAAACCACCTAAGGATATGCTCTGGTTACTCGTGGTTGCTTTTAGCTCAGTTCTAGTCAAGTAAAGTCCCTTCACCACAAGAGCTCCTGCCATTCAAAACATCTTCAGCTGAAAACTAAAGAGCTGAGCGAATACTATTTCAGGTGAATAGGCGCTGAGCGAATACTAATTAGGCGCAGCACTTACGTCCATGAAAGTTTGTGACGCTTGTGATAACGGGGACATCGTGAACAGCTTCTGTAAGCTCAAACATCTTGATTCCTTCATCTGATCATGATGATCAAGGCAACACAACTTCTACTCAAACAAGGAGGAGACTAATTAAATACCAAAGCGATAAGACATCAACACAGAAAGCTAGCCTTCTTACCAGCTTTGTCATAGAGAACAGTGAACCTTCCAAGCCGAAGGGTGGCGTTCTCGTCCATTTCTATAGCCTTGCTTGCTACGTGCTCGCATAGCTGTTGTATGTTGGTTGCACCAGCCGTCATCATGAAACGTGCAGTGATCACCTTGGATCCCAAATCTAGGCGATGCGTTGTTTTGAAAGGCGCCACGCCTCTCATGATCTCTGAAGCCACTTCGTCTGCCATTTCCACCGTGATATGATCTCCTTGCATGCGGATGACCATGACCACCTCAACCTCATTGGGGCTCACCCTACGCAGCGATCGAACTGGACCATCCGTATCAGCACTCATTTGTTGCGGCTGGTCTGGGCTACAAAGCTGATGATCAGTGCAGTTGGCAAAAAGGGTACTACTACTACATTCACCGGCCTTGGTGGTGGATGCAGAAGAACCACAGACTGGAGTCTTTGGCATTGTTGCTGCCGCAGAGAAATGACCTGGATGCAGAAGAACCACAGACTGAAGTCTTTGGCATTGTTGCTGCCGCAGAGAAATGACCTGGAGCGAGGTACTGGTGTTGGTGTAGATGCAGATGTGCTCTGAACTGGAAGAATTTCGGAGTTCGTTTTACTTTTGTTCCACTCCAGCTCCACTCGGCTGCGCCCAGTCAGCATTTGTTGACAGACGCCTTGTTCTATGTCCGGCGATATGATCTCTGGGCTCGCACGCGCCAAAGCAATTATCTGAATGTCGTGGAGCTACGGGCTGCTTCATCACCATCCTCGCGGACTTCTTTGTCACCACTGTTTGATGGCCGGTTGCTGCAGCTTGGAACACAGCGTGCCATTACCCGCCAATCGAGAATCTGCAAGATACGCTTACGCTCTGACCATAAGTAGAGAAAGATTCCCGCTCCCATTTGGTAAAAAAATTTCCAAAACAATTCAGTATGAGGTTCCCTTCCCAAGTGCCGGAGAAATTGTTCTTCTTTGACTCGGCCACCAATTCTCTTGTTGTTGCTTGCATGTCCGCCATGCTTTGCTCAAGCTGTGCAATCTTATTGTCCATATTGGTGAGCAATCCAGAGACCTTGATATCTAATGAAAGCTATGTCTAGACTGCCTCCCTACACAATCTATTTAAAGCGACAATCCAACTCTGTAGCACCTTCACTAAATAATACTCTTCACTACATAATCAGCCAGCGACCCAAAACCTCGCCAGAGCTGAGAGCGAGCGAGCAACATATGAACTTAACCAGCGATGGCAAATTTTAAAATCTTTGAAGAAGCATTAAAGGGACTAATGTGATGATGGAACTGCTCACAAAGCAATCACAAACAGGGTGATCTGATTTAGATGCAGAGTGAACTTCTTGGAAATTTTTGTTTCCTTGAAAATAAGCAGGGACCTATGCAAGCACGCGCTGGGGAGAGAGTACAAAGAGAGTGAAGACTTTACTTTTGCGCAAGATACTTTTTTTTAAAAAAAGGGGGCTATTTTTTTTGTTATATATAATATTATGGCAGAAACTCCTTTACAAAAAGTTCAAAGCTGCCCAAGATCACAGCCTATTCTAGAACCCTTAAATTACGATTAAGAAGCTTACATAAAAGTTCCAATCTCTCATCTTCCCACACAAAGGAAGATTAGCTCCAAGATACATAATATCCTAGTTGCATAAGTGCTATCATCATTACTTAAGAAGTATACCCTTTGTGAGGTAGCTTCTCCAACACTTGTTTGCCCACCCACACCTTCACCACACTGGCCTGGTGCCGAGAGGGTTCTCAACAATAAAAGTCATAAATGTGTAACTAGGATGTTCTTTGATGTACGATCTTCTTGTCTTTAGCCCAAATTTGGGGAGCCTTGGTTTCACATCACATCCTGAGTAGCCCTGCATAAAACCAGAAGTTAGGAAACCTAGTATGTTCAAGAGTCTGCTGCCTAGCAGATCAACTAATCCTAGCTTGTAGAGAGTGTCTCGGGGGGTTCACCTAAAAATATGTAAATATACCATATGGGTTCAAATGAAGGGTTTTTTAATTCAAAACTTTAAGGAAAATTTGTTCAGATATTGAGCTCAACTAGTGCTATGACGGACATTGATGACCCGCCTGGGTGATAGCTTCCGCATCTACACCACTGACATGGTTGCTGAGATTATGGGTGATATGCGACTAGTGGGATGACAGGCTGTATGACAGCCATTTTGGATTACTAGAGACTTGCATAGTTATAGCACCAGCTCATTTAGTCGGGTTCACATTATAGACGGACCCTTATATATTGTAGTATTTGAGTACTAACCCATATAGTGAGTACTCTTATCTTTATGTTATGTTGGTTGAGTAGAGAAGAAGAAGATAGAAGAAAATTCAGCTATCCATCTCTCTCTTGTGTTTGTTTGCTTGCTAGGGTTTGAAGCTCTACCTCTCCCCCCTACATTCTCTTTATGCTATATCAGAGCCTGGTGTGTGAGAGCTAAGAAGGCAAGCAAGAGGCAAAAACAAGCAAGGAAGGAAGCGGCACTACAAGGGTAAGAGCTCCATCATCTCTTCCCCCTTCTTGGTTTAGGCACAGCACCCTCTTAGTAGCTCTGGGAGCTACACATCTCCGATTGAGGAGCTGTCTTCGCAGGAGCGGAGCTACAGGGTAGGTACACTGTCCTATCGGATTCGCATTTCGGGTGCGTTACGGGCCCCGTTTCATCACTGCAGGGTATTTTCGACAGTGTTCTGGAAGTTCTGGAGGTAGAGAACTGTTTCTGCTCGAAATCTGATTATTGTAGTGCAGCAATGCATTTTGGAAGTACAGACAGGGTTTGCACATGTATTGTTGATATTGGGTGTATGTCAATGTACTCTGGTCACATTTGGTGACACACAAGTTATGCTGAAGTACCGCTACTGCAGTAGTTACAAGAGATACTGCTATATTACAGGTTGCATACAGAAGTTGTATTTTTGGAGGTTATTTGATTGCTGCAAGAAAACATGTATGACGGAATTAATCAAATTGTTAGTGAGAAGCTAGATAAGATTAACTTCCATGCCTGGAAGTTCATAATGACCAATTTTCTAATGGGTAAAGGATTTTGGGATTATGTAGAAGGAGACAATGAGGAGCCTCCAGAGTTAGTTGAGGAGAATGCCACTCCTGCATATATAAAGGCATTCAAGGATTGGAATTGGGGTGCAAGTAAAGTCATGTACTGGCTTTCAATTAGTGTCACAGACACTATGATAGGACACATACAGGCATGGCAAAATCTGGTTCAGATATTACAGACTAACACAAAGGCAAGGAAGTTGCAGTTAAAGCAAGAGTTGTATACTGTGGAAAAGAAAAGCATGTCCATCAATGAATATGCCTTAAAGATCAAGGGCATTGTTGAATCCCTTAGGTCTATCAATGTGTCAGTTGAGTATGATGATTTGGTGAGTGTCTATTTGAATGGGCTTGGCAAAGAGTGCAAGCCATTCAAGACCTCCATTGCAGTTAGGGAGAATATTCCCAACTTTCGGGACTTGATATATCTATGCTCATCATAGAAGAAAAGCTTTAGGTGAGGATTCTTCTTCACAAAGAAAGAACACATCGAAACAGGCCTTCTACTCTAATTCAGGTAGAGGTAGAGGTAGAGGCCGTGGTCGAGGCTAAGGTGGTGGCCGACAAAGAAATCAGAATTCTGGACAACAACAGTCCAATGATTCACAACAACAATCATACACAGGTGGAAGAGGCCAGTCTAGAGGCAGGGGGAGCCAAAGAGGCCAAGGTGGTTGGCAAAGAAATCAAAATACACATAGCATAGAGTACTATAACTATGGCAAACCAGGACACATGGCAAAGGACTGCTACAAAAAGCAGAATGACATTAAAAGTGGGAAGTTGCAGCAAGGCAACTGTGCATCATCTAGCAAATATGGAGGTGATGAAGACAGAAGTGAGCAACTGTTTATGATGCAGCACATGCTTAGTTCCATAAAACAAGGGATGTGTCAGGATCTCAAGATATATAGTATGTAGATTCTGGCACCTCTAACCACATGACCAGTCATACTGAGTGGTTTAGAGATATGCAAAAAATGAAAAAACCAAGTTATGTAGAAACAGGTGATGATACTGCGCATCCCATTGCGTATGTGGGTAAAGTGCCATTGTCTATGTAGGATGGACCTCATTCACAAGACGGTCAAAATGCTTCCCCAGCATTCTTGACATAAAACAGCCATTTAAAAACAGGTCTGGGTGATAGCTTCCGCATCTACATCCTTGACATGGTTGGTGAGATTATGGGTTATATGCAACTAGTGGAATGGCTTTGTGACAGCCATTTTGGATTACTAGAGACTGGCATAGTTATAGCGCCAGCTCATTTAGTCGGGTTCACATTATGGACCGACCCTTGTATATTGAAGTAGTTGAGAACTAACCCATATAGTGAGTACTCTTATCTTTATGTTATGTTGGTTGAGTAGAGTAGAGCTACAACGGTCATCAATGTCCGTCGTAGCTCAACTAGTGCTACGACGGACATTGATGACCCGCTGGTGGTGGGTGATAGCTTCCGTATCTACACCACTGACATGGTTGGTGAGATTATGGGTGTTATGTGATTAGTGGGATGACAGGCTATGTGACAGCCATTTTGGATTACTAGAGACTGGCGTAGTTATAGCGCCAGCTCATTTAGTCGGGTTCACATTATGGACCGACCCTTGTATATTGTAGTAGTTAAGTACTAACCCATATAATGAGTACTCTTAATATCTTTATGTTATGTTGGTTGAGTAGAGAAGAAGAAGATAGAAGAAAATTCACCTACCCATTTCTCTCTTGTGTGTGTGTTTGCTTGCTAGGGTTTGAAGCTCTCCCTCTCCCCCCACATTCTCTTTATGCTACCAGAGCCTGGTCCGTGTGAGAGCTAAGAAGGCAAGCAAGAGGCAAAAACAAGCAAGGAAGGAAGCGACACTACACGGGTAAGAGCACCATCATCTCTTTCCCCTTCTTGGTTTAGGTACAACACCCTCTATGTAGCTCAGGGAGCTATGCATCTTCGATTGAGGAGCTGTCTTCGTGGGAGCGAAGCTATAGGGTAGGTACACTGTCCTATCGAATTCACATTTCGGGTGCGTTACGGGCCTCGTTTTGTCACCACTGCAGGGTATTTTCGACAGTGTTCTGGAAGTTTTGGGGGTAGAGAACTGTTTTTGCCCCAAATCTGGTTATTGTAGTGCAACAGTGCATTTTGGAAGTGCAGATAGGGTTTGCACATGTATTGTTGATATTGGGTGTATGTACATGTACTCTGGTCACATTTGGTGACACACAAGTTGTGCTGAAGTACCGCTACTGCAGCAGTTACAAGAGATACTGCTATATTACAGGTTGCATACAGAAGTTGTATGTTTGCAGGTTATTTGGTTGCTGCAGGAAAACATGTATGACGACGGAATTAATCAAATTGTTAGTGAGAAGCTAGATAAGAATAACTTCCATGCCTGGAAGTTCATAATGACCAATTATTTCCTAATGGGATAAAAGATTTTGGGATTATGTAGAAGGAGACAATGAGGAGCCTGCAGAGTTATCTGAGGAGAATGCCACTCTTGCATATATAAAGGCATTCAAGCATTGGAATTGGGGTGCAAGTAAAGTCATGTACTAGCTTTCAATTAGTGTCACAGACACTATGATAGGACACATACAGGATGCAAACACTCCAGCAGTGGCATGGCAGAATCTGGTTCAAATGTTACAGTAACACAAAGGCAAGGAAGTTGCAGTTAAAGCAAGAGTTGCATACTGTGGAAAAGAAAAGCATGTCCATCAATGAATTTGCCTTAAAGATCAAGGGCATTGTTGAATCCCTTGGGTCTATCAATGTATCAGTGGAGGATGATGATTTGGTGAGTTTCCGTTTAAATGGGCTTGGCAAAACATGCAAGCCATTCAAGACCTCCATTGCAGTTAGGGAGAATATTTCCAACTTTTGGGACTTGATATATCTATGCTCATCATAGAAGAAAAGCTTTAGATGAGGATTCTTCTTCACAAAGAAAGAACACATCGGAACAGGCCTTCTACTCTAATTCAGGTAGAGGTAGAGGTAGAGGCCGTGGTCGAGGCTAAGGTAGTGGCCGACAAGGAAATCAGAATTCTGGACAACAACAGTCCAATGATTCACAACAACAATCATACACAGGTGGAAGAGGCCAGTCTAGAGGCAGGGGGAGCCAAAGAGGCCAAGGTGGTTGGCAAAGAAATCAAAATACAGATAGCATAGAGTGCTATTACTATGGCAAACCAGGACACATGGCAAAGAACTGCTACAAAAAGCAGAATGACATTAAAAGTGAGAAGTTGCAGCAAGGCAACTATGCATCATCTAGCAAACATGGAGGTGATGACAGAAGTGAGCAACTGTTTGTGATGCAACACATGCTTAGTTCCATAAAACAAGGGATATGTCAGGATCTCAAGATATATAGTATGTAGATTCTTGCACCTCTAACCACATGACCAGTCATGCTGAGTGGTTTAGAGAGATACAGAAAATGGAAAAACCAAGTTATGTAGAAACAGGTGATGATACTGCGCATCCTATTGCGTATGTTGGTAAAGTGCCATTGTCTATGCAGGATGGACCTCATTCACAAGACGGTCAAAATGCTTTCCCAGCATTCTTGACATAAAACAGCCATTTAAAAACAGGTCTGGGTGATAGCTTCTGCATCTACACCACTGACATGGTTGATGAGATTATGGGTGATATACGACTAGTGGGATGACAGGCTATGTGACAGCCATTTTGGATTACTAGAGACTGGCATAGTTATAGCGCCAGCTCATTTAGTCGGGTTCTTATTATGGACCGATCCTTGTATATTGTAGTAGTTGAGTACTAACCCATATAGTAAGTACTCTTATCTTTATGTTATGTTGGTTGAGTACAATAGAGCTACAACGATCATCAATGTTCGTCATAGCTTAGCTAGTGCTACGACGGACATGGATGACCCGCCTGGGTGGTGATAGCTTCCGCATCTACACCACTGACATGGTTGGTGAGATTATGGGTGATATGTGACTAGTGGAATGATAGGCTGTGTGTGACAGCAGCCATTTTGGATTACTAGAGACTGGCATGGTTATAGCACCAGCTCATTTAGTCGGGTTCACATTATGGACCGACCCTTGTATATTATAGTAGTTGAGTACTAACCCATATAATGAGTACTTTTATCTTTATGTTATGTTGGTTGACTAGAGAAGAAGAAGATAGAAGAAGATTCAGCTACCCATTTCTCTCTTGTGTGTGTGTTTGCTTGCTAGGGTTTGAAGCTCTCCCTCTCCCCCTACATTCTCTTTATGCTATCAGAGCCTGGTTCGTGTGCGAGCTAAGAAGGCAAGCAAGAGGCAAAAACAAGCAAGGAAGGAAGCGGCACTACACGAGTAAGAGCACCATCATCTCTTTCCTCTTCTTGGTTTAGGTACAACACCCTCTCAGTAGCTCAGGGAGCTACATATCTTTGATTGAAGAGCTGTCTTCGCGGGAGCGAAGCTACAGGGTAGGTACACTGTCCTACAGGGTAGGTACACTGTCCTATTGGATTCGCGTTTCGGGTGCGCTACGGGCCCCGTTTTGTCACCACTGCAGGGTATTTTCGATAGTGTTCTGGAAGTTCTGGGGGTAGAGAACTGTTTCTGTCCCAAATCTGGTTATTGCAGTGCAGCAGTGCATTTTGGAAGTGCAGATAGGGTGTGCACATGTATTGTTGATATTGGGTGTATGTACATGTACTCTGGTCACATTTGGTGACACACAAGTTGTGCTGAAGTACCGCTACTGCAGCAGTTACAAGAGATACTGCTATATTACAGGTTGTATACAGAAGTTGTATGTTTGCAGGTTATTTGGTTGCTGCAGGAAAACATGTATGACGACGGAATTAATCAAATTGTTAGTGAGAAGCTAGATAAGAATAACTTCCATGCCTAGAAGTTCATAATGACCAATTATTTCCTAATGGAGTAAAGGATTTTGGGATTATGTAGAAGGAGACAATAAGGAGCCTGCAGAGTTATCTGAGGAGAATGCCACTCTTGCATATATAAAGGCATTCAAGGATTGGAATTGGGGTGCAAGTAAAGTCATGTACTGGCTTTCAATTAGTGTCACAGACACTATGATAGGACACATACAGGATGTAAACACTCCAGCAGTGGCATGGCAGAATCTAGTTCAGATGTTACACAGACTAACACAAAGGCAAGGAAGTTGCAGTTAAAGCAAGAGTTGCATACTGTGGAAAAGAAAAGCATGTCCATCAATGAATATGCCTTAAAGATCAAGGGCATTGTTGAATCCCTTAGGTCTATCAATGTATCAGTGGAGGATGATGATTTGGTGAGTGTCTGTTTGAATGGGCTTGGCAAAGAGTGCAAGCCATTCAAGACCTCCATTGCAGTTAGAGAGAATATTTCCAACTTTCGGGACTTGATATATCTATGCTCATCATAGAAGAAAAGCTTTAGGTGAGGATTCTTCTTCACAAAGAAAGAACACATCGGAACAGGCCTTCTACTCTAATTCAGGTAGAGGTAGAGGTAGAGGCCGTGGTCGAGGCTGATGTGGTGGCCGACAAGGAAATCAGAAATATGGACAACAACAGTCCAATGATTCACAACAACAATCATACACAAGTGGAAGAGGCCAGTCTAGAGGCAGTCTAGAGGCAGGGGGAGCCAAAGAGGCCAACGTGGTTGGCAAAGAAATCAAAATGCAAATAGCATAGAGTGCTATTACTATGGCAAACCAAGACACATGGCAAAGGACTACTACAAAAAGCAGAATGATATTCAAAGTGGGAAGTTGCAACAACAAGCAACTATGCATCATCTAGCAAACATGGAGGTGATGAACAGAAGTGAGCAATTGTTTGTGATGTAGCACACACACACTCCCGGGACACTCCCTCTCTGTTCACGCACACTCTCTCACATAGAAACTCTCTCTCTCTCTCTCTCTCTCTCTCTCTCTCTCACACACACACACACACACACACACACTTAATATATAAATTTTAAGTGAGATATATAGATTTACACACATATATATAATTTTAATTAATTAAATTTAGATTAAATTTTAATGGTAGGGATGAGTGGTGAGGTGTGCTCACTCTCAAATAAATGCATCTTACATGTAATGTCTCTCTCTCTCTCACACACACACACACACACACACACACACACACACACACACACACACATGCACATGCACACCCTCTTTCTCTCACATACACATGCACACACTCTCAAATTTTGAAACTCTCTCTCTCACTCTCTCTTTCTCTCTCTTTCTCTCTCTCTCTCTCTCTCTCTCTTACACACGTACACACACACACACACCTCGGGGAGTCACTATATGTAAATCCTCTATATCACGTGCGTTCAAGGCCTATTTAAAAAGTCCCTTATCTGTGAATTTTTTAGTGAATATAATGTATCCTTTCCTATTCAAATCTGTAAATTTTTTTTAAAATACAATAAATAAATCTCCTCTGTAAATATATTTCTGTAAGTTTTAAATATTTAAAATGTCCTTCTGTTGAACCCACGTGATACTTACATATTTATACGAGTGACTCCCCGAGACACACACACACACACACACATGTACACACATGCACATGTACTAATGCAAACACACACTCTTTCCCCCCACACACTCTCACACATAGACTTCCATGTCTCTATCGTCTCTCTCTCTCCCTCTCCCTCCCTCCCTCTCTCTCTCTCTCTCTCTCTCTCTCTCTTACATACATTCATGCACACACAAACATACTTCTTTCTCATGCACACGTGCATACGCACACACACACACACACACTCTCTCTCTCACACACCCACATGTAAATGTATATTATCTATAATATTATGCTTTATTATATTTAAAGACGTATACCTATATATACATGTGCATTTATAAAATAAATAAACATATATACTGTTATATTTTTAATTAATATTAAATTTTAATACGTGAGGATGCACGATGAGGTGTGTTCACTCTTAAATAAGTGTATCTTATATATAATGTCTTTTGTCTTCTCTTTTGCATACATATGTGTGTGATTGTGTGTGCACATATATATGTATGTGTGATTGTATACTGTCGTCACGCGTGCATGTGTCGTGCAAGTGTCTTAATTGTGTGTATGTGTTAGTGTGTATTTGTTGTGTGTGTGTACATGGTGTGTATGTTTTTATTTATGTATATCCATAGCGATTGTCTACATGTACGTGTGTGTGAGCCTGTGAATATACTCGTGTGTACATCTATGTGTGTGCACGTGCAGGTGCATATGTGTGTGTGAGTGTGTGCATGTCCATGTGTGTACACATGTACTTGTGTATGTGAGTATATTTATGTGCTTGTGTGCATGTATACACATGTGTGTATATACAAGCTTCAGTATGTGTGCAAGTGTGCATATCTCTATGTGTTGCACGTGTGTCCATGCGTGCGAGTGTGTGTATGTGTGTTTGTATGTGTGTGTACATGTATCATATGCTTGTGTCTGTGTGTGCATGAACATACATGTATACGTCGATATACATATAAATCTATTTATATATACATGCTTACATACCTATAGATACACTGTGACATACATACATAATATATATACGTGTGTGTATGTATATTCTATCTCTTACATATCTACATAATATATATGTGTGTGTATGTATATTCTCTCTCTTACACATGCTCATAATATAATATTAGAAGATATGCATGTGTGTGTGTGTGGAGGAGGGAGGAAGGGTGACCAATTTACTTTCTAATGTATTATATATATATATATATATATATATATAAAGAACTCAATGAGTAAATGGTTTGATGGTGACAACTAATTGTGAGCCCCAATGCATCTAGGGGTGTGGGAAAGAAACCCCCAAACACTTGTCTTCTCTTCTCTTTTCTCCTTTTCAAAAATTCTCCCTCTCCTTTCTCCAAGTAAAGGGATAGGACTCTTCCTTTATCTTGTGTATAGATAGAAGATAGATAGATGTAGATTGTATAGACTAGAATCAAGGTAAGATTTGTTGTATTCACTAGTAATCATATGTTTCTTACTTTAACACTATAATTGCCGAGCTATAATACAGCACAAGAATGGACTGGAAGCGATCTTCGCTCGAATACCAAAAGAGCGTCTTGAAGAGAGCCCTCTTGTATATGCCGATAAAACTATTCGCATTGGAAGCCAACCAGTGGTCGTTAGAAGTGAAGGAAAACCCATCGAAATACCAGCTGTGAGACGGCCAACAATCCTTGGTATGTGCAGTCTTCCTCATCGTTCATTTACCCGTATGCTTTTGATTGAATGATCTTGCAAAGCTTATCAAATCTTGCAATTAACGTAATGACGCTAATATTGTTTTGGACAAGTTACATAGTTATCTTGTAACCTCAATAATGTAATTATGAGCTTTTGTCGTGAGTACTGAATGATTTGAGAGACATATTGATAATCGTAGGGGAGCTTCGTGCAACTCAGGCAATATATTGGATATTGATCATAACTTTCAACATGATCGAGGTGGCTTCTTTCTTGCCGATGCAGTCGCCCATCACCGCCCTCGGCCTTCAGCTAATCGTTTGGATTTTGAGCTATTGCTTCGTGGTGTCTACACTTGGACCATGGTAAGATATTGTCCTCACCATTTTAAGAAGTCCTTTGCCCTGTCCACCCTCGTTAGTTATAGGTACTGCAAATTATAATTTCATGGGAAAGAATAGAGACTGCCGACTAATTCTGACTCCTCAAGTTAACCATATTCATCCCATGTCCTGAAGGATCATGGAGATTCTCATTCGGTGGGTCGCAGTTCGTTGGATGACATCCACGAGAGGGCCTTTACGAGTACATCTCGTCTACAGCTAGCAATGATCAAACAGCAACAACATGGTCTGTGAGGCACCTGCTGCGTTTCATGGAGGGTCATTTCAAGGACGAATTGCTTCAACATCCAAGGATGAAGGAGCAAGGGTGTGTGTCCTACGACACGCTGTGGACTTTCTTAGTGCCTGGAGTGGAGGTTTGCTACAAGTGCAAAATAACCGAGCAGCAGTGTTTTGGCAAGGTCAAATGTGGCAGCTATGAGACTGACCATCGAACCACTTCAAATATTTTGAGGTGGTGTTGAACGTCATGGACTTCAATGTGGAGAGGTACTACCACTGCCATGTCGACTTGGAAATACCAAAATTTGATGGCGAGGTTCCTTTAACCTCCTTGAGCGTGTGCCCGTTGGAATTCTTCCCATATGATCAGCAAAAAAAAACTTGAAAGCTAGGTTCCTGGCGATGGGCACGCAGTTCTACAATGTGGCCATGAGGGAGTCCTTCTGCTTAATGCAGTTCAAGGGTTCCTTGAACTTCTGGGAGCAGGTTGAGACGCGGAAGGCATTGATCTTCTCAACTTTGCAAGGATGAATCCAGGTTACCCGAGGCTGGGAAATGCAAAGCCTCCTCGCAGCATCCTGTCAGGAACTGCAGCGCCCAAGCGCTTGAAGAAGCCCGATGACGAAGAGCTCATGCTCTCTCCCGCCGCCCTAGTCTACGGCTTCTCTGTTTCCCTCAAGAAATGGGGTTGGTTTGAGGTGTGCGGGCTACAAGAGATCGTGTTTGACGAGGAGGCCTTTGAGGCGCTCAAGATGCAAAGCCTCAATCAGAAAGAGATGCTGCGAACCTTGGTGGAGCAATACGTGCTTACTGGCAAAGGAGAATCCGGAGACTTCAAAGAAGAAGCTGCAGCAGCTACTAGCTAGCTCTAGCGTAGATCCCCATCGCTACAAAAGGCAAAGGCTGTCTTGTGTTGTGCCATGGCCCACCAGGCACTGGAAAGACATTGACGGCGGAGGCACTAGCGGAGACACTCCACTGCCCGCTTTGGTCCGTGACTGCCTTCGAGCTCGGCAGCAAGCCCGACGAGCTAGAAAGCAGGCTGAGCTCCGTGCTGGAGCTTTTACGCACATGGCGTGCTATCCTGCTGCTGGAGCTTTTACGCACATGGCGTGCTATCCTGCTGCTGGACGAAGCGGACACGTTCCTGGAGAGGCGAGGGGAGGGCGGAGATGTGACACGCAACCTAATGACAGGAGTCTTCTTGCGCATGCTGGAGTACCACAGCGGCGTGATCTTCCTCACAACCAATCGCGTGAGGTCCTTCGACGACGCCATCCTCTCGCGCATGACGATCTGTGTCTCCTACCCTGCTCTAAACGACGAGCAACGTGTCAAGATCTGGGAGACGCTGCTCTCCCGCGTAGGCCTCCGCCCTGTTGCGGTCCAGCCCCTCCTCAAGCATCGACGCGAGATCCGCAATGTTGTCCACCTGGCCCACGTCTCGGCCACCGGACACAAGCAATTGCTCACCTTCGATCACGTCCAGAAAGCCATGGACTCTTTCATCGCCGGCATCAATGGCTTGACCAATTTTCTGTTATGCTGCATTCGGTTACTAAATTTGCACTCTATTGTCTTTTTTTTAAATGCAAAAGAGATTTATATTAGTACCCAAATTTTTTTTGATACATCACCCTTGGGGTAGCTGCTACGTACTAACTTAGGTACTTGAATTCTAGTTTTCCTATGAGTTTACATGCTTTAATCCGGCTAGCCTTAACATCCTCTCTTGGGTCAACACTAATCAAAGGGATCCCTCTGTGTACCATCTTGTTTCTAGCTTCATGGCATGCCATACCTTGTAGAATGTAGGATTCATTCTTCCCTTGATTCCTATGAGGGCCTACAAAACCACATTTTTGCAACAACTTCTCCATCTTTTTCCACACAAGGTAGATAGCTCTACATTCCCAGAGTGCATGAAAAAGTGTTTCTTTGTTTTGCTTACACTTTGGGCACCACGGCACACCATCCTTCCATTTGCTGGATATTTCTTTGACTAGAAGCTTCATGTGCAAAACCCTCCACATTAGCAGATCCCACCTAGCTGGCCCTGCGGATTGCCAGGTCTTCTTTGTTCTTTTCCTGCAATATGAGATGGTAAACCTGGCCCCTGATCTCTCCCACCTTAGCTTTAGCTTCTCTATATATACTCCTCTGATCTCCTAGTTAGCTTAAACTTCTTGTCTGCTCTCCTTCCATTGCAAAGAGCATCTATAGGAAAGGTCTCAAGGTGTGGGGTGACATGTGGAACATAAGGGAATTTGCACTCTATTGTCACCATAGTGATATGATATGTATAGCTGAGAGCTGTGGCTACCACCATAGTTATATGATTTGTAGCAGTTGTAGCTATTTTCAACGCGTAAAAGAAAAAAAGAGAGCGAAAAACATGGGTCAGAGAGTTTTTTTGGCCATAAAAATTAAATAGAAGTAAATAAAACTTGCATATTTAAACATTTTTCAATCAAAGTTGAAGGACAAGTGCCCACCAAAAGTATTCAACATATCACAAAAGCCAAGCAAATGATTCTGAATAATGAAACAACTAGAACATTACATTTATGTGAATTGATGTATTTGTGTAGCGAAGCTATGAGGGAGCATGAAATAGAGTGTAACACAAGCATTGCAATCTCATCTAATGTAATTGTGTTTAAGCATGATGATGAACCCATTGTAGGTTTCAATTGAATGTGATGACTTCACCATGCG
The DNA here is from genome assembly GCF_041138505.1 of Cibotium barometz. Taxonomy (NCBI): domain Eukaryota; kingdom Viridiplantae; phylum Streptophyta; class Polypodiopsida; order Cyatheales; family Cibotiaceae; genus Cibotium; species Cibotium barometz. Next base: position 24,219,468 of record NC_141108.1, read on the forward strand.
AAGAGAAGGAACATGAATTAGTGAAGGAGCCATTGTAAGAGGGTGCACAATAAAGCATTGCATATCCTCCTTAAAATGCAAGTGCACAATAAAGCATTATCCTCCTTAAAAAATGGTCAACCTGTGTCATGTTGCATCAAAAATATAGCCTTGAAGGTAGTGTGGTAGTAACATCACTAATTGCATTGTCTAGCATATTAGGAGGATTCAAAATTAAGTCAAATGTAGACAAAGTAATACTTATTGAGAAAAATGTTGCTTTGAGGGTGTTTGTTATATGCAGAGTGGCAGTGGTGCTATTTTCCCAAATCCAAGCTTGGGGAGAATGTCAAGGTCAATGGAGTAGTGTCAAGATCAATGGGGTGATGACATCTAGAGGGCGAGAATGGCACTGATGCCATTCTCCATAGGCCAAGAGGAGAATGGCACTAGTTCCCTAGTGCCATTCTCCCAATAGGTCATTTTGATAATATCATCCTTTTATAATAAAATGGGGGAGAATGGCCCATCGACACTCCCCAAGACTAACCCCCCTCATGAACGTGCCCACCCACCCTGCTTGATGCCTCGCTCTGTATGCAACCCTCTCCATCGACAACCCCTCCACACTAGGAACCCCAACCCCATAGCCAGACCCACCACCATCTGGCACCCAGCAACATCCACTTGACACCCCCACACTCCACGCTGAAATGACTTTTGGCATCAGTTCTCCCTCCCCAGCCTCGTCCTCGCTCACCCTTCCTTTATTCCCTCCACCACATGCCACACCTCCTCACTTATCCTCACCACCTCCTTCTCAAATGCCACCTTGATCCCCTCTTTACATTGGGTTGGGCCCACCGACACTCCCCCAAGACAAACCCTCCTCATCGACATGCCCACCCACCATGCTTGATGCCTCACTCTATATGCAACCCTCTCCATCGACAACCCCTCCACGCCAAAAACCCCAACCCCAACAAATCCCTCTTGATATTTCTTTGAGGAAGGAGAAACTCCCCCAGAGCCACCACAAGACCAAGAAGAGGTGGATCCCCCACTCAACCCCCTTAATTTGGCGTGACCCCCTAGATTGCCCTGAGGTTGAACACACCATCTGGATCCTGCTTGGTTGCCAACTCCAAGAGGAGCACATTACCAAAGTCACAAATCATATGGACATCAATGATGTAGAGTTGGATCCTACTTGGTTTCCAACTCCAAAAGGAGCACATTACCAAAGTCACATTTCGGCACCACAAGCAAGATGCTTGGAAGAAGCAGCACCTACGAAGTCTGCGAAGGCAGCGTGGGGGATACACGCGGCCCAACCCAAACACAAGGCCAATCACTTTTGATCTCATGCGTGAACAATATGTCTGGTGTCTGTTGGAAACATGGATCCTCCCACTTCCCGAGAGGTCACCCATCCCAATTGTAATCTTGCGCAAGCGCGCTTAACTGAGGTGCTCCACAAATCGGTCTAGCCATCCAGACCCCAAAACCTTAAGGCGTTAGGTGACCTACGATTCTCCAATTTGTAGAAGCCTCAACTTGCCAAGATTCAAACCTAATCTCATCACGTGATCTCATTCTCTCTAGAAGTGTGGATTGCATCTCCAACACCCCCCCTCAAGCCACACTTTGGTTAAGGTCTTAGCTTCCAACATCATAACTTGGGATCTAATACCGTGTTGGAAACCATGGATCCTCCTGCTTCCCGAGAGGCCACCCATCCCAGTTGTGTTCTTGTGCAAGCACGCTTCATTGAGGTGTTCCACAAATCGCTCTAGCCATCCAAACCTCAAAACCTTAAGGTGTTAGGGGACCTCTGGTTATCCAATTTGTAGAAACCTCAACTTGCCAAGATACATGAAGGTATTGAGGTAGAGGGTTAGCTTTCCATAGCTCCTTCCCTCTTTAATCTCTACCTAGCACATAGAAGCTCCACTTGAGTGACACAAGTGGTGGTGGAGTGAGCACTTCACATCGAGGAGTCAACCCTCATAGGGTTAGCTAAGTGCATGATTGACCCTTACATCTTCACTTCTTCTCCTCTCATGCAAGGTGAGTGTTCATTTTGGTGAACACTCTCTCTAACTCTTCTCCAACTCGAACTCTTTGTAACTGTCTCTCTACCTCACTCTCACACTCTCTCTCTACAAAACTCTCTCTCTACCTCACACTCACACTCTCTCTCTAACTCTAATCTCTCTCTCTCTCTCTCTCTTCTCTCTCTCTCTCTCTCTCTCTCTCTCTATCTCGATCTCTCGTTCTCTCTTACTCTCTCTTGTTGTCTTGATCTCTCTCTCTCTCTCTCTCTCTCTCTCTCTCTCTCTCTCTCTCTCGATCTCGATCTCTCGATATCTCTCTTACTCTCTCTTGTTGTCTCTATTTCTCTCGAACTGGCCAACTCTCTCTAACACACACACACCCCCTCTCTCTCTAACACTCACACTCTCTTGGTGGCTATCTTAATCTCTCTTACTCTCTCTATTCCTCTTGAATTGGCCACCTCTCTCTCTCTCTCTCTCTCTCTCTCTCTCTCTCTCTCTCTCTCAAGCTCTCTTACTCTCTCTATTTCTCTTGATCTGGCCAACTCTCTCTCTAACTCTCTGTAACACTCACTCACTCTCTAAGATACTCTCTCTCTAACTTTAACTCTCTCTTTTCTCTCTCCAAGATACTCTCTTTTCTCTCTAAATCACTCTCTTTACCTTTTTTTAACTCACTCTCTTTGCCTTTTTCTAATTCTCTCTCTAACTATCTGTAACTCTTTCTCTACCACTCTCTCTCTCTCTCTCTCTCTCTCTCTCTCTCTCTCTCTCAATGTCTACCCTCTAACTCCCAAATTTGACATATATATATATAGCCTTTTTCTAACTCTCTCTCTCTAACTATCTGTAACTCTTTCTCTACCACTCTCTCTCTCTCTCTCT